>NW_011888888.1:1718407-1768331 GCF_000151845.1 Pteropus vampyrus | reverse complement strand
TTAACAATAAATTTCCTTTATAAAACTAGCAAAAACCTATTGCTAATTTATTTCATATATTCTCCAGTAGAGAATGGCTACAGGATCCAAGAGGCCATATGTCACGGAGTCGATGAAATCATTCTTGTGCCGTGGAGGCTGAAGTGTTTTTGGAAGTCCTTGGGTGGTCTGGCCGGATTTCCGGGTTGAGTTAGAACAATCTTTTATATCATGATGTGCCTTGCCCAGGTTGTGCAACGTAACCATTAAAACCAAGCAAACCTGTTGCTCAACTACTTCAATTCTGTTTCTTCTGTATCCAAATCAAGTTATTTCCATACACGCATGGTTCAAGAGAATATTTACCAGCTGTTAAGAAGGATTATAAAAATTTCTGTGGACTTACTAAATTAAAAAATAAAAAAATTAGTTTGAAAATATGCTGTGAGCCAGGTGGGGCTTGGAAAGCACTCTGAGAAACAGGCTTATTATCTAGATAAAATTTAGGTTCAACCAAGAACGGGTGATACCAGATGCAATTGTTCTTTACAGGTGGCTTTCCTTTTCTATTTTCTACCCACCTGTGCTACCCACAAACTCCTTTCTCATCCTAGGACTATGCCACAGGTATGGTGGGTATGGCCCTGCCACTGGCATAATACTGGGAGAGATGCTTCTGCTTACCACCAAGGCCCAATACTGGGTCATTGGAGTATGTATGGATGGGGTTGTTCTCGCTCTGGGCAGAAGGTAGGAAGGAGAGAAAGGCAGAGGAGTACTGTATGTGACTCATTTTGATAACAGCACATATTAAGTCATTCCATATTTTAGTTTTTACACAATGGCCTTAAGAGTTAATTATCTATTTCCTTGGAAGTATATGATTTGTTTTTTGTGCGTTGTATTCTGCCTTCAAAATTTACTTTCAGAAAAATGTGGATCAACTAAGTTTGAACTCAATTTTAACTGGTACTTAATTTGTTAATTCCTCAAGTATTTCCTCAAAGAAAAATAAAATAATTATAATCCTGAAAAATGAATTAAAAAATATATTTTTGAAAAGAAGAAAAGAAATTGCTAGCATTTCTTTGGGCGGTTCTATGTTGTAACTTTCCACTACCAATATCTGAAATTTCCAGGGTTTCTTTACAAAAACTGCCCTGGCGTAAGAATTTTTCTTCTTCACTTTATTCTATAACGTTTTGATTCACAACAACTTTGCTGCATTATGAGGACATTTCGTTGTCTAAACCATGTAAAGATACACGGATTTTTACTGTATCTGTGTAATAAACAAATGATTACTGAGGGCCTACTTTACACCTGTCACTGTCTGTGTGCCAAAGATAGAAAAATGAAGCTCCCAGTCTAATTACATACATACATACATAAATACATACATATCTAAATAATTATGAAGTAGTCACAGAGATGTTAAAAGAGATCTACAAAGTGCAACTAGGACCAGGCAATGGTATAACTAATTGTGCCAAAGAGAGTCAAGGAATGTGGTAATATTTGATTAAGGTCTTAAAAGAGATTCACCCGGTGGGTCCAATTATAGTGAACATTGTTTGCAAAAGCACAGAGGCCTGAAATGCAATATAAATCCTAAAAGTGGCATGGAATCACTGGAATTTAGGGTAAAAAGATTAGGCATCAGTAAAAAGATTAGGCATCAGTTCCTTTCACCAATTGGCTGGTTCTCTCACTGCCTCTCACATACTCCTCTTAGTTTCACTCCTGCTTCAGCTCCCAATACAAGAGAGCTCTTTTTCTTCCTAGCATCTCTGGTTATTGAATAGGTAATTTCTCAGCTAGTTTATGAGCATCAGACTCCTTTCATGAAAGGGACACACCTTGTGCCTCTCTGTATATTAGTCTCTTTAACAAAACCAGTCTTGCCCAGTCTGATTACCCCCTATTTATTCCCAAAGACTTTTGACTATTTCAAGTCAAGTCTATCTTTTGTCAACATTTGGAATAATTAAGGAATATAAAGTAAGTCCTGAAAATGACCCTGAGAAATATTCCAAAAATGTTTTGAGAAATGCTGGCATCACTTACAGCCTTTTAAGATGATTCTTTGAAAATAATACTCCTTTGGATGTACAAATTCTAGTGTATTTTAAAATAGCCCATATTGTTCATTTTTAGGTGTGATAATGATATTGTGGTTATTTTTAAGTCATTTGTTGGAGATACATACTACAATAAAGTGAAATAGTGTGGGATTTACTTTAAAATAATCCAGTGGTGGGAAGAGAGGGCAGTGTGGGGAGCACAGATGAAATAATATTAGTGGATAGACATATGAAGTTCATTGTACTAGTCTAGTTTTACATGTTTAAATCTTTCAATAATTAAAAGTCACCTTACACGATAGTCACATTCATCTAGTACTTGTTAATGGGAAAGGACTAATGATTTTCACAAATATAAAGACACATGGTACACTTTAATGTCATCAGTCCATTAGCCTCTCCATAGGTTGAGAGAATCTTTATAAGGACATCTGAAGACTTATATTCGTATATAAATAGATAATATTTAGTATTTCTTAAGTAAGCAGGCAATTAAACATGCAAATTTAACAAATTAATGTGTACTAAAAACTCTGTCTTTTACCCCAAAGAGTGTACCACTTCTTATTTTAGCTTGTCATTGTTTTTTATTTTATAGCACAACTGCACTATGAACACTAATGAATGAAAAATATCTGTTGTAAATGTAGAGATATTTCCTCCTAATATATCAAGTTATATTGATTTATTTGCCTTCTTTATAGTGCCCTCCTCCACATAGTTTTTCAGAACTACAGGCATCCTTGGACAATAAAGATCTTGTTAAAATCAGGTCTCTCTTTAATTCAAATTATTTTGCCTGTAGAGTAGCTTATAGAATGGGATGTTTTCGGTTCCTCTCCAGATTGTAAAATGTTTTGTTAAGGGAATGGTAAGGTGACTCAGTGAGTCCTCTTCTTTCCTGGGTGAGCCCACTGACTTCAGAGCACAGGGCGAGCTCACCAGGCTGAGCTCACATTTGGACCCCAGAGCTGTTGGAGATGAACAATTACCGCAGGCAAGTATGTGTTCTTCCTGTTCAGATCAATCCTGAACTCATAACACGTGCATTTTGTACTGGTTCTCTTTGCTTAAATCCAGTTTAATTAACACATCCCTAATTCTTAACATTTTCATTTTTTAAATTACCTCTACAAATTTCAATTTATACATTTTTCAGGACATTTTCTCTTTAGGAGAATGTTTCCCAAATGTGACCTAAGGACTACTTGTGCCCAAATTGCTTGGAGTGCTTGGAGTGCTGCCCCCACAACCACAGACATTCGGGATCAGAATCTCTGGAGGTGATGGCTGGGGATGGGGCTCCAGTGCACATCAACAACTGGCAGCTAAGCTTAGGAGGAAGTTTTAATTTGGCCATGGAATGGCAGGACCAAGAACAGTAAACTACTACTCTCTTGCCTACCCCCTTCCTTAGGAGTGTATTTCCTCAAGGTGATTTATGGTAAAATTTTAGAAGTATTAAATGCAAAAATATCCATCAGTTCTAGAAATCGTGACATTTCACATACGTTTACCAGTTGTTCCAGTTGTCAAGTCACTTAAATAGTAAGCTTTTTTAAAATACAGGTTTATGTGGTTAGTCATTCTCATCCTTAAAAAAATTTTTTTTTTTTAATTGTGAGTATTTATGTCAATGAAGAGATACTGCTTAGGCAAGTTGTGCTGTTTTAGGGTAGCAGTCTTCAAACTATACTTATACTTATACTGTAGTATAGGAAGACTTTACTAGGGCTGTGAAGGCCCAGGAGAGGTTCTGGAATCAAGGAATCAAGACTCTGGATATTCAATTTTCCTTCGCACTCCTTGAAACTGATCTGAAAAAATAGTTTCTGGAGAGGACCAAGATGGCAACATAGGAGGCTCTTGAGCGTGGGAAGTACAGTTACACATGGAGCAGTTCTCACTGAAAGAGATTCAGAAACTAGCTGAGTGACTCTACACATCAAATGAATAAGAAAATACCCACATCAGAACAGGTAGGAAAGGCTGAGACATACTCTCTCCATAAACTTCACCCCTAGCACAGCACCATACAATGAGGGGACCCCCAACTTTCAGTTTCTTCCTGAGGAGTTAAGGGTTTGGACCTCATATTTAGTGCCCCAATTTTTAAGACCGCCGCTCAACTGACTCCTAAAAAACCTAGCTCCAAAGACTGATGGGGCTTATGTCCAAGAGACCCACAAATCATAGCAAACAAAGATTGTATTGTCAATAAATGGTGTTGGGAAAACCAGACAGCCACATGCAAAAGAATGAAACTGGACTCCTATATTACACCATACTAAAAAAACTCAAAGTGGATTAAAGACTGGAATGTAAGACCTGAAACTGTAAACCTCCTAGAAGAAATAGTGGGGTAAGCTCTTTGATATTGGTCTTAGCAATTTTTTTTGGATTTGACACCAAAAGCAAAGGCAGCAAGAAAAACAAGTGTGATGATATCAAACTTAAAAGCTTCTGCATAGCAAAGGAAGCCATCAAGGAAATGAAAAGGCAACCTGTGGAATGAAAGAAAATATTTGCCAATCCCATATTCAGAAAAGGATTATCATGCAAAATATGCAAGGAACTCATGCAACTCAATAGCAAATAAGGAAATAACCCAATAATAGGCGAAGGATCTGAATACACATTTTAAAAATAGGCAAGGGATCTGAATAGACGTTTTTCCAAGGAAGACAAACAGATGACCAACAGGTACCTGAAAGAGTGCTCAACATCACTAATCATGAGAGAAATGCAAATCAAAACCACAGTGAGATATCACCTCACACCTGTTAGACTGGCTATCCTCTAAAAGACAAGAGATAACAAGTATTGGCAAGGATGTGGAGAAAAGGGACGCTGGTACATTGTTGGTGGAAATATAAATTGGTGCAGCCACTGTGGAAAACAGTATGGAGGTTTCTAAAAAATTATCTCTATCTCTATCTCTATCTCTATCTCTATCTCTATCTCTATCTCTATCTCTATCTCTATATCTATATTATCTATATCTATAACTATATCTATATCTATATCTCTCTCTATATCTCTCTCCATATATATCTCACATTTCTTGATCCATATAATGGGATATTATTTAGCCTTAAAAAAGAAGGAAATTCTGTCATTTGTAATAACATGGATGAACCTGCAGGGCATTATGTTAAGTAAAATAAGCTAGACAGAAAAAGACAAATACTGTACGATATCACTTATATGTGAAATCTAACAAAAAGTCAGACTCATAGAAACAGAGAGTAGAAAAATGGTTTCCAGTGGCTGGGGAGTGAGGGAAATAAGGAGAGCTGGTAAAAGGGTACAAACATTCAGTTGTAAGATAAATAAGGTCTGAGGATCTAATGTATAATATGACTATAGTTAACACTATATTGTATAATTGAAATTTGCTAAGAGAGTAGAACTTAAATTTCTCACCTCCCCCACCCCAAAGTAAGTATGTGAGGTGATGGACATGTTAATTAACTAAATGGGACAAATCATTTCACAATGTATACTTATATTAAATCATCACATACACTTAAATATTTTACAATTTTATTTGTCAATTATACATCAATAAAGCTGAAAAAATAATTTAAAAAAACTAATCTGCCTGAGGATAAAAAATTTCCATGTCTTCTTTCACCCATCCCTTACTTATTATGTCATATTTTAAAGAAGAAAGGCACCTCTTACCCTAATTTTTCTATAGTGTGTTACCTTGTGGTAGAAAAATCTCTGTAGCCCACTGGAATAATTAGAAACACAGCAGAAGTATTAGTACTGGTACTGGTGTTGAGAAAGGGAGTCACACTAATGAATGAGTAACAATTGCTTTTGCAATTAGATGGTTTTCTATTTTGCTTTCAGTAAAATTGCAGAAAGGGCTATAATCAAGCTGTCAACTGATCATTAAAAACAAATTTCAGTGCTAGGTTTCCCCATGGTTTTTGGCATATGATTCTGACAGTACAAAAAATTGAGGGCACTGTTATAACAAAACTTCTCATCTACTTATTTACATGAACAATTTTTTCTCAACATTTAATAATAAAACACAAAAAAGTACAGGAATAAAACTGAGGTTGAATCCTGTCTCAATTTAGTCATGGATAATAAGTAATTTGCTAAATTGATATTTGACCTAATTTTAGCAAAATCATCTAGTCCCCATCTAGCTCATTAAGAGATACATTTAAAATATAAATTTGATTTTTTCCATTTAATACTTATCAGGATTTATAATATATTCATGTTGTTTTTATTGATAGTATGCTAATAGTATTGAAATGATAACAATACAGAATAATTTTTTTAATTTTAATTTTTTAATTAGAATTGACATTCGATATTATTTTATATTAGTTTTAGGTGTACAGCATAGTGGTTAGACATTTATGTAATTTATAAAGTGATCCCCCCAATTAGTCTAGTATCTACCTGGCACTATACATAGTTATTACAAAATTGTTGAATATATTCCCTATGCTGTACTTCATATCCCTTTGACTATTTTGAGCTACCAATTTGTACTTCTTAATCTCTTCACCTTTTTTACCAAAGCCTCAACCTCCTCCCATCTAGCAATCCTCAGTTCATTCTCCATATCCATGAGTCTGTTTCTGTTTTGTTGGTTTGTTTATTCAGGATAATTTTAAATACAGCTTTATGGTCACTGGAAATTAAAAAATGTAATTTCAACATATATGCCTTTTGTTGTGATAATAAAGATAATTGGCAAAAGAATTTCAAGAATAATATGTCATATTAGGATGAAATTTTTGTTATAGGAATTGAAATATGAGTTGAAGGAAAAGGAAATGCATAATCTCTGATTATTAAAAAACAGCTTGTTCATGTATTTTTAAAAAATAGATGACATGGTATTTAGATTCTATTGGATATATTTTTAAATTGCTATAATATTTTTTAATGACAATATTTATAATACACTGGAAGTTATATTCTTTGCAATAATTTTAACTTAGGATGAAAAGTTTTAGATGTCATCTTAATAATGTGCAAAAGGATACAAAACTTTACAAAATTCTTTTGAAAGTGTTTGCAAGTAAAAAATTCGAAGACCACTATTTTGGGAAACCCACGCTGAGTTCGGTGTGTAGAATGGACTAGAATGGGAAAGAATGGGAGAAAGTGGGCAGGCTACCAGTTAAGACATGATTGATTTTTTTTTCCCAGATGTAAGGAATTCGAACCCTATTAAGTTCATAGTCATGGAAATTAAGAGAAACAGACTGAAATCCAAAGTTACTAAGAAATGAGAATTAATAGTGTCAGTCTCTGTTTCATTTCTTATTAAGTTTTAAATTCTGTCAAAACAAAATTTCCCGATGTTTTCCACCTGTAGACACTGCCCCGATTTGGTCTTTCTCTTCCTCTTTTTCCTTTCCCTCTCTCTATTACTCCTTCTTTCCTTCCCTTGCTATCCATCAGACACTCTGCTAAGTGCTTGGACTTCTGAAATAGTAAACATCAATCAGTTCTCTGCCTTCTGATGGCTTCCAATCTAGGAGAGAAGCTCAAGCTGAATATGATGCCCAGAGAGATATCATATGTGGCCCACACTACTTCACCTCCCTCCCCTTTGTAACATGTTAGACAGAGAGCTGAAGACTCCATTTCTCAGACTTCCTCATTTCCACATGGGGCCCAGTCTCTGCCGAAGCAGACATATGAATGTCATATTTGGAAAACAGAAGCAAGACAGAGGTAGCAGTTCTGCTGTTTCCACTAGCAAGCAGCGATGTGAATACTCTGGTTTTTCTATAGCAATGTAGTAGAGGCCCCAGGGTCTGGTACCTACTTCTGTGGGTTCCAGGGACATCCATTTTGATGGCATGGATCTGGACTGAGGTAATATGTCTGGATCCAGCAGTTGGGGCTGCTATTGCCTTATTCACTAGTATCCTGATAATTCCCCAGTTTTCTGACCATGACACAGGCAATAGCTACCTTGGTTGGCACATCTGGTGATCCTTCCTGATGAAGCTAGGAGCCTGTTTCCCCAGACTTTCGAACAATTATGTAAGTACTTAAGTCATTATATTACATCCCTTTGGGTTTAAATGAGCTAGAAAGGCTTCTTTTATTGGCAATCAAATCCCGGCTGACACAGATAAAGCCCATCATTCCTGACAGCCTCCTGTATTGTTCCTTAGATCTCTTTGCTGTTAAACAGAGATGTTATACTATTGGCCAATGATAACGCTGGAATAGTAAAACCCTGAAACTAGTCTCTGGCATGACTTGTTCTGGTTGGTCCTCTTTTGGATGAGCTGGAGTCTCTCATATAGCAATTGGGGCTGCTATTGCCTTATCCTGGTGAAGGTTATTCATGAACAGATCCAAATGCTGAGTTTAGAAGTATTGAAACTTTATATACTGTTTACTGTTTTTCTGTCTCTATGTTCCACCCTCTTATCTGAGACTCCATTACTTCCTCTTGTGTCCTTTGAACAGGGCGCCTTACCTAGCTGCTCCACCAGTTTGTCTTTTTGTAATTGGGTCATTTCCTTTAGAGTACTGATTCTGTTTAGTTGGCCTAAGAAGTCCCTTTGAGAGCTAATTTAAAATGTAGAATCCCCAACCTAACCTTGATTCAGTAGGTCTGAGGTTGGCTAGAAGTCTGCACAAATGCAACAGGGCATTCTGACTCATTGGCCTTGTACTACACCTTGACAACTCTCTGATGTCATTGTGTGACCCATTTTAGTGGCTAGAAGAGAGAGTAGGTCCTAGCTCCTTCCTCCCTTCTTCCCTGTATTGTGGAGGATGAGAAAAGAGAGAGGTTAAAGGTAGCCCCTAGGTTGTAAGTTTAGATGACTAGGATTATGATTGCAGCACTGGTTCCAGCAGGGAAATTAAGAAGGTAAACCAGTTTGTGGAGGAAAGAATGAGTTCTATTTGAGATATGTTGGGTTTGACATCCAAATGAAGATGATATATTGTTGCCAGCCTATAATGGACTGATGACTCATGTCTGGAGGTTGTTTAGTAGAAAGGATTCTCTATTGAGTGGACTTCAGAGAATCACTGATATAGCTAAATTAGTTCTTTAATGTGGTGTAACCATGATTGTCCTGAAGATGACGTACATCTATTGATATCATTCCCAATATGACATGGAGTCAGATTTATTTCGTGCCCCTTCTTCTGTGTTGTACAAGAGGAAAAGTGAGAAGATTCATGGTAGAATAATCAGCGTTGTAGGTTGTTAGGAGATGTCCAAGGAGATCCCTTAGATCTCTCCTTCCACTCTCCCTCAATCTTTCTTTCCCTTTCCTCCAGCCTAGTGATAAGTATATCTTAGTTGTATAATTTGGGGAAGGAAAATAATGTAGGATAAATGTAAGAGAAGAGAATAAAAACTAAAACTACAAGTGTTAGTATAAATGTTTCAATTGGCCACAAACTAGGAAGGATAAAATAATGCTGTTCCTGTGGTTGTCTCACAGGGTTTTGTGTAAAAGAGAACTAACTCTAGATTCTTCTTCCTATTGTAAAAGTTCTGTTTCTTCTCTAGGACGTAAAGCCATTATTTAAGAGTGGCTTTTAAGCTCTCTTTTCAAGTAAAATCTTATGCAGAAATAGTATTTCAGAACTGATTGAATTGTACTTGATTGAATTCAAATATGTACCATTTATTCTAAACTTATTGTCTAGGTTCACAAGAACAATAAGGCTGTTTTGATGGAGATAGAAAAATTTAGGGTATGTATATAGATAGATAGATAGATAGATAGATAGATAAAATCCTGATTTAATTAGAAAAGTAGTTGCAAATGGAACACTTTCTTTTTAAATAGCATGTTTTGCAACCTTGGGATACTGTAAATAACCAGATATGGTACCAGGACACTAATTCTGAAATCTACCATATTATGATTAACTTTGTCAGTGGGTCAGTCACAAATATTCACTGAACACCTAGTATGTTCTAGATACTGATTATGTTAGAGAAAACAGACACCTGGAATTTATAGCCTAGCAGGGAAGATAGATACTAAACAAATAATTGTAAGTAATTATAAGTGCATAAGTTACAAGTTGAAAGAAATTCTAGATATATTGAGAATGTATGTTGTATATAACATTTCCTTAGGAAGAACATCTTTGACCACTTTTATACAAGTTAAGTATAAAGTAGTCAAAGATGTTCTTCCTAAGGAAATGTTTAATTGAGACAGGAGAAGTGAATAGGCAAAGAGAAGAACAAAAAAAATGTTCCAAGCAGATGGGCCACTATGTGCAAAGGCTGAGGTGGGGGAAGGCATGTCTGTTTGAGAGACTAAAAGTCAGCATGGCTTTTACCCAATAAAGCTGAAGAGACCGATGAGCTATTCATACAGGCCAAATAGTACAAGACTTTCTAGATAATGCATTGGGGTAATTTTTAAAGTATTAATTGATATGTTTTTAATGCCAGTATTATATTAACCTTCAACCTTTCACCACTTGAGTTGTAAATTGAGAGGTATTCCTCCAAGAGATGGTGGGAATGCCACAAAGAAAACAAATAACAGAAACTTCAAATTTTGCTTTTAAATCTAAACCAGTAAAAGTAATAGGCTGAGCATTAGAAAAATTGGGGCAGTATACTTGCTGAGTGAGAATATAGTATAGGGACTGCATAGGATGCCTGAGAGAAGGACCTGAGCATAGCCTCATAGATAAAAGTGACCCCCAGTGGTCTTGTGGGGAGCAGCCAGATGTTTTCCAGCATGGCCAGAAAGTGACACTTAAGACCAGGTTGACCAGGAGGGTGCTGGTGAGGCAGTGTAAACACTGAGGGCAGCAAGTATCTAGAGGAGGAGAGACAAGAGATCAGTATGTTAGGGTGTGCTTGGAGTTCATCAGTTAATGTTTCTTATATCATCCTGACATATCTATGTTAAATATTGGGCGTTATTTGAAAGACAATGGAAAGCCACTAAAGAATTTTAAGTAGAAACTTGACTTGATGATATTCCTCTAGCCGGGTATAGAGAATGGTTTGAAGGAGGTGAGACCGGCATTGAGGGAAAACTGCTAGAAAGATACTGCAATTGTTTGGGCAAGAGACTATGGTAGTCTGTACAAGGATGGTAGCAGTGGAGATAAAATGAAATGGATAGTTTATAGTCAGTTTGGGCTGCCATAGTGAAATATATAATAATGACTGGGTGGCTTAAACAGCAGAAATTTATTTTCTCACAGTTATAAAAGCTGGAAATCCCAGATCAAGATCTACCAGGATTAAAAGGGGTCAAATATGTGGTGACAGAAAGAAATCTTAACTATGGGCGATGAATATACAATGCAAAATATATATGACTTACTGTTGAAAAAACAAACAAACAAACAAACGAACAAATAAATAAAAACAAAAAACTCTAAAGATCCACCTGGTGGGAGCCCTCTTTCTGGCTTGCAGATGGCCTTGTGTCCTCGCACTGCAGAAAGAGAGCTCTCTTTCTCTCTTCCTCTTATAAGGCCACAGTCCTATCTGTTTTAGGCCTCAACCTTATGACTTCATTTAACCTTAATTACCTCCTAAGGCCTCTATCTCCAGATACTGTCACACTGGGGGTTAGTGCTTCAAAATACAAATTTTAGGGAACACAGTTCAGTCTCTAGCAATATCTTATGTCTTTAGGAACTAGTGCTTGATTGGATATAGGGATGAGGTGGAAGGGCGGGGGTCAAGAATGAGACAGGTTTCTAGCTTGAGTAGAAATGATAGTGCCATTTATAGAGATTAGGATCCTTGGAGGTAGAGAATATTTTGGGGAGAAATATCTGAACCTGATGTTAAACCTGTTTATTTTGAAGTATCTATGAGACATCAACAAGGAAATGCCAAGTGAGTAGTTGGTTGTTTGGGCCTGGAATTCAGAGAATACATCTGGGGTACAGGTATATATTTTTAGGACTCTTCTGCCTACAGATGGTCATTAAGCTTTGGGAGTAGGTGAGAGTCCCTGGGGCAGTGGATCTCAAACTTAAAGGTGCATCAGAATCACTTGGATAGCTTGTTAAAACAGATTGCTTGGCCCCAACCCCAGGGTTTCTGATACCACTGTACTCTCAGGGTCTTGTGAACATTTTAAGGCTTTTGAACTATAGTGGTAAATTACTCTCCAGAGAGCTCATAGCCCCCATAACAACTTATATTTTTTTTATCAGTTGAGTATGAGAAAGCCTCTCTCACTGTACTCTTTATTATACTGAACATTGTAATTTTTTAAATATCAGAGGCAAAAAAGTAAACTCATTGCAGCTTTATTTTGCACATCTTTGGTTATCAGTGAACACTTTTTTTTTCACATTTTAAAATGCCGTTTGCATATCTTTTGGTTTTTGGTTTAAAAACTTTCTGCTTTTACATATTTATATTTTAACACATTTATTTTTTGGCCCCTTCAATACACCATTGCATTTTGTGATAGGCATATTTGAGAGATAATTCGCACTGATGAAATGTACCATAAAGTGTGTGAATTGTCTTAATTAATCAGGTCTTAATATTCCCCTTTGTGAATATGATGAAAATACTACTGATACTTTTCCAAGTTGAATAATGTAAAAATGTCTCTATAGTGCTAGAGACAGTTTCAATGTGTATGCAGGGTAAGTAAAACCAAGACATTGTTATTCTGATTGACCTTAGGTTGTCCTATGGCCTTTTAAAGGGGAAGGGACCCAGAAGTTCTTCCTCTTTTCTTAAATGTAGAACATATTTGACTGGCTCTGGCAAACTGGCCATGACCTAACGTTCCATTTTACATGATCCCATTGCTTGTGAAAGTCAGCCCAAATGTTTAGCTAGACAGCAGTGTAACTACTGATGACAAAATCAGATCCTGCTGGGAGTTCAGCTGTCTTGTCTCTGTGGCTCTTTCAGTCAAAACTGAGTTACTTTTCTGACAGCCTCTTTCAGTCAACAATGTTAGATGACTTAAAGTTATACTTCAATGTATGCTTCAAATATGTTATGACTCTTTCCTGGCCTGCAGCCTCCCTTGTTAATTTGTTATAATATCTGCCTTGACCCCTGTCATCTCTTCTTTTGGCATCTGACAATCTCAGTGCAATGAAGCTGGGATTAGGTCTGGTTTGATGGCTGTGAAGCAAATGTTCCCACAGTTATCATCAAATTGCATTTCTTAAACACCCACCCTAGAGTTAGTTAATCATAGAGACACTTTCTGACTCTTTAAAGTAAAGGATAGCTGACAGATTTTGCAGATAAAATGCAGAGACATAATCTAGCATCATAGCAAGGCCAACTTTCTTCATATCCAAAGGACATTGAATTTTACAATATATTTTTACTCTGAATGGAGATTTTGTAACCCTCCAATCTTAGATTGGGGAAAGAGCAGAGCATGGCGAAATGGACTTGAACTTTGAAATTAGGCAGATCAGTCTTCTGGCTGTATGACCTTGAGCAACTTCCTTCATTTCTCAGAATTTGTTCCTTCGTTTGTGAAATGGAGTAATACATTTCTTACAGGGTGTTTGTGAGAATGTGGAAACATGTAAAACACATTGCAGGTCCTCAAATGTTAGTTTCCTTTCCTTATTGTCTGGGAGTAGCCACTACTTTAGAAAGCGGTTGTCAGTACCTGACTAGGATGCAGGAGGTAAATTCGTTAATGAATAGCCTGATTTTTTAGATATAATGGCTCAGCCACAAGGGCTTGAATAATCGTTTTATTGCTTTGAACTTCCTTTGGCACAGGGCCCCACCCATGAAAATGAATACCAATGAGCAGCCAAGTGTTCCTCAGTTGGAAGCACTATCAACACAAATTCGTGAAAAGGAATTTAATGGCCAGGAATCAAATAAATGCAATTGAATATTGCATATGAAGACTGAGGTTCCCAATAAATCCAAGGACTCTTATATACCAAGTTCGTAGCAAGACTATCACCCTATTTCCTTTTACATTCCATGATGATAGGAGGATTCAAGGAAATAGAAGCAGAGGATATATCTGTTTTGGGCTCCATTGAGGGCCTCTGATGCAGTTTCCTGCCAGGCCTCCACTTTCTCTTTTCTGGAGATTTTTTACAATTACAGTGATACCATAATTAGAACTTATGAAAATCACAAATTAGGTAGAAGCTGGCTTTGCTTTAGACTCCATTGATGTAGGGTGAGATGGATCAACTCAACTTAGGCATGTAATATATGTTGATCACCTATCATCCATATCTATTTATTAAAACAGAATCTAATCTCTGAGAAAGACACAGTCGGCTTAGTCTCATCGCCGTGTTTACTCCAAAAAAAAGTTCTTCTAAATTAAAAAAATTTCACTCTGTTGATTAATTCAGGCTATGTCTAACACAACCTCCAACCCCTTCTAGTTCAAATTTAACCGATGTAATTATTTGAATATATTTTCCTTTAAGCGTACTGAATAGAGATATGAAAATCAGAATTTATATAAAATATAGTGTAATTTAGAGGGTGGTTATTGACTTTATGAATGAATTCCTTCTTTCTAGTTGAAACTTTTCTTGTTCAACTAAGTCGCTGATAAGATCATGGAAAAGAAAGGCAGGGATGCTTGGGAAGAGCTCTGGTCTAGAGTCTAGGACTATTATGCATCAGTTTTGTCTTATTGGTTATATCTGATAATTCTCTGGTCCTCAGTTCTTTAATGTTAGGGGTTTGAGCAAGATAATCTCCATGGTTTCTTCTGTAAATTAAAGTTACAGGAACTCATCTATTGCATGAACCAGATTTCTGCCTTGGACATTCTGAATCTCTTACAGAATTGTTAGTAGGGTCAGGAACTACCCAAACTCTGTTCCCCATACTACCTAATTCTGCCATTAAGGGCCGTTGGTAATAGCATGCTGCAGTATTATGTCTTACAGCTTTGTAAAGTCTATCGAGTAGTGCCTTTTCTATCTGATTAACGTTTTTGCAAGTTGACATTAGTGAGTACACTTTCCTTCAAATCACACATAGTAAATGACTTGTGTCCTAAATTTAAATTCATGTTGCATTACGATTCTCTTGTCTTCTTCTGATACATTGAAAAAGGTTGATGGAATTACTCAACCACATTTTTGGAAATTTAGGATAGCTGTTATTATTTAAAACAAATTTGAGAACTGAGACTCCACTAACCTTAAGAATGACTTTAAAAGTGACTCACCCAATTTGGTGGTCAGCCTATTTTTTAAAATTAGGTTTGAATGGAAAGTTGAGAAAGCAAATGACTATTAATAATGACAGGAGGTGGGTGTATGAACAGGTGGGGTAGACTGTGGTGACAGAGATATGAAATTGCTGCAGTTCTAAAGAACCACATCCCCATTTTTTTTGTCACCTTCTCAGCAAATGGTGGTTTTATGATTCGGAAAAAGATGTACTGATGTGACAGATAAGACTATCATAATCTTTTTCATTCAGGAAGGTGAAAAGATTTCAATGTAAAATTTCAGAACTCAAAAATAAGAATGAGTATTTATTGTTTTAATCTGATTTTTATACCAGCCAATCATTTGCACAAGCATTTATAATGACCATGACCTTCCTTATTCACATCCAGGAAGCTATCAGGTCTTACTGACTCTATATCTTAAATATACTCAGTTGTGTCTTCTTTTCTCTGTCTTCACTGTTACTACCTAGGTTTGCACCATTATCATATCTTACCTGAATGACTACACCAGCTCCTGACTGCTCTCCCTGTTTCCAATATTGATTCTCCATTCTGCCAACAAATTAACTTTCTAAAACATAAGTCTGATCATATCTCTCTTCTGTTAAAAAAGCTTCAATGAATTCTCATTGCCTTTAACATGACATAAATGATTCATTATGATCTGTGTTCAGCTTTATCTGTCAGCATTATCTTCCTCTTAACTTCTTCCAGTTTAACTTGTTGGCCATGCTGAACCAAATTTTAGTTCCCTAAATTCACCTTGCTTTCTCACCATACTTCTCTGCACATTCTACTCCTCTTACTTGGAATGACTTTTCTTTCTTCTTCATCTGAGAGCCTCTTACTCATCCTTTAAGATTCAGCCACAATCTCCTTTCTTCATCTTTAATCACTCTTCCAGTTTGGTGTTACACCAGTATGTTCCCATGCGCATCTCACTGCATACTTCACTCTCCTCTAACTTGCACTTCGTTATTGTACTTGTCCGTGTTTCTCTACACAGATCACCTAGAGGGAAGGGCTGTGTCTTGTTCTCCCTTTTCTTTTGGCATTTAGCATAGTGAGTGGCACAGAGTTGGCATTCTGTAAATATGTTAAAATAACCAATGCATACATAATCCAAGAATGAAAAGTTTGACATGGATAAGTTATTTGTTCAAATTGTTTTTAATGCTATTGAAGCTGCTACAACCTACAACAGAAAGGCCCAAAAGAGTACAAAAAAACTCATAGTAGATGTTATTTTCTACTTGACTAAAAAGAACCACATTAAAACAACCACGACCTTTCCTGATACCTTTTTATTTTACTTGGAAGGAAAGGGACGCCTCCTCCTCCTTGCATAATTTCATAAATTCATAACTTTCTCTCAAGCTGCAGTTATCACTGGCATATTAAAACTCTGAAACCTTATCAATCCCATCTAAAACAGAAGAGATAACTACTGTTTACATCTCTTCAAACACTTCTGTAAAGTTATTAGAAATTTTACTTCTACTTTCACAATGTAATTATGTGAAAACTGCAAGTCCCAAAACAGTATGCTTTCATGGAGAGAAACAACACACAAAGCAGTGATGAGCCTCCATAGACTTGGGCATTCAGGAAATGTTTCCTTATTTTTTTGTATGCCTGTCATTCTACAAACTTAATTTCTACACAAGCCCCAGTAAGAAGGCTGGAATGAAAGGTGTCAGAAACTTAATCTCAGTCAATTTGGACTTCTCTTTCCTTCTTCAAGTCTAGGGGCTGATGTAGTTCCTGGGTGTAGAGGGGTGGAGGGAAGGGGTATTCAGTTCTTACTCTCATTATCTAATCAGCCATTTCTCAAGGGTTTTTGTAATACATGGACAAATGACAGGGTACAACTACATGACACACCCAGTTGACAATGATCTGAAATGGCTGTTGTAGACATCTGAGATACTGAAAGCAAAAGTGATAGCATACTGCTCTCTACCAGAACCAAGTGATGGATTTTATTATCTAAGCTCTAAAGCATTTAACATGCCTTCTGAGAAGCTCAAACCAATTTCACATAAGTTAAAAATGTTATACAAGGTTAATGCATGTAATAAGTTCTACATAAATTAAAATATTATATCGGGTTCAATGTCTGTAATATTGGATTGAACAATAAAGTTAGAAGTGGATGGTTTTTCTTTATAGGAAATCACTATCACCAAAAAAAAAAAAAAAAAAAAAATCCTATGGTTTTAAACACAAAGGAAGATAATAATGGCTTTGAAATACTTAGAATAAAAATAATTAAATTGCATTTTTAAGTTCTGCTTTTGAGTGTCTTTTACTGAGACAGCAGGGGTTACATGTGTGAATGTGTGTTTACCTGATAAATGTGGAGGTAGAATGAGGGCAGACTATATTCCACTGCAGTAGAGAGAAACCCAAGTGATAATGGAAATGGGCGGAGCATTTGGTTAATGTAGTTGAAAGAAGACGGGAGGTAAGGTGGAAAAGACATACCCTGTCTCTCAGGGGCAGCTATTACTTATTGTCAGTTGATTTGTAATAGGAGACTACAGCTCAACATCAATTTTTCCTGAGAATTTAGATATCCAGATATTTAAATGTTACAAATTATTTCTTGTCAACACTGTATCTGCCAAACCAAAGATGTCTGCAGGACAGACGTAGCTTCTAGGCAGTGCATTTGGACTTCTGCTCAGACATGGTTCATATTTTTGATAAATTAGTTTATAGTGCTTCCCAACATATTTGATACCAAGGCATGCATAAAAAGATGATAACATCTGTACAGCACACTGAAAGGGGCTTCTTGTTGCCTAGAGGTATCTGAACTATGGCCTCCTCATGCTTAGGTCTCAGCTCTCCCCCACGAATTATTGAGGAAATATCTTGGGCACCCCTATAACCTAGTTAATCCATTGCCAGCACCTATCATAGCATGGGCCGCTCTGTATTAGAAAGCATGGAGTAATATCTGGAGGAAATAACATGAACATAGCTTTTGGTATTAGTAGAATAGGGAACAGGGATGTGAGGAGAAATCTCAGGATGTGGAGAAGTATTTGGTGGGAAGTAGGGAGGGGTGGCTGTGTGGGCTAGAGCAACTCAGTGAAGAACCCGAGTCCTGATGAGCTGGTGTAAGTTCCCTAAAGACAAGGAGTATGAGAGCAAAGACTGCTCCTCTGGGATATTTATTTTCTCAATGACTGTGGGTACCACAGGAAAAGGTCCTTTTTCAAATAAACCAACAAAAATCTTGATTAAAAAAAGACAAGGAGTATAAAGATCTTTGTGTTCCCGGGCCCAGCACAGAGGCTGGTATAGAAAGTACCTAAAAAAAAATGTTTGTTGAATGAAGGGATGAACCAGCAATCCCAGAATGCTGGTTCAGGAAGGAGAGGCCTTACTTCAAGTTTCTACCACTTTCTGAGGGTGGAAAGTGGGAGTAGTTTCTTATCTATCTCACCCACGTAGATACCTACTGCTTTTCCCTGGGGAAAGTGGTCTGATCCCCAGGATGAGATAATTTTATTGAGATAATGGAGCCTCTGAAGAATTTTCCTTATCCCTGGGGATCAGACCACTTTTTCCTACATCTCTCCAAAAATACTCTGGGGTTCACACTTTCTTTTCTACTCTTCCACCCCCATGACAGGGTATGACAAAAGAAAGAAAAAGCTAGTTACTTTAAACCAGCTAAGGGTGCTCAAAGATATCTAAGAAGCAAGAGGGACTAAAGACAGATTTACTGGATAGATCTAGCTTCTGGATCTTTAACTTCCTTCATTCTCCTAAAATTGATCTGCTTGAGGACATCTTTCCAGTGTGCTACTTTCTCCTTTTTCACCTATCCTTACATAATCCTCTTCTCTTCACTTGTGACATTATGAAAGAAAGCCTCCTTCTCTCTCAGATGTTATAGCAACACATTGCTCTGGTATAGAAGAAACTCTGAAGTGCCAGACAAAAAGATCATTCAAGTTATTGGTGTGGATGGTGAGAGGGGGGGATAATTATAATAATCCTTTTGAAACTCAGAAGGTTTTTAATTCTTTACTCTCAACAAAATTAAAGGAGGACTTAATTGAGTGATCAGTTGGTGACTCATTAAAAGTAATTTTTAATGATATACTAGTATGAGATTTTAGTTATATTACTCTAAGAGGTTTGAATAATTGCAGGCTATTGCTGTAATAAGACCTCTTTCCATTTTCACATTTATGTAATTTTTTTTTTTAGAGCTTACATTAAAAATAGGAATAAAACGTATGTCTAATTCTGGCAATAAGTAATATTAACCCACAGATACATAAACTAATTGAAAAAGGCCCCATTATCTCAATAAAAGATACATTTACAATAAAATTTTGACTTTCTATATTAACATTTAAATGTGTCATTAAGTTGCTTGATCAATTTTGCCTACTTAATAACTACGATGGTAACTAAATATAGAAGAAAAAAGTAGCAGCATTATAGAATCAGAGTATTTTAATTTGTGTGCATATTTTTATTGCAAAGAATTATGATAGTGTAATCAAAGATTTTCAAACATCTAAATATGGTATGTTATGATAAAATTTTGTGGGGAAAATGAAATGGAAATGTGAATTCAAGGAGAAACAGAAATGGTTTGAAATTCTGCTAATTAAAAAGTTTGTTCTTTTTTTATTAGATAATGATGGGAATCAAACTTCTATAGTATTTACATTCCTTGCTTGTATTTGAGTGATTTAATAGTTTAATTTTAAACATGTTAATAGTTATAATACACCAGAAATCATATCTTTTGCCACCGTTTAAATTTATGATGAAAAAGTTATGTGCAAATTTAAAAATGTATGAGAGAATATGAAGTTTTTCAAAATTATTTTAGGGAGCATGCAAGAGTCTATAAAGACCACTGGTTTTAGAGGTGGGCCCCAGATCCTAGGACCAGATAAAATTCTGTTTACTTTTGCTAGTGGTAAGATAGACTCCATCTTTAGAATTGTAATTATGTTTATCTTTCAGTTCTTCAGTAGAGCAGATACTAAAGGATGCGCCAAGAAAATCTCCGTAATTAGCTATTACCAGTAATAAGGAGAAAACATCTAGAGTATTTAGCTTTAAGTAAACTCTAAATGCAGATGATTCACAAATTTATAATTCTGGCTCAGATCTCTCCTCTGAGTTTTAGATTTACATTTCCAAATACCTGTAGTAGATCCACATGGTATCTGTTATGGCAGTTTGTCAATATCATGTCCACTATTCCAATTCTGGTACCGTGATTCCCTTCCTCGAAAGCCCACCAAACTGTTTTTTCTTCTCAAATATTTCGTCCCTCAGAGTTTTAGTCACTGTGGTATCTCGCTCCTGCTACTGTGGAAGCTGCCAGGACTGGTACTCCTGGGTTGCCTGGAGGCAGGAGCATGAAAGAAATAAGAAAAGGGAGGGGGAGAGGAAAAAAAAAAACAAACTAGGTGATTTCTTCTCTTTTCTTTGAGCTTTAGGGGCCCCCTTTCTTGCTCGTTGGGCCAGAACTAGAGCCTTCTTCTGGAGCTCTCTCTGTCTAGGCCCAGTTCCTGCTCCCAGTTTCGGGTTGCCCTGAATCCAGGCTAGGAGATACTGGAAGTAAAAGAAAATGGGAACTCCCTTCTGGTTCAACAGGACGTCAGATTCTTGTCTTCTTTCTAAGCTGCCTGTTGCTATTTCATTTTAGAGTAGTCGTGCATTCTGTCTTATATCAGCATTCAGTAGGAAAGACAGGATAGAGTCAGCTTACGCAAATTTGGAATCCCTGTACTCTATATCTTAACTTCTTATTCTAGATAAGCATTTTCCATTTTTGTTAAATAGTTAATGGGTCCATACTATACTCTTGATTGGACACTTAGGTTTTTTTCCCCCAGTTTCTCTTTATTATAAATTATATCGAGTATATAGTTAAGAGAACTCAGGAAAATCTCTCTTTTTGTAGGGCCTAGGACTTCCAAGCAAATTCCTGTTATAATGAGACTCTCTCCTTTCACCATCAGACTGTCTCTTAAATTAGCTAAAGCTAGTAGCTATAAAGTTATAAGCAAGATCAAGCAACTCTGTTATAGTGCAGTGGTTTGAATTAGGGGCAAACGTTATATTTGATCTGTAAGACCATAACTGGCTTATAGCATTATAATTTGCAGGTGCATGGGTAGTCCAGTCTGTGCATGCCTGGCCATTGTTGACAAGACCCATGACTATGCCTGGAGAGTCCCATAAACGTCAGAGCCCTCCAGCTCTCTCCCCCTGGACAGACTTGCGCAATAGGATGCAAGTTGGTGTGATGAGTTTTACTTGCTGGAGCCTACAGAAAGCACTGTTTTCCTTTCCTGTAGGGGTGAGTTAGACCTGTGATCTTGGGAGACTCAGAGGCATCCAGATGCTCCCAATTTTCTCCACTGTCAATGTGCTCTGCGTCTTCTCTGGAGTGCTGAGAGTTATAACCCTTACTTTTTCCTGGAGTAGGGACCCTCATCTTTCCACCCCACTGAGTCTGCAGAGGGCCAGGAGTGGCATAAAGCTTGCTCTTTGTTCTAGCCTATATCACATCATGAGTGTATTCTCGTGTAAGGGCTCACTTGATTTGAGGGAAAAAGTTGTGTAGTAGGAAATTACTTTGATTTCCTTCTGTCAGGACTAATTTCTTTATATGGTTAGATTTATCTCCAGAAAGATGGTACCAATTTACATTTCCACAAAATATATATAAAAATGCCTATTTTACTACACTCTTACCAATAATTCTCATTTTTAATATTCATAATTTGACAGATGAAAGATGGCATTTTTTTTGTTTTAAATCTATATTTCTTAAATTGTCTGTGAAATGGAACATTTTTCCATGTTCACTGCTAGTTGAATCTCCTCTCTTATAAATTTTCTGTTCTTTATCATTGCTCGTCTTTTTTCCTACATGTTCTTAAGTGTTATATATTTAAAGATTTAACATTTTATATTTATCATTTAGAAAAATCAGAGTGGAAATATAGAAAAGTATAATGAAATTCTGTACTCCACTTCTGAAATCATTTTGCTGCATTGTTTATTCTAGGTCTGTGCAGGAGAATGGTAGCAAAGTAAGTTATTGTTAACAACTGAAATCTAGAAGACTCCAAAGCCTAAATTAAGATAGTGGTCTAAGTTTCGTTCTTCCCACTTTTTGATCAAACAGGTTACCAATGCTCTTTTTCCTGCCCCGCCTGCCCTCTGGTGGAGGTGCTAAAGAGCAGGCCAGCAGATCAATCAAGCAAAACCATAAAGGTGAGTAGTGACACAGACCAAGGCATGCCTAAATGCAAGCCAGCCCCTGAAGAGTTACAGAGCCAGTGTTTCTTGGTTTTTCTGACATTAAATGAGGATGACAGAATTTACCATAAGACTGTTATTCCTAAGCTAGCACATTTTCGTAGGTACCACTCTTTACCTTTTGTCTTGCTGACCTGATTAGTCCTGTATAGAAAAAACATTTTTACCCCTAATTCTGTATCTGGAAAAGTACACAGGTTGATAGTGTAAAGAGTCGTGGACTAGGACGTGAGGGTTCTGTTCCCAGCTCTGCTACTTCCTAGTTAGATGGGTGGCCTTGGATAAGTCCCCTAATCTCTCTGAGTCCGGGTTTCTTCATCTGTAAATAATAGTGATGTTAATAGGTCTCTTGTGAGCCTCAAAGGAGATAATGATAGTAAAAGTGCTCTGTAAACAATAAAACTCTCTGCAGATCTAGGATAATATTAATGCTGTGTAGACAACTCTTCTCTCTGGATCAGTGTTCAACTTGACAGTTGCCCTTGTATTTTAAAATAAGAAATAATCAGTTTATCCTTTTAATCTTTAACAAATAAATGGAGCCTTTGGTCTCAGATCCATAGAAGAAGCAAATTATATGTCCTGACGTGACTCAGATCTCTGTGTGCACTCTCTAGATTTCACTTTCATTTTCATTTTAATTATAGCATTGAAAGAATGGAAGGTTTAAAATAACACCTTTCAGAACTAGTCATTATTTAGTGACTCTCCATTTCGAAAATATTGCTCACGTCTTTAAAATAAATTACCAGTTTCTTTTATTGTTACTTTTGCCTAAATATAAATTTATTGACATGATGATTTTAATTGTCTTTAGATTTTTAAAACAAACATTTCCTTGAAGCTGTAATAACTTAGAAGATTTAATTATTTAAATATATTAAATGTTTAAATTAAGTTTAAATGTTTAAAGTAAACTGTTTGTACATATTGTTCTGTGTGGCTGAAGATAAATGTGAAAATACTTAAAGTTATGTAACTATAAGAGTTGAGTGTTCTGTTTATTTTTTTTCCTTGTACACACACAATTTCTCCTCCCTCCTCTCATCCCACTTTAGTATAATGTATTTGAAGAAAAACAAAAAAGGTACTTGGTTCAAGTCACCATTTTTCTTTCCTAAGTATTTGCAGTAGCCACTTACCTGGTTTTCCTACTTCATTCTGTTCTTGAAATCGCAGCCAGAATGAGTTTGTTAAAATCCAAGACAGATAATGTCACTTATATTCTCAGCAACCACCAATGGCCTTTGCTTCTAAGTCCTCTTTTCCCGCTCATCCCCTCCCTCCCTCAGTCCAGCCACACCAGCCTCCTTGACCACACCAGGTCCACTTCACCCTTTCTCTGGAATGTGCTTCCTTCAGATATCTGCAGGAGGGGCTTCCTCACCTCCTTCAGGTCTATTCATCTTCTTAGTAGGATATTCCCTTTCATCTCTTTAAAAATTACAACTCTCATACCACCTCTATATTCTTTCGTTTCATAATACTTATCACCATCAAACATACAATATGTTTATTTCTTTTGTTTCTTATCTGACTTCCTCTCCAGAATATAAACCCCAAAAGAGCAAAGAGTTTTGCCTATTTTGTTAACTGTTGTATCCTCGACACCCAAGAGTGCCTGGGTCATTGTAAGTACTCAATAAATGTTTGATGAATGAATGAAACAAAGATAAGTCATTGTCTTATTTGATTTGCAACACTGTAAAAATTGTAAAATTTTCATCAAAACTTTTTAAAAAAAGCTACAAAAACTTTAGATGTCTTCTGATGATGAGATCTGTTGCTATAATATCCAAGGTGTCAGTGTTCTCCTCTTCGACCCTCCTCCAAATATTTTGGTTATTTTATGTCTTAAGAATTAATTCGTTACTGTCTTGTTTAGTGTAAGTATAATTGTGTACATCACTCCTAGTTTGGCATGAAAAGTGAAAGAATTGAATAATAATAAACATCCGTCCTTTGCTTTTATTGACACTATAGTCTTCTAATGATCTTAGTATTGGCCCCCCATTTTCTGACTTCTCTTTCTCTCCTGTTTCCAAAATATAGGGATTAATAAAAGACTTTGGATCTCTTCACTTGCTTTGCATACTCTTATCCACTTTAATGGCTTCTGTTATCTCCTTTTCTTAGATTACTCTCAAATTTGTAAACCCAGTCTTGATATTTCTTATTGACTCCCAGTTCTGCATTTCCCAGGCTGAACATATCCATCTGGCCATCTTTCAAGTTCTTAAACCTCGTATGTTTAAAACCAAATTTATCTTTTTTCCTTTAAAAATGGTTCCTGTTTTAGTAATTCATTTCTGTTAATGACTCTGCCTTCTTCTAAGTTTGGAAATGTTTTCAAGATTCATGACTTTTTATATTGTCAATTGTCAAGTTTTGCTTCTTATACTTTTAGAATCTCTCTTAATTCATCCTCTTCTTTGCTCTCAGTAGATTGGGGATGGGACCTGAGATTCTGCATTTCTAATTGACTTCTGAGTTAAGATGATGTTGCTGGTCTGTTTAACTTCAAGTAGCAAGGGCCTGCTCTAGGGTAAGAGTGGCCACCTGAATCTAGTCTTCCACTTCCCATTCCATGGCTATCTCTAAGAAAGACTCAATTCTCTTTCAAAATAGATATCTGATATTACCCAGTCTTGCTTTAAAAGAGAACAGGTCTTTTCTACGTCATAGATTTAGAAAGTTATAGATTCAGAAGATAAAAAATTAAAATCAGCCACAATGATCAATTCACAATTAATCATTAACACTTGGATGTATATCCTTTTAGTCCTTTTTTCTTTGCATAATTATATATGTATTTTTAAATCATAAATGAATCATTTATATTTTTCTTTTGTTGCCCAATGTATAAATTTGCTCTTTGTGTTGAATCTTCTGTCTTATAAAGTCGAATCCGCCTTCTCTATATGATAAAAACATTCAATACTCCTTTTCTCAACCTCCCTTACATCTGGGAACTGGGGACTTGGTGCAGCCACGCAGATGCATCCTCTCTAGACTTTGATTTATGAGCTGGTGACTCAAAGAAGTAGGGATGACGCAGAATCCACTCTGGCCAGGGGAGAGCGGCGATGGCAGCTGCATCCGGTTTCCAGTGGCAGCAGAGACAGCTGTTCCATGGCAGTGTGTAATGTCCAGCATCTGAGGACTTGGCAGTACAAGCCATGGGGTCAGTGCTTGGCAGCTGCAGTGGTGACTTCACAGGACCAACTCTGAAGAATGTTTTGGGTTTAGTCCTTGCCCAGTGTTTTGTCTTTCTACCTTTACTTCTTAAACTAGCTTAAAAGTTGACTTAATTTACTGCCAACATATACTAATAATATTAAGAATAACTAGCTCTTAGATAGTGCTTACTATGTGCCAGGCAAATTTCAAAGAGCTTTATGTGTATTAACTCATTTAATTATTATAACAACCCTATGAAGTATGTACTGGTATTATCTCCATTTTGCAGGTGATAAAAGCAAGTTACAGAATGTTAGGTTAGTCGCTCAAGGTCACATAACCATAAATGGCAGTTCTGAAACTCAAACCTAGTCAGTTACATATTCATCTAAATATTTAAGGTAGCTGTATAGTATTCAATTATAAGGATAATTCTTATTTTATTTATCCAACTTGATATTTTTGGCCATCAAGAATATCTTGACTTTTTTTTTAATTTTCATGACTATTTCCTTGGGATGAAGTCCAGAAGAAGAAAACTTGGTCAAAGGTTATTCAGATAGGCTTACTGAAAGATTTTTCCAATTTACATACCCAGCAATGTATGGAAGCAGCCTGTTTCTCTAAGCCATATTAATATTGAATATTATTAAAATTTTTTTCTTTGTGACATTGAAAATGATACATAGTTATCTTTTAAACCTGGAATCCTTTAAGCATTTAAAAAGACATGTATTGGCCATTTGTCAAAAGTTTTTTTGTAAATTGACTTCTCCATCAATTATGGGTTAAAGCTGAAACTTAGAATGCAGTTGAAGGCTCTTTCTACTCATCCAAACTACTTTTCTCAGTAATTTGCCTATGAGTCCTAAACATTCACCGTACATACCTATGAGGATTATTTTGTATTAGATAGAACCATATGAATGTGCTACTTTCTGTATAGCTAAAAAATTCTTACTATAGGCAATTTCATGTGGTTATCCTCTATTTCCTCCCCAGACATCCAGACAAGTCTGGCCTTTTCTTTCCTGCTTCTTCATTAGGCATGTCTGTGCTCAGGATTTTGCTTTTTGTAAGTAGATTTCTCTCACTGGGGAATTGGTTCAATTATCAGATACAAAGATCTAGATCTGTTTGAGACTTTTAAATAGAGGGTGGGATGTTATAATAAAGACAGGTAATAACAACTATGGCAAGAATGTGGAGAAATTTGAATCCTCATTTCATTCCTACACTGTTGGTGGGAATGGAAAATGGTACAACTGCTTTGGAATCTGTCAGTTTTTCAAATAGTTAAACATAGAGTTACCATATGATTCAGCAATTCTACTCCTAGGAATATACCCAAGAGAAGTAAAAACATATGTCTACATAAGAGCTTCTACATGAATCTTCATTGCAGCATTATTCATAATAGCCAAAGAGTAGAAACAACCTAAATGTCCACATTTTATTTATCCATATTAACCTAAATGTTAGCTGATGAATGGATAAATAAAATGTGATATATCCAAAAAGGGAATATTATTTGGCAATTAAAAAGAATGAAGTACTGATACATGCTATAGCATGAACGAACCTTAAAAACATGCTAAGTGAAAGAAACCAGTAATGAAAAAAAAAAAAAACTTATTGTACGATTCTATTTATATGAAATGTCCAGATATGCAAATCTATATAGACAGAAAGTAGATTAGTGGTTGCCCAGAGTGATGGCTAAGAAGAGTACATTTACTTTTGAATAAAAATGTTCTAAAATTGATTGTGGTGATGAATGTAAAAGTCTGTAAACAGTCTAAAAGTCATTGAATATACACTTTAAATGGGTGAATTATACATTATGTAAAATTATCTGTGAACAAAGCTGTAAAAAAAAATGTGTTTTCTTTTCATTTAATTTTGTCTCCTAGTACTTCTCTGGCTAGCTAGACATTCCCATGCCTAATTTCAAGCTTGCTTTGCCTTTTAATTCTGCTTGAAGTCCAGCCAATGGCTAATGTAGCAGGGTGAAATTTAACTCACACTACAACTCAGACACAAAGAGAAAATATAAGTTCTTTATTTAGTCTGTAACCAGTCTGGCTTTCCTTCTAAAGTCTCAATTAATGGATAGTGGGAAAAATGAATGACCTGTTTAGTCCTCAGTATCTGGGAGGCCACTATGATAAAAAGAATAACTGGGACCGATTTACCTATAGCTGACACACACTATTCTTGCTACAACTAGATCCACTCAAATAACCAATGGGCAGGACAGTGTGTGCTCAATATGCATGATTCTGAATTCTCATCTTGATCCTTGACTCTGTGCCTTGCTTTGGCCTCTGTTATCTATGCGATTCAAGACTTGCTTTGAACTCCTGTATGTGTGTGCTCTATAACTCACTGACTCCCCTGACTTCTGACTACTGGCTCTGTCTTGAACACTGGCTGCCTGGCAATGTTTATGTCTCTGGGTCTGCTGTATTCCTGTAGCTGGTCACAAAGATTCATTGTTTCAGTCTCCTAGTCATGTCTTCTCATCCCATCTCTATGACCAGTAGCTAGTTAGGGTGATAAAATGATCATTTTGTGCTTTCCTGAAGCATTAGAGCTAAATAGAATACATACTGTTATTCCCTTCTTCTGAAACTATATTTAAAAGCACTCCAAAATATTTTAAATAAAATTTGCCATGTTTTCACAATTTTGTATTGTTGATGCTATGAGTAATTATTTTACTTTTAAAGCTGTATTTTTATTTGTTTTTTGGGAAGAGGATTGCCTGACTATTGGTGCTTTCAAGGGAGGATGTACAAAATAGTATTACATTAATTGGCCCAGGAGGGAGACAAATTATGATATATATTTGTTTTTCAAATTGTTTTATCTTGGCAAAATCAAGTTATTAATATGACAGTTCAGAAAAGAATTTGAAATGCTTACTGGTTGTTTTGAGTAATTTACATTCTGAAGGATTGTGACTTCTACAATTAAAAATATTTCAAAATTGGTATTCACTGAGGATTGAATATGACCTTAGCATTGATATTGTGCCCTACATTCTGAGTGCCAATGCGTGGGAGGTCATTTTTATTACTTACAATATATTATTTTGGAAAAAAGCAAAAATATTAAGAATAGCATGATATGAATATTGAGTTTACAAAGAGACAAACAATTAAAAATATTTGACTACTAACTGAAAAGGATTTGAGAATGTATTTTACAGGATTTTATATTCAATAAAAGTTATCTGTGTCCATTATACACATAATATAAGTTAAAAAGTCAGAGGGGTATATATGTATATAAAAATAAATATGTACATATACACATATATTTACATTTTTAGATGCATTGTCACCTTAATCAAAGTCATATCTATTAATTAACTAGGAAGTAAAAGCTTGATAATGACAATTAAAAACAAGTATACTCTTTTGGGTATTTATTTACTTATTCTGGTATTCAAAAGTATTAAAAGGTAAAAAATGCCTGAGCCATTTGTGACAACTCTAAAGCAGCTATAGAAGAAATGCTAATAAAACATGAGATGAAATTATATGGGAGCTAGACCTGAATAAATGCAATGATGATAGACAAAGAACAGTCAAGAAAGAGAAGGAAGACTGGAAATGAGTGAAACGTTAAAGGACTGTTCTAATTAAAGTCTTGGGTGGATCACTGACAATCAACATAGAAAAGTATAATATAGGAAAAACATGTTTACACATTTTAAGCATAGCACTGCAATGGATTTACGTGTTATTCTCACAGTACTCATATCTCTCATTCCATTTGTATTGGTTGGGTTACAGATTAGACCATTGTATTAAATGTGCCCACCATACAATGACTTAAGTAAGCAAAATCTAGTATCTGTAAGGTGGCTTGGTGGTGTCTGGGACCGAGGCTCCTTCTTTATTTTGGCTTTGCCATTCTTGAAGATGTTGCCTTTTTCATTCACACTGATGAAGACGGCTCAACACCATACCAACTGGGTCACTATTCCAGCCAATGGGAAAAAGAAAAAGGGAAGCATAGGGCCTTATGAAGCCTCACAGAGTTATTAGAAAGGTAAATGAAGGAGAAAGAAACATGAACACAGGTCCAACATCGTTTAAGAATTGTTAGATTTGGGAATTTAAACTGCCCCTTAAGCAATGCTATGTCTTTCTAGGAAAAAATGGTCAGTCTCTGAGATGCCCTTACATATTCTGTTTCTCTCTTTAAGATGCCCTGGTGTAAACAGAACAGGGATGTGGTTTATATGTCCCCACTGACGTGGGATGAGTGGGGGGAAATTGAGCAGGTGGCAGTCATAGATGATCTTTTTTCAGGGCACTACATGAAAATCAAGGACAAGGAACTCCTCTGCCCTTGAGAACACAGTGGTACTCACTGGATGAGCAGCATCAGCATCACCTGGGAACTTGTGAAAAATGCCGGTTTTTGAGTCCTATCCGAGACCTACTGAATCAGAAGAAACACTGAGGGTGGAGCCCAGCAACTGTGTTTTAAGAAGCACTCCAGGTGAATTGAGGCAAATTAAAGTTTGAGAACCACAGATTTAATGCAATTCACTGAAAGGGGAAATCAGAATACATGTTTAACTGACTGACTCTTCTTTTCCCTTGGTCTCTCCCTCTTGTTTCTACAATTCTCTGGGACTAAAAGGAGTAGGCTTTTCTTTTCCTTTCCTAATGTAATATCCTACTTCCATAAAGCATCCACTTTCATATTAACATCACATAACAAACAAGCAAACAAGCAAAACCTGTGAATGGACCCTTTGGGCCTGGTTGGAGAGAAGGGAGGGAATTTGGAAAATAGCCTGGATTGCTGCATCATCCTATTGGGAATGCTGGGAGCTGAGTATTACTTTTGCCTTTGTATTCTTTCTTTAAGATATACTAATTTCCAGCCCCCACCCCTGGACTGACCATGCGGATGGGCCCTGTTCTCAGAGCAGTAAGAGAAGAGCACATTATTTTTCAAAGTATTATGGTATTACTCAGTTACACATATTTGATTTTGCCAGGAGTCTATACTTAAATTTGATAAGAATGATGAAGAGGACTGGCTGCCTGCTTCTACATGCTCCACACAAAGAAATAGTACTGGGAAACAAAAACAGAAATAGTCAGGCATGGAGAATGTCTAATTCCAGCTCTTTTTCTGTCTTGACATCCTTAGTGAAGTACATACTTTTCCTGATTATAAAATAGAGATAACGTTCTGCATGCAACATTACATAAAAAGGCATTTATTTTTACTCCTTCCTCTGTCTTAGAAATAGTAATTTGTCTTCATTCTGAATGTAAGTTAGAGTTTATACTGCCTGAATAGAAAAGATTTCAATTTTCATTCATTTAGCGATAGTATGTTTCCTTGAGAGAAGAGTTGCCTAGTAAACAAAAACTATGTGGGATGTTAAATTTTTATAATTATTTAAAAGAAATAACTCTAATTATGCTACATTAATATGATTATCAATGGGAAGTTGTCATTTTTGTTAGGGAGGAGTTTATGTAGAGACATGATTCTTGCCTCCACCTAATCCATTCTTCACATCTGATCGCTTGAATAATCATTTAAAAATGTAAATTACATCACTCCCCTCTTTTGGGGCTTTTCATTGTATTTAAAGTAACCTTCAATTTCCTTAAGGTGTTCTCCAAGGCTCTGCAGATTCTGCCCTTGCTTTCTTCCCCAGTGTCATCTCAAGGCTGTCCCCACTTGCTCACATTGGCTTTCTTTCCATTTCTTGAAGGAACCAAATTCTTTCCTATCCCAGAGCTTTGGGACATGCCCTTTGCCAGGAATGTTCTTTCTCTAACCCTTCACAGGCTAATTTTCACTTAGTCTTAATTTCTTAGTGAAATGTCTGTTCCTCAGAAACACCTAATGTGATTTTAGGATTCTCTCTTACTGACCCTTTCCCTTCATACTGTCATAATTTTATTATGTATTAATTTGGTGCTTATTATTTATTGTCTAAATTAGATTATAAACCTGTAACATCAGAGATCATATCCATTTTGTTTACCTCTGTATAATCTGTGCCTAGAATAGTGCTTGGCCCATAGTAGATATTCAATAAATAGTTGATGATCAGATTACCAGATATCAGACAACAAAATGGACACTGTGGTTTGAAATATAAGTGATTAATTATCCTGAAATTTTAACCTTACAGTATATTGAATTTGATTGTTCACAAATGGATCAGATTTCAAAATTCGCAAACTGGTTATTCAACATTCACATTACATTTGCCTATAGCAAAACAGTCATTGTTGGTCCAGGTCTGGTCCTGCTGAAAATAAAAATAATAGATCTTCTGCAAGCTAACCTCCATCCATGAACTAGTGTACTTAGAAATCAGTTTCCACAACAGGATTCTTTGTTTTCAGCCGCCACATAATTTTTTAAGATGGTTTTAGTGAATTTAAGGCACAAATGATGTATTAAAAAGATGATTTTTAGTTATCTTCTTTCTCAATGTCTCACGATCTGAATATTTGCATGAGGAGAAACATTGCTGTAAAGTTGTGTTCAGCGTAAGGGGTTGTCTTAAGTAGCTGGGAAAAGGACAGCTTCTAATAATAGTTTGGAACAAGATCTGTCAGCACACCGCGGTAGCTTCCAGAGTAGAAATGTGTTTATGTGTATGTGGACTGAGGGTGGGGAGTGGAGGAAGAAGGGTGCATGGAAGAGGGGAATGACCCTGGAATCAAGCCCTCTTACAGTGGAGTGTTCCCTGCTGTTTAGTCACAGTGGCAGCTGCACAGCCCTAACTACTGTTGGAATGCTGGCTCTGAAAGACCTCGTCAGTGGCAACAAAGTGGCTACCCACAAATGCAGATGTATTTCTTAAAGAGCCCAATGTCAGTAAGGCATCATAAGAACAATTATTCATTGCAGATCTCTTTCCTTGAAGTCAGTTCACATAAAATTCAACATTGCTTTCAAGTTCCTCCCAGACCTAGAGAAGCATATTGGGCTCAGAAAGGCCTAAGTGGCTAAAAATTTCCCGTCCAGAACAGGAATTTCCGCTATACCACCCTAACAGGTGTTCCTCTGGCCTTTGTTTGAATACTCACCTCCTTAAAAACCAGTCCACTTTATATTTGGACAGGTCTCTTTGTTACATATTTCACTTTCTTACACTGTAATGAAATCTGCCTCCCTGGACTTTCACCCCATTTGTCTTTGTTCCGCCCGTGGGAGCAATGCAGAATATGTCTAATCCTTCAACATCATAGTTCTTCAGACATGTGAAGACAGCTGTCAGATTCTCTCTCCTAAATTTTCTCTTTCCCAGGTAGATAGCCTCAGACCTTTCCATTGTACCTTTTGTAAATAGTGTATAAATGTGGAAATGCATGAGCAATAGCCCTAGGCAGACCTGGGTTCTGTTAATTTGTTTATTCAATTATTTATTCCTTTTGCATTTCTTTCCACAAACAAGTAGAGTAAATATGATAAATCTTGCAAAGGAGAGGTACATGGTTCAATGACTGCATATCGACCAAGACAGGGGAAGTCAGATAAGTCTCTCTTAGGAGTTCAAGGTTAAACTGAGCTGATGGATGGGTAGTAGTTAACAAGGTGAAGAGGAGAGGAAGTCAGAAGGAGCAATATACTAAGGCCTTGTGTTGGGAGGGACATCACTTATCCTCTTGATCTTTAATTTTTTTTATATATGCAAAGGTTATAATAATTTCTCCCTCATTAAAATATCTGTTCTGAGGATCTATGAAGTGCATATGAATGTGCTTTAAAGTGTCGAAGTCCTATTTTATTATTCAAAATAGAATGCTCTATTTTGGCCTATTCCTTTACTGCTCCACCAACAAGCATTTCCACTTCTGTCATTTTGCTTCTGCTGCTCTTCCCTTCCTAGACAGATCTCGCCGTTTCTCTCTGTTTACCCAATCTTTGCAACCTTTACTGCCCATTTCCAGTTCTAATTTCTCTGGGAAGCTTCCCTGAGCACTCAGTGGCAGGATATTGATTTACATCTTGAAAAAGGAATGGAAATGTGCTAAATTGATTAAGTCCATTGACTTAAGATTCTTTATGTTTACAGACTGCAGACAGTTGTGGTTCAATATTGCAAGTGATTTTCTTCTTTGTAGAATTAAGAGAATCTGCAAAATAGAAACTAAATCAATGTTGTGCTTGTAATTTAAAATATAATCCCTTACCAGCACCACTCTGCATTTATTTCATACTTCAGATGCTTCTCATGCTCCGCTAGGTCAAGGACTATAAAAGATATATTAATGTATGTCTAGTTCTGTAATCAATAAAACTAAATTAAACTATCCTTTAACCAGTGAAGTAAAAGATTAGTGTTTAGATCTGGGATTAACAACTGAAAATAGGCCATTCTGTGATTTCCTAAAGGACACAGCACAGTTTAGTTTTGAGTGTCAAAGAAAATCTATTTTCAGACAAACGCTTCATTATGGACAGGCGCGTATCCCACTAATGACGATATCTTTATTTTTAGTTCCTGAAGCATCTACTCTCTATTGTGATATAAAACTTCTTTCCCCCACCAATCTCAATTCTATTAACCGAATTTTTCTAACCTTTTCTTTGTTTTTGAAATATAGTCTCCAGTCACTTTAACCTTGATTACTGTCGTGACAGATATTAAAATGAAGGTCAATGTGTTTATATTTCTGTTGCGACCATTTTGACTACAAGTATTCAAATAGTGCATAAATTCTCACTGAAGCCCTTAAGTCTGAAACTAAAGATGTGTGTACAAAAACACCATGATTCTGTAGAATTCAGAATTGGCCATTTTGCTTTCTTATAAAATTGGTCAAAATGAAATATATGTTTCATTCTATTCATTTGCTTTTTCCTGTTCTGTTTAACTCACTATTATTTCCTTTGTTCTTATTTGTAGTTTTCCCACTCCTACACCAATTTTCTTTCTGCTGATCCCTTGAATAATAGATATTGACATCACTGTCTGTAGTCTTTAACACTTTTATTAAATCCAATATCTTTCATAAAAAGTCAGTCACACCTTAGGGAACCAGAAGCTTACCAAACATTAGCTAACCTCACTTTATGGCCAAATCCTTTTTTCTTATTGCTCTAACGCTTATTTTATCAACTGCTCTTACTATCTTTTTTTTTTTAAAGCATTTTATTATTAGTTTCATGTATATAGTACATTGGTTAGACATTTATATAGTTCATGAAACGATCCCCCAGATTACTCTGTCACTGCTCTTATCTTCTAATCAAGGATTATGATTGTTACAATTGAGGTCTGGAGCTGGGGCGAGGCTGGTGTGACCCCACACCTCCTCACCGTAGCAGGTCTGAATTTCCTGGAGGCAGTGAACTCAAGATCCAGACGCTGCAACAATAAACAAGACGGCATGGTACTGGCAGAAAAACATACATAGACCACTGGAGCAGAACTGAGAGTCCAGAAGGAAACCCCCATTTATGAGGGCAAATAATTTTCAACAAAAAAGCCAAAAACATACAGTGGAGAAAGAAAAGCCTCTTCAATAAATGATTCTGGGAAAACTGGAAAGCCACCTACAAAAGAATGAAACTAGACTGTTGTCTAACACCATACACCAAAATTAACTAAAAATCGATTAAGGACCTGAATATAAGACCTGAAACAATAAATTGCATAGAAGAAAACATAGAAACTAAACTCAGGGAACTTGGACTCAAAGAGGATTTTATGAATTTGATCTTAAAGGCAAGGGAAGTAAAAGCTAAAATAAATGAATGGGACTACATCAAACTAAAAAGCTTCTGCTCAGCAAAAGAAACCATCAACGAGGTAAAGAGGCAACCATCCTAATGGGAAAATATATTTGCAAGCAACACCTATATATATATAACATATATAACATATATGTGTTTTATATATATAAAACACATATAATTCAATGACTTACTATTGAATTGTTCACTTGAAACTTATTGGATTTCATTAACCAATGTCACTATAAAAAAAAAGATCCAGGTGCTGCAGCAGCGGGCGGATGAGGCGGAGAACCCTGCCCAGGGCCTGCAGCAGGAGCTGGATGGCTAGTGCCAGTGGCGGGAGAAAGTCAAAGGAGATGTAACAGCCCTCAATCAACACATCCAACTCCTTGAGGAGGAGTTGGATAGGGCTCAGAATGACTGGAAGAAGCAGAAAAGGCTGCTGATGAAAGCGAGGGAAGAATGAAGGTGATAGAAAAATGGCCAAGAAAGATGTGAAGATGGAGATCTAGGAGTTGAACTCAAGGAGGCCAAGCACATTGCACAGGAGGCCGACCACAAATATGAGGAGGTAGCTTGTAAGTTGGTCATCCTGGAGGATGAGCTGGAGAAGGCAGAGGGGCATGCGGAGGTGTCTAAACTAAAATGTGGTGACTCAGAAAACTCAAGAATGTCCCTAACAATCTGAAGTCGCTGAAAGGTGCTTTTGAAAAGTATTCTGAAAAGGAGGATAAATATGAAGAAGAAATTAAACTTCTGTCCAACAGACTGAAAGAGACGACCCTTGCTGAATTTGCAGAGATAATGGTTGCAAAACTGGAAAAGACAACTGATGACCTGGAAGAAAAACTTGCCCAGGCCAAAGAAGAGAACTTGGGCTTACATCAGACACTAGATCAGATACTAAATGAACTGAACTGTATATAACCAAAACAGAAGAATCTTATTCCAACAGAAGCTCCAGACCTCTGTGTCTTTCTCTTCTCTTGTAAAAAGTTTCTTTTGTTACTGCATCTGCACTTTGCTGGAAGTGCCAAGCAAATTATGAATATGTGACCAAATATTTTGTATCAGAGAAGCTTTGAGCACCAGTTAAATCTAATTCCATTTTTTCCCAGATGCTGCCAGCTTTTTTAGCTCTATTTTTATATTTAAATTGCATTTATTCCTAAGGTAGGCAGAGTGTTTCCTATTGAATGTAGTCTCTTAAGACTGAGAGCATTTTGTTCCTGGGTGATTAGACAACCCCACACAGACTCTAATATCTAGTCACGGGTCAATTTACAAGGTTGGAGAATAGAACCTCTGGGCCACTGTTAGACACACTACAGGAAGCCAGGGACCATCATATTAAAATGGGTGGAGATTTTCCATCCAGAGCAAGGTGGGGTGCTATTGTGGGAAGTCATAAACCACAGATAGATTAATTTAATCATTCTGGCTCTTTTCCACACTGTACCATTCAGAACAAACATCCTTTCAGCAGTCAGCATGAGAATGCTTGGGAAATAGTCAAAATATTTACTCTGATATGAAGCCATCCACTCAGCAGGAACAAATATGGTAGAATTTAGTCCTGTTTAGGGGAATCACATTGAAGACTACTCACCATCAATAATTGGGCAAGAGTGTTTTTCTAATAATAAATATAGGTCCGAAGGGGCTTCTCTGGCAGCAGAAATAAAGTAACTGGCTTAACTTCATCTCTTCTGTACTTTAGGGAATGTTAAATTGAAGACTTACATATCTAGGATTTTAATTCCTTCTTCGGGACCAAGTTAATAAAAGACCAGGAAACTTCTGATTAAACTGGATATGGAATATTTTTGTAGACATGGCTACACATTTTAGCTTTGTTATATTCTGGCTTTCTCCATTAACATCTCAGAGCCGAAACATTCCATATTTCTCAGCAGTGTGGGGGGCCAACTAAAGTTTACAATTTTGACTAAAAATCGCTCTGCTTCTAGTTTATCTGACTCCTCTGCCCCTCATTCCTATTTATTATGCATCACACTACCCAGGAGATACACTAGCAAATTGTGCAATTGAATAAAACTCACATTTTTCATTTATTTTCTTATAATTGTATTATATGTAATAGTATCACTTTTTCTACATTTTGGTCAAATAAATTTTTACATAAACTACAAAAAAAAGGTACAATTGAGTTCCCATTTTTTCTTTTCACCACTCAACATTGGATTTTGATAAATTTTGAATATATAGAAAGGTTGAACTATATGTATAATGAATATCCATACATATACCCATACATAGTCAACTATGAACATTTTACCATAGTTGCTTTATTGCCCAACTATGCATTTATGCATTCTTTCATCCTTCTATCAGCCCGTTTTAATTTTTTGATGCAGTAAATTGCAGATATCAGTATACTTCATCTCTAAAGGCTCAGCACATATATCATTAACTAGAGTTCTATATTGGTTTATATTTATTTATTTATTTTTCTTTCAAGTAATATGTATGTACATATTACGGCCTACACCAATCTTAAGCTTGCCATTTGCTGAGCTTTGACAAACGTATACACTTGTGTACACTCAACCCCTGTCGAAACAGAGAACATTACTGCCCCTCCACAGAGTTTGCCCATGTCTCTTTCCAACTGATCCTCACTCACCCTCCTCCTACCCCAGGCAACCAGTGTTCTCATTTTTTCTACTGCAGATTAGTTTTGTGAACCCATTTCTTCTTTGATTTCATCAAGTTTGGCCTCTATTCTGTAGCATAGTTGAAACTGTGTCAAGCATTGTCTACATAGATTATCCAAAGACCCTTGTAAGTTTGTGAAATAAATACTTGGCTAAGTGGTATCTTTACCAAGGCATCATGGAGTCCCAGAAAACTTGAATGTCAGGGACTGTTTTTTCTATTTGCCCTCTATAATATGAGTGGATACTTTCAGGATGGAAATTAGTGCTTTCTTAGTTTACTCTAAAAGAAAAGTTTTATCTAGTGGGGCTTTCAATTTTAAAGTAATATAAATGGAACAAATTCAAGAGGAATTGTAAAAAAAAGAAAAGAAAAACCTAAATGTTACTTTATTCATAGTTATCTAGGGGGCAAAGTAGCTAGTGCTCTCTGTGGTTGATGATAACCATAAAGATGATGATATTTTAAATGTGTGAAGCCATACTTTTTTTTCAAAGTACTTTCACATTTTTCAATCTTTAAAATCAGGAAATAAACTTTAGAATTATCTTCATCTCTAAGAGAAGATTAATACTGCAACTAATGTAATTGTTATGGTAATTTACCACATCAGGATTTGTTCTTAAAACCAAAGTATATGTGAAAATCTAGGAGAATTGAAGCACCTTTACATCAATCAATGCTAGATTGTTTGTAATACAAATGATTAGTAACAATTTCAGCATCCACACATAGGGGACCAGTTAAAATAAATTGTTTCAGCTATACAATGGAATACTTCCCCTTCTCTGCTTCCGCCTCCTGAATATATCATTTACATTGTTTTATTTTTTCCTTTATGATTTCATAACCATAGGGTTTTACAGATGGAAAGAACTTTGGGGTCATCTAGTTCCGTTCTCTCATTTTATAGAGAAAGAAAAACTCTTAGCGAGATTAAATAATATCCCTAACAGAAGTCAAAATAGGACTAGACCCAGATCATCTGATTCAATAACCTTTGGTTTCATATTTTCCTCTGTTGTCAAGTCCTGTGGATTTGTGCTTAAAGATGACAATTGCATATATCTCTTCATTTTTGCTGAGTTTGCCAATGTGGGCTCTAATTATCAAAACTGGATGTCACTCAGACTAATCTTTCCTCTCAGGTTCATCTCGTATTCTTTTGTCTCACTTATTTTCCTAATAAAGACTTATATCAGGCATCCTTGTATTCCAGAAACTTCAGTGATTGCCATTAAATCAGGTCCTCAGTTCTCAAGGATCTCACTACTCTAATTCTATCCTGCTTCTTCATCCTTATTTCCCACTCTCCCTAACCTGCATTTGCTTATTAGGTTGGTCTCACTATCCCCTAGCTGTATGCGAATTCCTGTGCTGGCTCCTATGTTGATTCGTTATTCTGGTATCTCTCCCACCGCCCACCTCCCTCCACTTAGCCACTTTCATACAGTTCATAGTTCAAAATCCAGCTTAAGCTCTACCTTCTCCATGAAACATTTTCTAATTTTTCTCAACTGCGATTATTTCTCATCCCTGAGTATATACTACAACATCCCACTTAGCAAGTGATACTAGCCTCCGTAACAGATAAAACCCCAAATCTCAGTGGCTTAACATTATAGAAGTATACTTGTTGTGCATTGATAACAATGTATAAATATCGGTGTATTGGCAATGGTGGTGGTGGGGAGTATTGTGCTTTTTGCAGTCATTTAGGGATCCAGGGTGAAAGAGGCTCTGCCATCTTTAACACAAAGCTCCCAGAGTTGCCCAGCCATCAGCATCCAACTTGAAGTTTGATAAAGAGCAGAGAATGCATATCTGCATGTTGGCCACCTCAGTCTAGTAGGGACACATCACAACACTTGATGCTGAGAACTACTCTCAGGGCTCCACCCCACCGTATGCTGGGAAATGTATCCCCTGCCCGAGCATCTGCCTCACTGAAACTACTGAACTCCCTGGAAGGGAAGCACAAATCTCTAGAGGGTAGCTAGGTAGTTTTGTTGCAATGTTATCTTGCACTGATTTCTAATTTCTTGGTCTCCTCAGTTCCTCAGCTGGTTTTATACTGTAGCTACAATTCCACAAATACATATAGCAAAATGAAAGTCTGGAGTTAGTGCATGTGCAGTGAATATTTGTTAAATAACAGAATAATTTACATAGCTTTTTTTTTAAGTTCTTAATTCTTAAATTAAACAAGAAAGAAAAAATAAATAACAAATCTTTTTTAAAAGCACATTTGCAATGTATTTTCATTTCACACACAAAGCGAAACTTAGCTGGATTGTCTTCAATTAATATTCTTTCCAGCTTCAAAAACTATTCTCAATTGCTGCATTTTGTTTCCCTTTTCCCTCTTAAATGTTTTCCATTATAAAAAAATTGACACACATACAAAAATAGAGGCAATATTATAATACAACCTCATGTACACATCACTTGGCTTCAGTAATGACTGACTCCTGACCAGTCTTGTTTCATCTATGTGCTCCATTTCCCTCTCACACTAAATTTTTAAAACTAAACATAAATCTATTATTTTATGTGTAAACATCTCTGTTTGTATTGCTAATGGATAAAGCCTAAAAAACCCCACAATACTATATTTATTTAATAACAATCACGCTTTATCACTAAATAATCCAGTTAGTATTCAGATTTCCCCTATATTTTAAAAACAATTGGTTTGTTCAAATCAAAATCCAAACAAAGCTTAGGCAGTACATTTTAGATATACCACTTAAATATTTTAAACATTGTAATTCTTCTCCCTGTGCTTTTTATCTTAAAATTTATTTGTTGAAAAAAAAATCATTTGTCTTATAATAATATTCAAATTCTGGGTTTGGGTGATTCTATCCTTGTGGTTCATTTAATATTTGATTTTTTATCATAGGCTAAATGTATAAAATGTATATATATATTAATGCCTAGACATAAAGAAAAATGACAGCTATTTTCCACTGACACAGTATGCCTACTAGTACTTGTCTGGTCACACACAGTATGTTTGAAGAGTAGAATTAGAAGGCAGATTTCGTTTTATCTTTGGCTTTGTTATTGTTTTTTTTTTTTTACTTTTAATTGTGGAGAATTTTAAATATACATGAAAGTATGCAGAATAGTACAATGAATCCTTATGTACCCATCACTTAGTCCCAATATCCGTCAACCTAAGTTTATTTCTATCCCATCCCTTCCCTCATCTCCTTCCCCTTTTGTATTATTCTGAAGCAAACATTATAGACATTAGAACATTTCATTGTTACATATTTGAAGCATATTTCTCTAGAAGACAAAAACACTTAAAAAAACCCCTACGATATCAATTATTATGCCTAAAATTCCTTAATATAATTAAGCAGTTGATATTTTTTTTCCTGTTTTAGAAACATAAACTTTTTTAGTTTCATTTTTTGAATCAAGATCCAGTCATGAAAATTGTGATTATTTCTCTTAAATCTATGTTATTTTTCTCTTTTCTCTTTGCAATTTACAGGTTTTTCGACTTGCAGCTTCCCCCACAGTCTGGATTTTGCTATTTACATGCCTGTGATATAGTTACAAAGCAGCTTTAAACATAGAAAATGTTTATGCATACTATTAGTCGGAAAAGTCAGGAGTGCATGAGTGTAACTGCGTATGGCTGAATTTTATATAACACATAAACCATGGTTTGCAGCTGGGAACAGGAAAACATAAACTTGACAATTCGTGATAATCATTTCCACACTGGAACTTTTTCTCTTGTGACTAAGTACCAAGTCAAATTAAATTCTTCCTCTTCTCTTCTCCCTGGGGAGGACTAAGTTCCTGGGCCAGAGTCATCAAATATATATGCTGTTCTTTACTCAGTCCTCTTGTTTAATCGAGGTTGAGGCTATTTGTTCATCCTGCATTTGTCCCAATTTCATAGGCTTGTTGTAAAAACTCAATGGTCAGTCGGTCCTCCAAAGAGACAAGAAGGAGAGATTCAGAGTTGGTGAGAGTAGACTGTAGATGCTAATGTGTGCTGAAAAGCTGCCTCTGGCACTCTTTCCTTTACTGGGGCAAAACCAAAGAAGGTCATTGTAATACCCAGATTTACTTAGATGAATCACAAGTTTGGAATAGCACCCAGCCAATAGGACAGCTGGGCCGCAAGGACTGAGGTAGTCCTGGCAGATGGGCTGAGTGCAACATTGTAGAACCTTGCACATGCCAGGATGGTGTAGGGGAAACTGCTGAGAAGTTTTAAGTTTCTGAAGGGTTTGAGGGTGTCCAGGGAAGCAGGAGAGACTGAGTATGTGGATCTTGAGGCTGAAGCAATAGCAGGGACCATGGACACCAGTAATGGATATCACATGCCACTTGTGATAAACTACACCTCAGGCGATGGATATATGTGACCCACCAAGGACCATGTGAACAACTACACTGCAGAAGTCCCTCATCCCCTAATGCTGAAGGGTAGTTAAGACTTGCTGGGGAAAGTTAGCTCATCCTCATGAGAAAGGGAAACAGAAGAAGGAGAATTTTGAATCGAAATGAATATTTACTGGTTTTAAACGGAAAGAGACTGAATTATCTTCAAGTAGCAAGATGGAGTTAATTTTCCTTCCATCAGCAGAAAGGGGACCTAGAAAAGATAAAGACACATTTCACCACATCTGGGTTATAACTATACATTTTCAACCCACTACATAACTCACATTTATATGTTTATTTTTAAATGTCTATCTTCATTATATTGTAAGTTGCATGAGGGTACAGACAGATCATTCCTTTTTACGTTCTTAGCACCCCAGTGCTTAGCACCTGACGGATACTGAAGAAGAATTTATTGAATGAATATTAGACCCACACATGAACGCTCCTTCCATAATACAGAGCAAGTACTTGACGATCTTTTCCTTCCTGGAGGAATATATATTTCTTTGGGCACAGTCTGTCTTGCTGTTGAAAGCCAGTTCTGTCTTGGGTGGCTCTGAAGGTAAATCTGCTTTGGTTGTTTTTATGGATGTTACTTAAGATACTGAAGACAGTGTTTGTCTTCTCTGACCTTATTTTGTATCCAGAGAGTATATTGGATATAGCAGTACCATAGCTATATTTCATATTCTGTGAAAGATGCTGAACACTCAGCAGTGATTGCCCACCACCAACATTGTCCTAGTTCTTTCCTTAATTCCAGCACTTTCTCTCCTTTTCCCTTCCAGCCTGGGATCCAATCTATTCTCATTCTCCTCTCGTTTTTCTGTGCTACCACTCTGGTCTGTCCTTCCCATTTATGCCCCCAAGCTTCACCCCCTTTCAGGGTAGAACTCCTGGCCAGACAAGGGCCATATGTCCAGGATGGTTCCCATTTCAGGTAGAGTCTTTGGAAAAACCAAAAAGAAATTTTATAAAATAGTCGAAATGTGATTTAATATCTATATCTTTAAACCATTCATTTGTATTCCACCTCATTTATAAAAGTATTAGAGGTAAGTATATCTTAGTAAAACATTTGTTGTAAATAAATTCACTAACCAGTAAAAAGACCTATGAACTCTGATTTAGACTTGGAAAATATGAACCCCCATGATACAGACATACCCCGGAAATAATCCAGGTTTGGTTTCAGACCACCACAAAAAAAAGTGAGTATCAAAATAAAGCAGGTTGTAATCTTTTTGCTGGTGGACTTTCTTGCCTTCAGTTTGTGAAAAATGGAACATCTGTGAAGCATAGTAAAGCAATGCACAATAAAACAAGGTATGCCTGTACAGTATTTCCTGGAATTGCCTGATAAAAATTATTTGTGTTGCTTGTTAAATACACAAATTTCCTTGGCTTTTTCCCTGGAGATCCATTGGGTGGGCCTGAAGTCTTTTTTTTTTTTTTTTTTCCTTTAGGTAATTAGTTTTATTTGATAAGTTTAAGAACAATTGCTCATGTACATAACGAGGACTGGGAGGATGAAGACACATGAGGAATAGGGACACAAGTTGTGGGGAAGGTAAGGAAATTTCTGAGTGAAAAGGAATTTGATCCAGCACTCTTCTTTTCTTTTCCCAGTATGAATATATCTGTGTGAATGCTGATAATAAAAAGTTTATTGGATTATGGAAAACAGAATATTTATGTTGGCAAAAGATAAAATTATCTTAAAAAAAAATTTTTTTTTGTGGTGACATTGGTTAACAAAATCCAGTAAGTTTCAGGTATACAATCAACCGTATATATATGCATTGCATTGTGCATTCACCGCCTATAGGTAGATTTCTCTCTGTCATCATATATTTGACTCCTTTTACCCCATTTACCTCGCCCCTTCTCCTCCCTCCTCCTCTCTGAGATAAAACTATCAAAATAAAATAAAAACTGAAAATGTTGGTCAAGCTGTGTCAAATAGTACTAATTATAGTCACTTCAATGATGTCCTTACTGTCGTAGCTTATTAACATGCAACACCGTTTGATTAAGCTGTTAGTGTAAGCTGTAAGAACAGTAACTTGCCTCCCTCTGAATACCTATTTATATATTTTTATAATCAATCTTCATAGGTAGTTGCAGATATAGTATGAATAGATAAGGCCCTTTCTTTATTCTTATTTTTGAAATTTAAGGTGAATACCTTTTGGAATAGCGGGTTACTCATTTAATAACCTCTGCCTCTTTACATCCCCCTTGGATAGGGGCATTTCACACTTCAAAACTTATCGTGCTTGGTAAAGAACAGTACTCACGGAAAGGGAAAACCCCAAACCTTTGTGCTTTAAGGCCTTCACCGGTGCTCTGAGGGCTTAGTTGCCCTTCATTCCCTGTGGTCTCAGGATCACTGGGATGGAGGCATCTGGGAAGAAGAGCTTTTGGGGAGGTCACTGTGTGTGAGGGGCGGGCATAACAAGAACCTTGGAGAGCTGGGATGGGCTGCTGCTGCTGCTGCAGGACCTCAGACACAGAGGGGCCTCCTGGAGGTTAGCAGTCTAGAGACTTCCAGGCTTTCGGGTTTAGGAACCTGTCATAGTACCCATTGCTTAAAAGGTGAGATTAGTAAAACTAATGATTCCTAAAGAACACAGTTTTTGTAGTGTGACTCTGTTCTAAACAAAACATAGCCCAATATGAAAGAGGGTCCACAGTGCAAGTTTGGGGGCTCTTACGGTCTCCTCTCCCTGGAATCTGTGCTCTGCTCTTTCACGTCAGCCATCTGGCTTCTGGCCAGAGACAGCAAATTTTCTAAGCCTGTTGCACTGAAAACTATCGTCACTCAGAAAAATTCCCAGTTGCTCAGTACTTCCCAAATGTTGAGTACTTTTAGAAGTTTTCAGCCTTGCAATGATGTCTATTCATTTAATATTAGTTTAATATTATCTCTGTCTGCTTGTATGGAAATGATAGCATGGTGCCAGCTGATCAGGTACTGATGGAATTCAGCATTGAAGGACCTTGATCACATTATCCATAGAGAAAAACTGAATTTTGGTTTACATAGACGAGCACCACTGCTGCACATATTTACCAGTCTCATCATGTCCTCTCTTTAGATGTCTCTACAGACTTGGGACATCACCAAAGAATGACAAAACAGGGCCTTCAGAGTTTCCCACAATACATTTTCATGAATCAAAGGAAAATAACATTGTTCATAGAGGCGGATTGTATTAGGATTATTTGAGCCCTTAGCTGGGTTTATTTCTTTGCTGATTCAGCCTTCTCCTTTGTGTCTGCCTTTCCATCTGTGTGTGAAAAGGGGATAATTACACCTGTTCCTCATTTGCCTCAGAGGGATGTTACAGAGATTCATTTTAAGAGTCTATATCACTTTTTGAGTGTGGAGAAGTATAATTATAAGAAAATATATTTTAATTGCAGTGGTCCTTGCAAATCTTCAGTAATTCCAGTCATCATTATATCGATAAATACGCATTATTCCATTTCATTACATAAAAGTTGTCTCTTCAATCTCTGTGAGTTTTTCCCAAAGTGTGTATGTCTAAGAGGAGGGAGTTTGGAGAATGGATAATCAGCCACAAATGTAATTTTTAAAATCATCCATTTTCTTTTAACTTCAGGCTTGAAGCTGAAGGAGATGAGCTAAAGAAATGACAAGAAGTGAGCGGCAATCTTGAACTCCACTATGCAGCCTCTGATATTTTTCTGGCTTACGATCAAAAGAGATCACTTGAGTCAGACAAGATTTTTTCAGGTCAGAAATGCCTGTTTCTGTTGTTGTTGTTGTTGTTGTTGTTGTTTTAACTTCCTGCATATATCTTGGTGAATCACTTAGAACTTTTTAACTGACAAGTTTTCCTAAAGATTTGAAAGAAAATCAAAAGTCAGTTGACATGATTCCTATAATATCAACTGTTGATTATGGAAGACACAAGGCTATCACAGATATATTAGAAATACTAGTTTCTTCCAAAATAAAATGTTCCCTGTTATTAAATTTTCATTGTGTATCAAGGAGGAAAGCAATAGTTGTTTCCTGAAAATTGATAAGATTTCATTAACACTGCTAAAATTTCACCAGCAACATAGGAAACAGTAAAGAAAAGTACAACAAATACGTAGAAATCCAGCAATCCAGAACGAAGTGATTCCTATGTTCTTCTGTTCCACACTACTCATTCTGATCTCCCATTATGAAAATGAACAATGAATGTTTGTAAAATGCCTGCTACATGCTGGGATAATGATTCTCAAGTGTGTTCCCCAGACAAGCATCACCTGAGAACTTGTTAGAAATGCAAATCAGAAACTCTGGAGGTGGAGCCCAGCAATCTGTGTTCTAACAAGTGCTCCAAAAGTTTCCCATATATGCTAAGGGTGCCTCTAAAGCCAGAATTTCACAAAATCATCTGGAGGTGAGGACTGGGCTGAGCATCCTGTGGGCTGTATGGGTAGTGGCTGATCACAAAAAAGCACAGAGTCTATCCCTCTGACTTATTAGGGGGTGCTCTTCTGTCTGAGCCAGCTCAGGACTTGTATTTTGTGAGGGGAATTATTCTCCTCTGAGATTCAAATCTCATTCCATATAAATGCTCTAATGGGAGATATTCCGACTTGTGGTTAATACTATGTGCCATGAAAAGAAAGCTTTTCTCTATTCCTCTTATAACATTAGCTTAAAGAGCTGGAGGAGGGACCCAAGTTGGAGAGAAAAAGGACAAGAGGCCGGAAATGGTTCTATCCCTACTGTTACTGCCTACTAACTCCTACCACTATTCTTTTTCTCTCGACTTCCCTCTGTCCAGCATGTTCTTCAGTGAACACTGGGAGAGGGGAAAGATTGAAGGTGACATATGTGCTAGAGATGGCTCAGAGAGAGGATATCCGAGTCCTGTCCCCCCACCTTACCCATTAGCCTACAAGATTTTAATTCCAATCAGAATTCTAATTGCACTTTAGCTAACCATAACTATCTCATATCCAGCCTCACTCCCTTCTCACTCTCCTCAGACAAAAAGCAATTCCTGGAAATAGAAGTTGTCTTTCACTTAAACAGGATTTGACTATGATACATGTCCCAATTTCAGCTGTTAGCTACCTGGTTTCCAACTGGAGCCTTGATGCCTACCTCAGTCCTTGTTGGAGAGTGCCTGGCCGGTGTGGCTAACTTCCTGAGGCCCACTGAGCATTTCAGTCTTGCTCACATAGTCTTAGCTGTCAGATTTGGGGACTAATCATATGTGCAATCAATATTCCCTGCAAGAAACCTTCCTTTAGGAAGCTTTTGATCTTTCCAACATCAAAGAAAAACTGGGAGAGAGCAGGCATTAATTTTCACCTATGATTTAAAATTAATATGTAAAATATATGAAAGAGAAAGAGGAAACTGAGTGGATCAGCTACCTGAGACTACCTGAGACGTCTGGGTCTTTATTCCAGTATTAGTCTTTTATGAAATGATTTCAGTTGCACAAACTGAAAGACTTGGACTGAATGACAGAGGACAGAAAGGTTGGCTTATTTGAAGTCCATATAATCAATATGCATCCAGTTAGGATTTTTCTAACACTGAAAGAAACTGTGACTAAGACATTTTAAAGCAAAAATTAAAAACATTGCTAGAATATTAGAAGGGTTTAATTACCTTCAAAGAACTCTCAGGTATATACCCAGTGGTCTATGGGTAAAAGAAACCTATACTTTCTTTTTTGAGGGGGAAGAATTGGGGAGTAGAAGTGAACTGCTATTTAAAAATATTCCCTAATATTTCCTAATCCCTAATTCTGTTTTTCTGGTTTGCCTTGTAGAATGTGTCTTATCCTGCTATCCAGGCTATCTTTCACTGTTAAAATTTTCATGTTTCCTTGGTTACTAGATTTGCAATATTTTTCCTAAGCTTTTCTCCATATATAGACTTGGTGACACAGGTTGATGAGTGGATATCTTTTTTTAGGTTATCGTATTGCTACTATAGTTAAGAATCATAGAACTATTTATAATTAAAAGTGACTATGGGGAATCATGGTCCAACTTCTTTTATTTTACTAACAAAGAAACCAAGTCCAGAAAGTTTGAATGACTTGCCCACGGTCACAAAACCACCTAATACCAGCATTGTGACAAGAATTCAGGCTTCTTAACTCTTAGTGACTGACTACATCACCCACATCACCCTTTCGCTTTGCTAGTTTTTTTCCTTTTCTTTTTTTTTTGTAAAAAATCATTTATTATTATTTATGCCTACAGCACCTGGTCTTCCTAGGTGGTCTCTCATCCAAGTACTAACCAGGCCTGACCCTGCTTAGCTTCCAAGATCAGACAACGGGCTTATTCAGGGTGGCATGGCAGAGATCATGGACCTTGGCTTCACTAGGGCATGAACCCAGGACCTTCTGCGTGTAAAGCAGACATGCTAACCACTACACTATAGAACCACGTCCATCTTTTTTTCTTTTTAATACTTGAAATTCTTTACCCTCTTGAGATTCAGCTGAGTATTTGGCCAACCTGGTGTAAATATCAGGCTTTTTCTTAAGTGACAAGGTTTTGATACCATCAAAGAACACCCAGACAGGGAACTATACTATCTGCTCCCAGGGGTGGACACAGATTAGATGGACATTTGGAAAGCTGAAGGCCCTGAAGGGAAAAGGGTGCCAGTATTAACGGCAGGCTGCCATCACTACTAAGTATTCTGATGGTATTCTGATTCCACAGAGGATGGAGAGAGAGATCTCTTTCCCGCTGTCTTCGTAGTTTCTCTTTCAGCAGATCCAGAGACCAGTCTTGACTAAAATGACATAGATACGGATCATCTTTTTAAAGAAAAATTCTGTGATGGGGGAATTAAGCACGAAATTTGGAAAAAGTTTGGATTTTCAATACTAAAGAAGGTTTAAATATTTCAAAAATATTAAATGAACATGAAGGGAAACATGAATAGAACCCTCAATAAAGTTTTTAAAAATCTCCTACAAATATCAATGCTTCCAGAAATTATTTCCAGAAAATAAATGGTTTTAAGAGGACTATGCATAACCATTTTGATGATTAACTGCTTGGATCCTCCTTTTTTGTTTGTTTTTAATTTAAAACATTTTAAAATTACAGTTGACATTCAATTTTAGGTTAGTTTTAGGTGTACAGCATAGTGATTAGATATTTATATTTTTCATAGTCATCTCCCTAATAAGTCGAGTACCACCTAACAGTATATGTAGTTGTTACAATATTATTGACTATATTCCCTATGTTGTACTTTACATCCCCATGACTATTTTATAACTGCTCTTGGGTCCTCTTTTGAATGCGCTGGTTTCTATTTCTCTGAAG
>NW_011888888.1:1714320-1718357 GCF_000151845.1 Pteropus vampyrus | reverse complement strand
CTACACTATAGAACCACGTCCATCTTTTTTTCTTTTTAATACTTGAAATTCTTTACCCTCTTGAGATTCAGCTGAGTATTTGGCCAACCTGGTGTAAATATCAGGCTTTTTCTTAAGTGACAAGGTTTTGATACCATCAAAGAACACCCAGACAGGGAACTATACTATCTGCTCCCAGGGGTGGACACAGATTAGATGGACATTTGGAAAGCTGAAGGCCCTGAAGGGAAAAGGGTGCCAGTATTAACGGCAGGCTGCCATCACTACTAAGTATTCTGATGGTATTCTGATTCCACAGAGGATGGAGAGAGAGATCTCTTTCCCGCTGTCTTCGTAGTTTCTCTTTCAGCAGATCCAGAGACCAGTCTTGACTAAAATGACATAGATACGGATCATCTTTTTAAAGAAAAATTCTGTGATGGGGGAATTAAGCACGAAATTTGGAAAAAGTTTGGATTTTCAATACTAAAGAAGGTTTAAATATTTCAAAAATATTAAATGAACATGAAGGGAAACATGAATAGAACCCTCAATAAAGTTTTTAAAAATCTCCTACAAATATCAATGCTTCCAGAAATTATTTCCAGAAAATAATTGGTTTTAAGAGGACTATGCATAACCATTTTGATGATTAACTGCTTGGATCCTCCTTTTTTGTTTGTTTTTAATTTAAAACATTTTAAAATTACAGTTGACATTCAATTTTATGTTAGTTTTAGGTGTACAGCATAGTGATTAGATATTTATATTTTTCATAGTCATCTCCCTAATAAGTCGAGTACCACCTAACAGTATATGTAGTTGTTACAATATTATTGACTATATTCCCTATGTTGTACTTTACATCCCCATGACTATTTTATAACTGCTCTTGGGTCCTCTTTTGAATGCGCTGGTTTCTATTTCTCTGAAGGCATCTATAAGAATGCAGACAGAGAAAGGTTAAGAGGCTCGCTTTTCTTTGGGGGAGGGGCACAGTAAAATCTTTTTCAAAAAGATTTTCTATGATATGGATTTATTTTTATACCTCAGGTCAAATCATGTTCCCTTTGTATATTGTGATTCATGGTAAGATAAATGAAAAATAAACCGCCACTGAACTTTAAAAAGAAGCTACTTAGTGAAGAAGATCGTAAAGTAGCTAATGAGTCAGTGTGTATTCATAGAACCTTGATCAATGCTTGCAGGGACTGTTTTGTGTGAGAACAAAGACACCAAAGAGATAGGGCCACTGGGAGGAAACTAGCGGGAGGGGGGAGGCTACCATGGAGCACTGGAATCAGGAAATTCCCAGCCCTAATTACCGAAGCCAAGTGGAAGAGAGAGCAGCTGAAAAAAATTCAGAATCAAAAACAGGTGGAAAAGGCAGGAAACGCAATATTTTTAGCGAGGAGGAACATCTTTCATTTTAGATCACCTACAACACATTTTCAATGTAAAATTTTGTTCAAGAAAAGAAATTCCCCTGATAAAACAGCTGAAGGACATTTCCCTTCCTCCCACAATTGACACTCACCAGAATTATACCAGAATCTACTGAATTAGAATGTTACATCATACAACAAAATATTTTAATCGAATGTGTTTTCCTATCTGCATTCAAAAGAGCACACCAGACCTGTGCTTTCGAGATGGTAATTTATTTGCATAGTTTTTGTTTATTCAAGCCCCTAGATCGGCTGAAGCGGTTCCTCCAGGAATTGCCCCTCCAGAGGCAGTGACAATACGTCTTCTGTGGAGGGAATTGCTGGAGGAACTGTCAGCTTCAGTAAAGGCAGCTTTCAGGGACAGCAGGAGCTGGGGGCCTGGTTGCCAAGATTTTAATGAATTGCTTCAGATATTCTCTCTCGTGGCTTCTACTCTGTTTAGAAATCTGAAAGAAAAAAGAACCTATGTACAGAACATATGGCAGTTGGACATTAAAAATCTGCTATACACACAAATATCTGTTATCGGTTTCTTTTTAAATGGCTAAGTGCTGTATGTACATTTTTAATGAAAATATTTATGTAATAGATATTTATTCCTTGTCATCAATTTCCCAATACAGTAAAGTCATATGATAGCTCTGAAAAAAAGAAAACATTTTAGTAATTTTTTTCCAGTCAATGGAAGATTCTTATTAAGGAAAAAAGGTAGTCTTAAAAGGTTGAAAATATAATTTTCCATCATGTTTCTTCTTTCATTTGACTATGATTTATTTTCAGGTAGGTTTGGATAATTCACTTCATAGAGCATGAGGTTAATAAGTTTGGTAACTTTCCTTATGGATTTGCAGTAGAGGAGAAAAATGCAATCTGATTTAAAGCCCTTGCATCTTCTGATAATTTAAATCAACCCACTCATGTCACTATTTAAAGTTTGCTCTTAGCACAATAGGATATGGTAGTTCCTTTTATGGGGAAAAAAAGGAAAAATCTTTATGAAGCTTCTGAAATGCCAATCATTCTGATAACATTTATGTTTTTAAAAATGTTTTTTATCTTACAAATTTTCACCATACAAATAACTTTTTTTTCCTGAACCATTTGAGAGTAATTGCTTATCTGATGTGATGTCCCATTATCTTCCACTATTTCAATATGTATTTTGAATAAACAAGAACATTCTCCTATATAACCTTATAGAACAACAATCAAAATCAGCAAATTAACCCTGATACATGACCACCACCTAATCTTCAGACCCATTCGATTTTATTCAGTTGACCCAATAAATGAATTTTATAGCAACAGTATCAAGGTTGTATGGAGCATTTAATTGTCACGTTTCTTTAGTCTCCTTCTATCTGGAACAGTTCCTTAGTCTTCCAGCAGCTTTCACAACCTTGACACTTTCAAAGATAACAGTCCGGTTATTTTGTACAATATCCTTTAACTGGGTTTGTCTGATGTTTTCTCATGATTAGATTAAGGTCATCATTTTTGGAAATGATTGTATCCTATAATTTTTGTTGTCCCCTTACTGACATTTATTTTGATCCTTTGACTTAAGCAGGATATACCAGGCTTAATAAGTATTTTGCAGGGTGGTACTTGGAAACTACCTAGATACCCTGTTCTGCATCAAAATTTCTATACGTGTACATCTGTGGTTTTCTGTTTTATTTAACAGGTTTGTTAAGTAAACAAAAAAGCCATTAGGCTGAGGTAGCTCTAATGCCATGCAGCCTACTTAAGCAAACAAAATCTAAACATGTAAGTACCTCAAGGTTATGAGGCTGAAAACAAAGGACAACTAATCACAAATAGCTAATCAGGCTTTAAGTTATAGTCAATCAATAGTTTCCTTACTTTGTTTCTGCCTTTTCTCTGTAAAAGTTTTTCCCCAGTGGAACGTTTCTAACTACTTCATTTTAGTGCTGCCTGATTTGAATAGATTTTCGTTCAAATAAACTCTTTAAATTTTAATATGCCGGTATAGAAGAAAAGTTCCTTAACTTATAAAGGCCATCTATGACAAACCCTTACCCAACATTATACTTAAGAGTGAAAAACTAAAAACCTTCCCTCTACGATCAGGAACAAGGCAAGATTGTCCACTATCACCACTGCTATTCAATATAATGTTGGAGGTCCTAGCAAGTGCAGTCAGGCAAGAGAAAGATGTAAAAGACATCCAAATAGGAAATGAAGAAGTCAAACTGTCACTATTTGCAGATGACATGATTCTCTACATTGAAAACCCTAAAGACTCCACAAGAACACTACTAGAAACAATAAGCAAATACAGTAAAGTTTCTGGATATAAAATCAACGTTCAAAAATCCATAGCATTCCTATACTCTAATAATGAAGCATCAGAAAAAGAAGTGGAAAAAATAATTCCTTTTGCAATTGCAACAAAAAGAATAGAATACCTAGGAATAAATTTAATGAAATATGTGAAGAACCTATATAATAAAAACTACAAGACCCTATTAAAAGAAATCAAAGAGGATACAAAGAAATAGAAAGATATGCTGTGTTCTTGGACTGAAGAATCAACGTAGTTAAAATGACCACATTACCTAAGCATTATACAGATTTAATGCAATC
>NW_011888888.1:1708615-1712884 GCF_000151845.1 Pteropus vampyrus | reverse complement strand
CCTGAAAATTACATAATTGTATTAACCAATGTTACCCCAATAAACTTAATAAAAACTTTTTTAATATGCCAGAGTTTATCTTTTAACAGTTCATAATCCTTTATTGTCATTGTTTATTTTGATGCTCAAATTATCCCAGATTTGGCCAGTTGGGAGCCACTTCATACTGCCTCATTGTTCCTTTAGACACGTCCCTAGCATACTTGGGTGTGTTCTTGCTTTTTTGGCAGTATAAGATGTTCCAGGCTCTTCTTCTTTCCTTGTTCCAGGCATGTTTATTGATATTGGAGGTATTGCTGCTCTGGGCTTTCAGTGGACAGAACTAGAGAATATATGGATATATATATACACACATTTACTTTATATGTACATTGATTTCTATCTATTATTTATCATCATCTATCTATCTAATGAAAACTATAAGTTTACACTGATACCTCCAATTCTAAGCCAACATTACAGTTTATTTTAGGGTTTTTCCTTTTGTTGTCACACCCATCACTGCTACTGAGAAACATAGCTCATATTATGCTTAATATATTTACTTAATTGATCAATCCCCATGTATGTAGCTAATCTCCCTTTTCTGCTGCCATTCCCACCCCTGTGCAGATGCCCCCCAGGCCACTTGAAATCTGATACCCCATGGTGGACAACAACTCCCACCTACCTAGTCGCCTGGATGCCCAACTCACCCTGACTGGACTCTGACACCTCATGCTGGGTGACACCCCCCGCCCTCATGAATACACTCCTCACCCTGCTTGGGCTCTGAAACACAAATTTTGGCTAACACCCTGCCTTCAGCTCTATCTGTGCAGTTGCTTACCTTTGTTTGCCCCATCTAATGGTTTTAGGATGGAATTGTTTAGAAACAGAGGAGAAAGAATGAAAGGGGAAGGGAACAGGGGTCAAAAAGAGGAAGGAGAAAAAGGAAGGCGGAAGAACAGCATTTATGTTTAAATAAATCACAAGTAAGCATATTAAGTTTCTCTTAAAATGATACAGTTTAAATAAAAAAAGAGGAATTTAAGAAGCCAATTAGAAATGGAGTGTTTTCTGACTGAGAAAGAATATATCATTTCACCCTCTTAGCCCATTATTACAAGTAATAGCAAAATCCCTGTATTAGAGATGACAGCCCATTTTTCACATGATTATATATTTCTTGGATATATACTTTGTATATTCTGTCGTTCTTCCTATTTGAGATATAGTAATTCCACAGTTAATACTATTCATTCATTAGCTAAACTTTAAAAGGAACTTGGTGAAGCATTCTTGCTGTCAGAGATGTTTAGCACCATTTCTGTTTCACCAGATTAAATGAAGCGTAAGTCCTTTAGAATAGATCCAAAGTGTTGTCCAGTCCATCTTGTTAAATAACAATCCGTTATCTCCTTCCAAATCATAGGGCTATGATTCTTTAGAATGTTTAGAACCGTCAGTTGTCTTTTCAACAAATTGCAGGGAGAATGTTGTCACACTAACATCATAAAGGATAAGCAAGCAGATTTAAACAGTTATTCTGTCAATCACTGCTAAACACAATGTCAGCTTTCTAAGAAAACATGTAAAAACAATATATGAAGGCCCTTAGCATTTAGCCATCTCCTCAGTTACGCAGGACAAAAGTTGGCACAAAATGTCAGGAAGATGGTCCCTTAAAGCTTGAACAATAATTTTATTACCAAAATCAGAGTGAAGTTATTTTTAAATAATGGAGCTAGTTTTTAAAATTAAAAATATTAATATGCGCCTAAAGTTTAATAAAAAACTTCATATAGTTACATTTCTCAGAGATAACTATTGTTACCAGTTGAGATAATCTTTAGAATTCTATGTGTTACTGGTAAGAAATAAGACTATATCTTTTATTTTTAAACATCTAAATAAGATTCCTTTCTTAGATGAAGAAAATATGTAGGATGTCAATGTGCTTCATTTTCACTTTTAGGATAGTATTTAAAAATACTAAAAAATAACTGCAAAAACATCCTTATTGTAAAAGAACTTAGAACTGAAGATTAGTAACATATGGTTACCTACCTCGAATATTTTGAAGATTTTTGAAAATTCTCTGGAAATGCCACATCTTTTCCTATCTCGTATTGTGTCGATCTCTAATACTGTTATTAGACTCACATTAAGTAAAACATGGAAAAGTTTGAACATAGGTAAGGAAGATTTCTGTGATTGAAGATGTCCATTTATTTTATTGAGATCATAGTGTTGTGACGTACACAGAGAAGGTATATTTTGGAGGACTCTTGTACTCCTGCCTCCTTACCTCTTACATCTTGGAATAAGGTCTCTGCTCTGCACCAAATCAACACAGGATTGAACCTCAATAACTCAGTCACAAAGCAAGAAAGAAAACAACTTTTTTCTAATTCTTATTTTTCAATGAGTTGACATTCACTGTTATTTTATATTAGTTTCAGATAGACAGCACAGTGATTAAACATTTACATAATTTATGAAGTGATCCCCCGGCACTGTACATAGTTATTACAATATTTTGACTATATTTCCTATGCTACACTTCACATCCCCATGACTATTCAGTAACTACCAATTTGTATTTCTTAATCTCTTCACCTTTTTCACTCAGCCCCCCAAACCATCTTCCCATCTGGCAATCACATTTGTTCTGGGTATCTACAAGTCTGTTTCTGTTATGTTCATTTACTTGTTCCTTAAATTCCAAATCATATGGTATTTGTATTTCTCTGTCTGACTTATTTCACTCAGCATAATACCCTTTAGTTCCATTCATGTCATTGCAAATGGTAAGATTTCTTTTTTTTTTTTTTATGGCTGAGTAATATTCCATTGTATATATTTACCACCACTTTATCCAATCATCTATTGATGGGCACTTAGGTTGCTTCCATATCTTGGCTATTATAAATAGCACTGCAGTGAACATAGGGTTACATATATATTTTTGAGTTGGTGTTTTGGTTTTCTTTGGGTAAATACCCAGAAGTGAAATTGCTAGGTCATAAGGTAGTTCTATTTTTTATTTTTTGAGGAACCTCCAGTCTGTTTTCATAGCGGCGGTACCAATTTGCAATCCTACCAAGTGTGCATGAGGGTTCCCTTTTCTCCACATCTTCACCAACACTTGTTGTTTTTTGATTTATTGATGATAGCCATTCTGACAGGTGTGAGGTGACATCTCACTGTGGTTTTAATTTACATTTCTCTGATGATTGGTGACATTGAGCATCTTTTCATACGTCTATTGGTTATCTGTAAGTCCTCTATGAAAAAATGCCTATTCAGGTTCTCTGCCCATTTTTTTTTTTTTTTACTTGGATTGTTTGATTTTTTGGTGTTGAGATGTATGAGTTCTTTACAAATTTTGGATATTAACCCCTTATCGGATGTATCACAGGCAAATATCTTCTTCCATTTAGTAGGTTGCTATTTCATTTTGTTGGTCATTTCCTTTGCTGTACAAAAATTTTTTAGTTTGATGTAATCACATTTATTTTTATTTTATTTCCCTGCTCAAGGAGGTATAATAGAAAAAATATTACCAAGAACAATGTCAGAGAGTTTGTTGCCTATGTTTCCTTCTAAGAGTTTTATAGTTTCAGGTCTTACATTTAAATCTTTTAATCCATTTTGAGTCTGTTCTTGTATATGGTGCAAGAAGGTGGTCCACTTTCATTTTTTTGCACATATCTATTCAGTTTTCCCAAAATCATTTATTGAAAAGACTGTCTTTACTCCATTGTATATTCTTACCTCCTTTGTCATAGATTAAATGAGTGTATAGATGTAGATTTATTTCTGGGCTCTCTGTTCTGTCGATCTATGTGTCTATTTTTTATGCTAGTACCATGCTGTTTTGATTACTATAGCCTTGTAATATAGTTCAATATCAGGTAGCATGATACCTCCAATTTTGTTCTTCTTTCTCAAGATTACCATGGCTATCCTGGCTCTTCTATGATTCCATATGAATTTTTGGATTACTTGTTCTAGTTCTGTGAACATTGCCATTAGTATTTTGATAGGGATTATGTTGAATCTGTAGATCGCTTTGGGTAGTATGGGCATTTTAATGATGTTGATTCTTTCTATCCATGAGCATTTATATATGTTTCCGTTTACTTGTATCTTTTTCAATTTCTTTCTTCAGTGACTTATAGTTTTCTGAGTACAGGTCTTTTACTTTCTAGGTTAAATTTATTTCTAGGTATTGTTTTTCAAGAAATTTTAAATAGGATTGTTTTCTTCTCTCTCTCTCTCTCT
>NW_011888888.1:1708223-1708565 GCF_000151845.1 Pteropus vampyrus | reverse complement strand
TCTCTCTCTCTCTCTCTTTCTTGGCGAGGCAACCCTTGGTTGACCTCACAGATTGCAAGGACCTTGTCAGCTTACAATCCCTTATTTTTATTTTTACACCTACAGCACCTGGTCTTCCTAAGTGGTCTCCCATCCAAGTACTAACCAGGCTCGACCCTTCTTAGTTTCTGAGATCAGATGGGATTAGGCTTGTTCAGAGTGTCATGGCCATAGACTGGGATTGTTTTCTTAATTTCTCTTTCTGGTAGTTCATTATTGGTGTATAAAAATGCAACTGATTTCTGAATATCATTTTGTATCCTGCTACTTTACTAAATTCATTTACCAGTTCTAACTTCTGTG
>NW_011888888.1:1705764-1707614 GCF_000151845.1 Pteropus vampyrus | reverse complement strand
AATTGCTCGTGTATATATATATATATTTATTTTTGTATTCCTTTGTATTTCTATGGACTTTGTTGTCACTTCTCTTTCATTTTTGATTTAATTTATTTGGGCCTTCTCTCTTTTTTTTCCTTGATGAGTCTGGTTAAAGGTTTTTATCTTTTCAAAGAACCAGCACTTGGTTTCATTGATCTTTTGTATTTTTTTTTTTTAAGACTCTATTCCATTTATTTCTGTTCTGATCTTTATTATTTCCTTCCTTCTGCTCACTTTGGGTTTTGTTTGCTGTTCTTTTTCTAGTTCATTTGGGTGTAAGGTTAGATTGTTTATTTGAGATTTTTCTTGTTTCTTGAGGTAGGCCTGTCTTGATGTGAATTTCCTCTTTGGACTGTTTTCACTGTGTCCCACAGATTTTAGGTTGTTTTCATTTTAATTTGTCTCAAGTTGTCTTTTGAGTTCTTCCTTGATCTCATTAACTCATTTATTGTTTAGTGGCATGTTATTTAGCTTTCATGTGTTTGTATATTTTTCAGTTTTTTTCTTGTAATTGATTTCTAGTTTCATAGCACTGTGGTCAGAGAAGACACTTTTTATGAATTCAGTCTTTAAATTTACTGAGACTTGTTTTGTGGCCTAATATGTGGTCTGTCCTGGAAAATGTTTCATGTTCACTTGAAAAGAATATAGATTCTGCTGCTTTGGGGTTAAATGCTCTGAAAATATCAATTAAATCTATCTGGTCTAGTGTATCATTTAAGGCTGCTGTTTCCTAGTTGATTTTTCTTCTAGAAGATCTGTCCATTGGTATCAATGGGGTGTTAAATTCCCCTACTATGACTGTATTACTGTTGATCTTTCCCTTTATGTTGGTCAATATTTGCTTTATATATTTAGGTGCTCCTATGTTGGGTATATAAATGTTATATCCTCTTAGAGGATTGACCCCTTTATCATTGTGTAATGGCCTTATTATAGCCTTTGTTTTAAAGTTTATTTTGTCTGATACAAGTATCGCTAGCCCATATTTTTTTCATTTGAATGGAATATCTTTTTCCATTCCTTTACTTTCGGTCTGTGTGTATCTTTCAATCTGAAGTATGTCTCTTGTAGACAGCATATGTAAGGGTCTCGTTTTCTTAACCATCCACCACCCTAATTTTTGATTGGAGCATTTAATTCATTTACATTTAAAGTCATTATTGATAGGTACATAGTTGTTGCCATTTTATAATTTATATTTATTTATTTTTCTTCCCCTTCTTCTTAAAGAAATCCCTTCAAGATTTCTTGTAATACTGGCTTGGTGGTGATGAATTCCTTTTGTTTTTTCCTGTCTGGAAGGCTCTTTATCTGTCTTTCCATTTTAATTAATAGCCTTGCTGGGTAGTCTTTGTTGTAGGTCCTTGCTTTTTATCACTTTGAATATTTTATGCCAATCTCTTCTGACCTGCAAAGTTTCTTTTGAGAAAAATTCAACTGACAGTCTTATGGGAGATCCCTTGTAGGTAACTAACTGCTTTTCTCTTGCTGCTTTTTTTTTTTTTGATTTAATTTTATTTTTTATTAGTTCAATTATTTATTTTTTATGGTGACATTGGTTAATGAAATCCAATAAGTTTCAGTTGTACATTTTAACAATAAGGCATATATATATGTACACTGTGTGTTCACCTCCCATAGTTGTTAGATTTCTTTCTGTCACCACATATTTGACCCCTTTTACCCCATCTACCTCCCCCTCCTCCCCCTTCCCATCTGGTAACCACTAGTCTATTGTCCATGTCCATGAGTCTCTTTGTTTGCTCTTGCTCCTTTTAAGAATTTCTCTTTGTCTTTAACCTTTGGCATTTTAATTATGTTGT
>NW_011888888.1:1699957-1704569 GCF_000151845.1 Pteropus vampyrus | reverse complement strand
CCATAGTTGTTAGATTTCTTTCTGTCACCACATATTTGACCCCTTTTACCCCATCTACCTCCCCCTCCTCCCCCTTCCCATCTGGTAACCACTAGTCTATTGTCCATGTCCATGAGTCTCTTTGTTTGCTCTTGCTCCTTTTAAGAATTTCTCTTTGTCTTTAACCTTTGGCATTTTAATTATGTTGTGTCTTGGTGTAGGCTTCTTTGGGTTTATCTTATTTGGGACTCTCTGTGCTTCCTGGGGTCACATATCTGTTTCCTTCATCAGATTTGGAAGTTTTCAGTCATTATTTCTTGAAATGGGTTTTCAGTTCATATCTCTCTTGTTTCTCCTTCTGGTACCCTTACGATGCAAATGTTGGTATGCTTGATGTTGTCCCAAGAGCCCCTTAAACTGTCCTTATTTTTTGGATTTTTTTTTTCTTGTTACTGTTCTGATTGGGTGTTTTCTTCCGCCTTATCTTCTAAATTGCTGCTTCAATCCTTTTCTTCATCTAATCTTCATTAATTCCTCCAAAAGTATTCTTTATTTAAGTTATTGTATTCTTCATTTCTGACTGATTCTTTTATGGTTTCTATGTCCTTTTATATGCTTACTATGTCTTTGTTGAAGTTCTCACTGAGCTCATATATACTTCCCTTAAGTTTATCGAGTGTCCTTAAACCCATTGTTTTGAATTCTGCATCTGGTAGGTTGCTTGCCTCCATTTTGTTTAGCTCATTTTCTTTTCCCTAGAGTTTTCCTCTCTTCTTTCATTTGGGACATGTTTCTTTGTTTTCATGTTTTGGCTGCTTCTCTATGTTCATTTCTATGTATTAGTCTCCCAGTCTTATCCAGGTAGCCTGATGTAGTAGGTACACTGTGTGGATTAGTGGCACAGTGTCAAGTAGTTCAGGAGTGACCCTTGTGTGGTCATATGTGTCCTCCTGTTGTAGTTGAGCTTTGATTGTTGTTGGCATGTCAGCAAGTAGGATTGATTCTCAGGCTGCCTGATTGTGAAGACTGGCCATGCTCACAGCGTATCAGCTGCTATATAGGGGCTGACCCCATGGAATGGGGTTTTCCCTAGCAGGCTTGTGTGCCTATAGTGACCAACCTTTGGTTGTGCTGCTTGTGGAGCTAATCAGATGATGTTCTGTTGAGGTCTAATGCCAACATCTGGGGGTGTTGGTTATAGAACCTGTGGGGAGAAGCTCCCATGCAGGCCAAGGTCAGCCACTGCCTGTGACTGAACGAAGGCTACCTGATAAAAGCTACAAAGCTATCCGTTTGGTTGCTCAATGGATTGGACCTGGCGGCATGTGGGAGAGGCCATGCGGCAAACTGAATCCAACTGCCATAAGTACTGGGCTTGGGGCAGCTCAGCAAAAGGCCCAGGATACCCTTAGGCCTAAGGCTGCCTACCAAGTGCCTGTAATGCTCAGCTGCTGAATGAGCCTTGGGAGTACCGACATCGGATGGAATGGGGTCTCCGGGAGTCACTAAGGTAAGGCAAGAGGTGTTTCCCAGGTTGGTGCAGATTCAGATTTGCTGCCAGTTCTGAGCCTGTGGCCACTTGCAAAAATCTCAACTTATGCCGAGGCCAGACACTGCTCACCTCAGGCTCATAAACCCCTGAAATTTGTTCAAGAAATACTGCAGCTATGGCTGGGGCTTGTTGCCTGCCACCAAAAGTGTCTCCTAAGTGCTGGAGCTGAGGCCTGTTGATTACTATGGAATAAACCTCCTGCTGAGAGCACAGATTGGAGCTGGTTGTCTAGTAACAAAATTGCCATATGCAATTTGAGAGTCGAGTGGGGTGGGTTCACAGGGAGTTACTGGGGTGAAGTGAGCAGATCTCACCTGGCTCAACACAGGCAAGATGGCGCCCACCTCTAGGCTGCACAGAAGGAAGGCTCAACACAAGGATAATGGTGGCTGCCCCTCCAGCTCTCTCCCTGAAGCCACACAACTCAGTCTTTCCCTGTATGTTCCTGGCACCTACCGAGCTGTTGTTCCTCTCTGCCAGAGCCCAGGGTGAGTGCCCGTGAGTGAGTGATTCTGTGTGCAGGCCCTTTAAGGGAACTTCTGGATTACCAGGTGCCTTCTGTTTCACCTGGACAGCTAGAATCTCCACTGGTTTTCACAGCTGGATTTTGTGGGGAACCCTCTTCCCGGCACTCAGACCCTGGGCTGGGGAGCCCAGTGTGGGGCTTAGGCCCCTCATTTCTTTGGGGGGATCTCCACAGCCAAGATATCCCTCCTGATAATGCTCAACCACCACAATGGGTTTGGGACCAGCCTGTTTCGAAACTCTGCCCGTCTTAACAGTCTCAATGTGGTCTCCTCCTTATAGTCTCAATTATAGGAGTTTTGTTCAGCTAGTCTTCAGATCATTTTCCAGGTTACTGTTTCACAATTTAGTTGCAGTTTTAATGTGGTCATGGGAAGAAGCATGCACAGTATTTACCCACCCCACCATCTTGACTGGAGCTCAAAAACAACTCTTTTTTTGCTGAAACAAATAACCCTGAAATTCATATGGAACCATTAAAGATCCCCAATAGACACAGCAATCTTGAGAAAGAAGAACAAAGTTAGAGTTATTACATTATTTGATATCAAACTATACTATAAGCCTACAGTAATCAAAACAGCATGATACTGGCATAAAAACAGATATATTGATCAATGGAACAGAATAGAGAGCCCAGAAATTAAATCTACGTCTATACACTCATTTAATCTATGACAAAGGAGGCAAGAATATACAATGGGGTAAAGACAGTCTCTTCAGTAAATAGTGTTGAGAAAATTGAACACATACATGCAAAACAATAAAACTGGACCATCTTCTTACACCATATACAAGAATAGACTCAAAATGGATTAAAGACTTAAATGTAAGACCCGAAACCATAAAACTCTAGAAAAAATATAGGCAGTAATCTCTCTTATATTGCTACTAGTAATTTCTTTTCAGATATATCTTCTTGGGCAAGGGAAACAAAAGAAAAAAATAAACAAATGGAACTACATCAAACTACAAAGTTTTTGCACAGCAGAGGAAACCATTAACAAAATGAAAAGATAACTTACCAAATGGAGAAGATATTCACTGATGATATATATGATAAGGAGTTAATATCTGAAATATATAAAGAACTCATACAATTCAACACCAAAAAAACCCAAAATTCCTATTATAAAATGGGCAAAGACCGTCTATGGCCATGCCACCCTGAACAAGCCCAGTCTCATCTGATCTCGGAAGCTAAGCAGGGTTGGGCCTGGTTAGTACTTGGATGGGAGACCACCTAGGAAGACCAGGAGCTGTAGGCGTAAAAATAAAAACAAGGGATTGTAAGCTGACAAGGTCCTTGCAATCTGTGAGGTCAACCAACGGTTGCCTCGCCTAAAAAATTTTTTTTAAAAAATGGGCAAAGACCTGAAAAGGCATTTCTCCAAAGAGTATATACAGACAGCCAATAGACATATGAAAAGATGCTCGAGGTCACTAATCATCAGAGAAATGCAAATTAAAACCACAATGAGATATCACCTTATACCTGTCAGAATGGCTATCAATAAATCAAAGAACGACAAGTGTTGATGAGGATGTGGAGAAAAGGGAACTCTCATACACTATTAGTGAGATTGCAAATTGGTACTGTCACTGTGAAAACAGCCTGGAGTTCCTCAAAAAAATTAAAAATGGATATACCTTTTGACCAAGCAACTGCACTTCTGGGTATTTATCCAAAGAGAACCAAAATAATAATTTGTAAAGATCTATACATCCCTATGTTCATGGCAGCTCTATTTACAATAGCCAAGATATGGAAGCAACCTAAATGCCCATCAACAGATGATTGAATAAAGAAGTTATGATCCATATATATAATGGAATATTAGCCATAAAAAAGAAATCTTGCCATTTGCATCAACATGGATGGACCTAGAGGTTATGCTGAGCGAAATAAGTCAGATAAAGAAAGATAAATACCATACGATTTTACTTATATGTGGAATCTAAGAAACAAAAAGAACAAATGAATCAAAAGCAGACTCACAAATGTAGAGGACAATCTGGTGACAGCCAGAGGGGAGAGGATTAGGGGGCTGGGAGAATGAGGTGAAGTATTAAAGAAGTACGATTCAGTAGTTTCTAAATGGTCACAGGGATGGGGAGCACGGCATAGGGAATGCAGTCAACAGCAGTGTAATGGTGAGGTGTAGAGTCAAAAGGAAGATAGAGTAATTAGGGGGATCATTTCATAAACTATATAAATGTCTAACCAATGTATAGTTGAAACTAAAAATAAAATAAATCAACTCTTTTTTAAAGCATATGGTAGCTAGAACAGTGCCTCTCAAACTTCAGTGTACACATAATCATCCAAGGATCTTGTTAAAATGCAGATTCTGATTCACTGCTTCACCTCTTTTTTTTGCCTTGAATTTGCATTTCTTCTGTAAAGTGTCAGCACTTTAATCTTTGCCCAGGCTCTGCTTTCTAGAAGTGCTGGGCTAATAGCCTTTTCCTTTTTCTAAAATTTCCTCTTTTCAGTTCCTGATTTTCTGTCTTCTGCTACCAGAACTTGTGGCCCATTGCCTGGTTCTAACTTAT
>NW_011888888.1:1688163-1699642 GCF_000151845.1 Pteropus vampyrus | reverse complement strand
TGTAGAACAATGTGTCCTAATTAGTGTTCAGAATGTATTATGATTATAGCACTCTTTGGTGGAAGTTACCAAAATTTTGAAATGATATCTTTAAAAGTGAGACTCTTAGCTGCAAGTAAAATAAAACTCTAACTCAATCTCGTTTAAACAATAGGTAAGTTTGTTATATCTAATATAAAAAAGACCAGAGGTAGGGCTGGTGTCAAGAATGACATGCTGGGCTCCCTTACTCTGCAGTTCTTTGGGCTCTGCCCAGCTCCATCTGCTGACTCCATCTTCAGACTGGTAGCAAGACTGGCTGAATTCCAGGAATCACATCAGGCCTTGAAATATGTAAAGGCTGAAAGGACCTTCTTTTCTCATGTCCACTTTTTTAGAAATAGAGAAATCTTTCCCAGAAATACAATAGCAGAGATTCCTTACAACTGTTGTTTACAGAATTGGGCTTCGTGCCATGTTGGAGACTTCTAGTACCTTCTGAATATCCATTCTCCCCACTTTATGTAGTAATATTATCCTGGTTTTTATCTGGGCATATGGTTAACCAACTAAAAAACCGTATTTCCTTGCTTCTCTTGCATCAATATTTGGCCATATGACCAAGTTCTAGTCAATGAAATGTAAGTAAAAATTTTATGTAGAACATCTAGGAAGTATCTTTAAAAGGGAGGCAGCATTCTCTTTTATCTCTTCCTCCATTCTGATTTCTGGAATGCAAACAAGATGAGTGAAGCTTTCACGATCATTTGGGATCATGAGGACAAGGATATACTCAAAAAGCTGGTGAGATGAAAAGCTGAAAGAAGCCTGGGTCCCTGATGACTTCAGGGACCTGACTTTACAAGCATTGGACTTCCTACCTGCAGATATGTGAGAAAATAAAAACTTTTGATTTGGGTTTTCATTAGCTTCCAGTGAACCTAATCATGACTGATGTGCATGTCCACTCCCATATCAATCACTGACAAGAGGAAATGCTATCACCTGACTAGGGGCAAGTGGATTTAGAGAGTCATAAAGATCACTGCATGAGGCATTTATTTACTTAAAAGCATATTAAATATTTCTACTGAAAATGGGTTACTGTGGGGAAGCAGTATTCTCAGTCTCTACATGAGAAGCCACCTCGTTGTACTTTAATATTTCAGTTACAAAATTTAAAATAAATTATAATTTCTTGAAAAGTGCAGAGGAACCTTATGTACCATTCATATTCTAATGGGTTTTCTGATAAGTAACCCCTATTAATTTTCATAAAAAATTTCTTAGCTATGTTTTCAAAGGATTAACCTCCCAAATTCAAGGTTTGGTTTTTAGTAGATTTACTTAATTTCAAACACATATGAGTTGATTAATAAAAATTTTCTCTTAGCACATTTATTTTTCCACTGAATATAAATTTCAAACCTAGCCCTTTTCTTAGATACCATGCCATTTTAGACTTTTGGATTAGATATGTTAAATCAGCTATTTTCTAACTCCTTCCAAATTAAATTGTTTCCCACTTCCAGGAGCTCTTTCTTGGTTAGGAGAGTAGAACTTTTCATTTTAACATCTCAGTTAAATAACCCACATTTCTAATTCCTTTAGTTTCCTTCAAATCTAAAACTCAAGATAAAATTGCAAAGAACCTGGGCTGTGTTGAAGAAACCGTATGATCCAAACTGTGTGATTTCTCACTCTGGTCCCAGAATTCTACCTCAATCAGGGTATGGTATTCAGATAACTAGAAATCCTCAGGCTGTAAGGTAATTTAAGAGTCCTCTAATAATTCAGTTCACTGGACATAATCAGCATAAACACCAGTAGAAGGAGACTTGTGTTCTAATCCCAACTTTGTGGTTAACTAGTTTGGCTACTTTAGGCCTGAAACTCATTTCACTTTTTTGAATCTCAGTGTCCTCATCTATAAAATAAAGGCCTCGATTATAAGATCTTTAAGTCTCTAATTCTGCTCTGATTTTAAGGAACACAATGGTTTATTCTTAAATTTCAAAGAAGCAAATACTCTACCCAAAAGTCAGTTCCAGTGCTTAATTGATTCTATGAGGCAGCTTTCTTTTTTTTTTTTCCAGCTTTATCGAGGTATAGTTGATAAATAAAATTGTATGTATTTAAAGTGTACAACATGATTTGATATACATATACACTGTGAAATGATTACCACAATCAAGTTAACACATCTATCAATGAAGCAGCTTTTTAAAATAAAGAACATATAACAGTCTCCAGTTCTGTCTTCTCTAGGGTTGAAGGATAATCCATCAGCATTCTTCTTCTGTTAAGCCTTCACAGATTCAAAGCCAGTAAGTCACCATTCTCCAGTTGTTTTCCTTAGCAAGTCATCTCCAAGTTGTCATTCATATACTTCCTTCATGGTTTTGGCCACACCTTTTTGCTATCTTGGTTATTATTGCTCACCCTATGTTCTTTTTTAACTCAAATTTATTTTGAAGAGACTTTTTATACAAATTACTGCTTGATGAGGACTATAAAATCAGTCTTGCTTGGCAAAAATAGAGGTTAACTGAAAAAAACAAAACAGAAACTTACCGAACTTTTAAAATAAGCAATGAAGACATTTCTGTAGAAAATAGGCAACAAGCTTCACTTGGTATGGAACACTCGTTGTAGTAGTTCCCCATGACTTCAGTGGCCTCCCTTAGCCACTCACGATATTAGCAGCCTCATTAAACATTTCTGTTCAATCTTCATACACTTTACAGATGAGAAGATTTTCCTATGTATATGGTGGTGAGTAGTGGAGTGAAATCATCCTCAGTTGGAGAAATATGTCTCTAGGGCAAAATCAAGAGTTTTTTTTAACCTTTATTTCATTTTCAGACCTTAGCAAGCCTAAGATTTACCTGAGGCTCTGGCTAAAACGCAAGTCTACACTAGAGCCCAGGAGTCTGTATTATAAAACAGCTTTCCAGATGACTCCAGTGCAGGTGGTTTTGAGACCTTAACTTTAAGAAACACATGACAAAATGTTCTTTTGCTTATTACTATACTCTGTTAGCACCTGGTAGGAGGCAAAAGGGCAGAGGAGTATGCCAAGATGCAAGATTCAATTTGCACGTCTCAAGGCAATATATGATTGTCAAGTAAGGTGTACTAGCAATGCCTCTCTTGGAGTTCAGGGCTGGGAAGATGGCTGTGGGTTGCAGTTGTGAGAAGACTTTGTGGATCCAGGCTGGAAGGGTGCCAGTGATTTTTTTCAGAGGAAGGAGGGTAAAATCAGAGGGGTTCTGGAAGTAAGTTTAGCCTGGAGCTGAAGTTCTAGGTGAAAGGCTGGAAGGGTAAGTAAAACATAGGCACTTTATTTTGGGGGTAGTCAGCTGTTAATATTTGCATAGGGACAAGGCTGCTTTGTTTTGGGGGGAGTAATAACCTGGTGTTGATGTTAGAATGGATTGGAGCTGGCAGTGCCAAAGGCATAGCAACCACTACACTTACTGATGCTGCAGGTGGGAATGAAAAGAAAGCTGAGAGAGGAGATTAAGAAAACATTAGATATATATATGCAGTGATGGGGATGAGGAGTTGCCCAAGGATGCAGGCGCCCCGAGGAAGAAGGAGAGCATTTTTCAAAAAGCCAACTGCAGAGGGAATCCTAAACAATTCAGCTTCACTGAAGCCTGTGTTGCAAAACCCATAAACAGAGACCCTGTGTTAAGCTGATTAACACTTTCCAATGTCTTCATTATCTCTTAAAATAGAATCATCTTCACACCTCCCCACTACTACTTATCTAAATACTACTGATCAAATACTATCGCTCTGAAACTGGGTCGAAAGGCCCCAAATGCCACCCACTCTGCCCTGGTGATGAACTTGAACCTTCTCAGGTGATTCAGCTGGTAATACCTTTAGCCAAGTGGGTTCCAAACTTTGCCGCACAGTGCAATCACCTGGGGATTTAAAAAAAGAAAAAGGAAAATGCCTAACGCCCACATCTACTGTGCAGCATAGTTTGGAAACCATTGGTGGGTCTAGCTACATCTCCTTCAGAGCCCTTAAAAACCCCCAATCCTCCCATCCTTTCTGTCTCCCTTCAGGAGGGTACACACTGAAGGTTCAGGGCCCAAGTGGGCTTGGTCGCCGGGCGTCGATCCCCTTACGCCCCCGCCCGGTGTGCCCGGCTCGCGGTTCCGGTGCTCCGCGCGGGCTGGGAGGAGGCAGTGCAATGAGCTTCTCGGGCCGGAACGTAGCAGAACCGAAAGTGGCCGGCGGCGGGAGGCGGGGAGAGGAAGGAGAAGGCGGGCGCAGGGGAAGAGAGGCGAGGTAGCGAACGCAAGGCCAGGAATGCCCGCGGCGCGGGGTCGCAGAGCTGCCCGGTGGCCGAGACCCGGCGATGGCTCTCCGTCTGGTCGCGGAGTTCGATCTCTGGAAGGATGTGTTCCCGTGGCTGCGGGTGCAGCGGGCGGCGTCAGCGAGCGCTGGGACCCCAGGCGGCGGCGCAGGTGCGGGCGGCGCGCATCCGGGGGGGCGGGGAGCGGGTGGGGGCCGGCGAAGTGAGGAGTCGGTCATTCATACCAAGGGGGCTTCCTGGCTGGGCCGAGGTGGTGGACACCCACCAGACGGCGGGACGGGCTGGGGGTGGGGGTGGGGGTGGGGCAACTGTGGCCCCTGCTAGTCTGTGAAGGTTAGTGCCGAAGTCACGAAGCTTCCCTCTTTGGAGTCGGGGCTGTTCCAACCTCACTCCCAGTGGGTGAAGGTAGGACAGGCAGCCCCAGTGTCCTAGAGTCTAGAGTCCCCCAGCCTCTGGCTTGCTTGTTGCTCACAGTAATTCACCCTCGGCAGAAAGATCAGGGGTACGAGCGGTATCCTCAGAGTCACCTCGTCAGGTGAGGGCGTGGAGGAACAGCTGCTGAGGCTCTGTTCTTTTGGCCCAAGGCTGCGGGGTGTGGGAGAGCGTCGTTTTCTAAGATTCGTTCGCATCTCATCTGACTGGGAAGATTCATCACCCTGTTAGTGGCTCTGCCAAGATTAGGGGCTCCTGGAAGTTCTTGCGTTATGAGAAGGAAAAGATGAATCATGGCCGCACAGAAAATTATATACTTAACCATCGCATAGTTTGTTCCCACATATGAGACGTGTTTCTGCATTTGTGTGAACATTGTCGGTGATTTAGGAGACGTTAAGGGTCCGCTTCAGATGTGAAGTGCAACAAGGCAAGGGTCCACTCTTAGGCGATGACTTGAGAACCAGCTATTATCTAAAGCCCCATCCCCATCACCCGCAGCACACCGCCTGTGCGGGCCAGCGAGGCAGCGTGAGACAAAGTGATGCTCAGGTTTCCCGCCCAATTTTCTCAGGGGGAATTGGAATATAATCTTTGGTTTTAAGCAATCACAAAAAAAACCCCTTTTGTTTTGAATTTTGATGAGGGAGTGAAAAGTGACTTTTGAACTTTCCCAGCATTGACCAATCAAAACTTTAAAGAAGGGGAAGCCTGTGATTTCTCAGTTTTCATTTTTTTTCTTTTAAAGAAGTTAGCTGTAAATAAAGTTGCATCTTCAAGGCTTAAATTCAACTTGGAAGCAGTGGTACCCTTGGATCCCACCTTGTGCACAGTAGCCTCTCCACTCCAGTGTGCTTGCCTCTCTTCTGTTTAAACACAATAGACTGCTGGAGGGCACTTTTTTTTTTGAAAGGCTATCAAATTACCCATATCTAAAACTCCTTTCCCCTTATTTTTGGTGAAAATTGTTTTCTATTCCTACCTAATGTCTTCACACTGTCCTGTGACTTTAGCAGAATATTTGTAGGATTTCTTAGCTCGGCCTGGTGGTTGCTAGTTCCAAGTAAGGAACTCAAGGCTTGCTTTTGACTAATAATTTTCACTAATGATTAGGGTCATTATTAGCAAAGTTTCTCATTTTGGGGGAAATTTTTAAAAGGTCTTCTGAATAAAGAGTTTTTGAAGGTTTAACTTTTTAAAATATAGTAGGCAGCTCCAAGTCAGCTTTCCACTCAAAGTGGTCCTTTTCTCTGAATCTCCATCTTGTATAGCTAAATGGCAGGTGTTTGCAAATGAGAAGTTAGATGAAGTGTGAAATACCACGGTCTTATGTTTCAGTAATGTGTTTTGATTGAAAAGCTGTGTGTGAGCCAGTTAGATTTTGACTTCCTTTTCACAGGTGTCTTTTGCTCACCTGTGAAGAAATATAAACTTGTTTGTTGACATTCCTCTAAACAATAGATATCCTTGGGTCCTCAGAAAGTAAAGTTATTACAAATAACAATTTTTTTTTTCTTTCTGATATTGGTAGTATTTTGCTCTTGCAGAGAACCTTGGCAAGATATTAGCCCTATTATTTTGAGAGTTGTTACTACTGATAATCACCTGTGGGTGGTAGCTCAAAAAAAAAAGAAAAAAAAAAAAGCCCTACAAGTTAATTTCTCTTCTGCTATAATTAGTAGCACTGTCAGGGGAATCTGGGATTCTATTTTAGTTTTAGCACAGCTATTACTCCACACATTTGTGCAAATTATTTTCCTTTCAAAATCTTAGCTTTTCAAATGTAAATTGTGAGTAATTATACTATTGTAATGTCTTCTCTCTGCACACTTGCTATCTACATTTGAAGCCTTAATGTTTTTACATCAACAAATACAATTGAAGATTTTATATTAGTGCTAAGTAATATTCATTAAGTATGACATATTCTTGGCAAAATAGTCAGGGAGCTAGGCTGTCATCCATGGAAATTCAGTGCCTATAGGATAATTTTTTAGTCAATCAGAGGTCAAGGAGTAAGGAGATCAGATTTGGTTACTACATCTCCTGGTTCTGGGCTGAACTTTGGGAAAATGGTTTCTTCTGACATAAATGGAGAAATATTTGTTCTTTTGAAAATGAAAACAATTATACAAAGGAATATTTCAACCCATGTAAACTATAAATAACAATAAACAAAACCATATACCCACCTTAAAAACAGAACAGTATCAAAACTTTTGAAGGCTCTTGTGTTCTCTATGTGACCTTATTTCTCTTTCTATCCCTCATCTCCCAGAGGTGATAATCATTTAAACTTTTATATTTTAACATTCTTTTAATCTTATTTGTAATTTTAACCCATATATGTTTCCCCTAAGCAAAATATAATTTCATGTCGTTCATGAATTTTAAGTAAATGAAAGCATACTATATGTATTATTTTTGCTTTTTTTCCCTTCTCTTTATTGTGAAGGTTATCTATGTTGACTGCGTTAGCTTTGGGTCATTAATTTTTCACTGCTGTATAGTATTCCAGTGTTTGAATATAGAACAATATGATGGACATGAAGATGCACTGTTTAGATCTTCCTTTAAGGAAGTTCTTGTCCCAGGTGCTGTGAGTGTGGTCAGCAGCTAGTATTCAGCTGTCAGGTCCTTTAGGGATTGCTCTGGCAGAGGGCTGACCTTCTGGGTGTGGCCCACATCGAATTAGGGTTTGAAGTGGTACAAAGGCCTGGCCATTCTGACTCAACATGGTAAAACTCTGACAATCCATTTCAGTTTTAGAACTTCCCTGATGGAGGTCACCTGAGGCTACTGGGCCTGCATTGCAGCTTGACTTCTCCCTTGCCAGGTCCTGCTTTCCTTGCTTTCCTCCAACAGGTGTTAATCCCACCTTACTAAGCACTCCATAATGAACATCCTAGATACTAAACTGTCTCAGGGTGCTTCTTAGACAACCCAACTTTACTTATCCTTTTTCTGGTTGGTGACATTTGGGAGGTTCCTGGGAAGCGCTATTACAGTCAAAGCTTTTGCTAACTCTGTGCATGTCACCTGTTGCACACATGCACAAGTTTCTCTGTGGTGGATGTCTAACAGTAGAGTTGCCGAGTCATAGTCTGCACACATCTTTATTTTTCCTGGGTAGTGCCAAATTGTTTTCCGAAGTAGTTACACTTTTTAATACCCTCATTTATAGTGTAGAAATGTTTTTGGTATTCTATATCCTCAAAAGCTCTTGGTGTGTCCAGATTTTTATTTATTTATCTATCTATCTATCTATCTATCTATCTATTTATTTATTTATTTTTTTCACTGCACCGAGTGGACTTTAATAAGATTTTTAATTTTTTGTCAAACCGGTGGGTCTAGATGTTTCACCGTGGTCTGAGGTTGAGTATCCTTATACGTTTATTGGCCATTTGAGTCTCCCCTTCCATGAGATGTCGGTTTACCCTTCTGTCTACTTTTCTATTTTGTTTTTCCCCTACATTGATTTTTAAGGTTTCTTTATGTATTCTGGATTCTAGTCCTTTCTTCATCGTATGTGCCATTAATATTTTCTCTCAATTACTTTTATTTTTTAGTTTATGATGATGTTTTGATTTTTAGTTTTGATAAACAAGAGTTCTTAATTTTAAATTAGGCTAATAATGAGTATTTTCCATTACAGTTTATGCTTTTTCAGATCTTTTAAAGAAATTCTCCCCTCTTTGAAAGTCATGACAACATTTTTATAATAACTTCTAAAAGCTTTATAGCTTTGCTCTTCACATTTTTTAAATTCATATGAAATTTATTTCTGTGTGTGATATGATGTAGGAATCCAATTTTATTTTTCCATATCAGTAGCTAATGTTCTAGTATCGCTAACCAGTTTAGCTTTGCCCCTTTACATTGACAGCAAAGCCACTTCTGTCACACATCAAGTTTCCATATGCATGTGGGTCTCCTTTTCTGGTTTCTTAATTTTACTCCTTTAGTCAACTTGAGACAAAGATATCTTAACTATCTTTATGATAAATCTTGATAAAAGGGTCAGTCTTTTCACCTCAGTCTTCTTAGGCAGCGTCGTGATTAGTCTATGCCCTTTGCTCTTTCATATATATATATTTTAAATCAACTTGTCATATTCCACCCAAAAGTCTGTTGGAATCTTTGTTTGAGTTGCATTGAATCTATAGATCAGCTTGACAAGAACTGGCATCTTTACAATATTAAATCTTCCCAACTATGAAAAAAGTTTAGTTTCTATTTATTTAGATCCTCTTTATGACTCTTAATAAGTCTTAGAAATTTCTTCACAAAGGTTCTGCACATTTTTTAAGATTTATTCCTGGGTTGTTTTTTTTGGTTGCTCTCATAAATGGCACATTTAAAAACATTACATGTTCTATTACTGGTATATAGCAATGCAAGATTTTATATATTAGTTTTTTTATCCAATGCTTAATTGCCTGCTGGGGTGTATCACATCTTCAAGAAACTAAAGTCTGTAGTATGTAAATTTTCTAAGGTTTAAATGTCACATATATTTAAGACTGGAAAGAATGTAGGTTTTCTTGTCCATATCTTCTTGCTTGCTTGGGTTATTCTTGGATTTATGGTACGCCAGATTGATTCGTCTTTCAAATATTGTAATCATTCATCTTTACCGGGGAAGTGATATATTTTACCAGGTGATTGACTTATGTAATGATTTTTTTTTGTTGCCTCCTATATACCCCCAGACAAATTTAGGGGCCCTGGGATTGGCTTAGTCACTTGGTTTTCATTCATAATTTCACTGTTCTCTCAGCGCTGTCCATCTTTTTCCCTTTTTCTCCCCCTACCGTCCTAGACTCCTTTTCTCATTTTCATCTCTTTATCATTTCTTAACTAATCATCCCATCCTTGCTTTTTCTGATTTTATTCAGAATATAAATTCGAAATCACATAATGATGTTTATTTCAGAAGTTCAGGAATTATAATATCTGATTGTGTTGAGCCTGAGGATTTATGTGTTATTTACAAAATAGAAATGTCGTAGATATAATCATATTTTGGTACTTCTTGATCTGTGTATTAGGAACTAGTTCACATTTTTGTATAAGGCTGTGAGATTCTCCTCCCCAACCCTCCCCCCCATATAGTCTTTGGAAAGACAAATAGTACTTCTTTATTTGATTTTTGTCTCACGGTGGTTGGGAGCAAAATTTACATATTTGGCAAACATCTTTCTGTAAGTGAAATCACTTGTCTTTAGCAAAAAATAGATCGAAATGGGCAAGAATATCTGGCAAGCCAGCTTCAATTTTATGAGCCATGACTTGCCAACACCTTTGATATCTAGGTACTCTCCTTCTCTTTAGCAGGTTTACGTATGCAAGTATCTTGTCTGTCAAAATGTTACATATTTTTCTTCATGAGCACTGAGTACATTGAACTGTGAAATTAAACCTCATTTCCTCATTTGAAATTGTTAAACTTCCTCCTCTGTACTTTCCAGTGATGAAGGACTGGGAGAAGAGTCAGAATGAACAAGCAAAGAGGGTTATTGCATAGTTCTTTTAAAAAGGGTGTGTCTAAAACATGAGCAACTAATCTGGGGAGGAAGGACTGATGGGTAAATGTTGTGTGGTAAGGCATTAGTCTGTGGATTTCCGGCAATGCCAAATTTGTCTAATTCAAATGTCCTTGAGATGAGAACCATGTACATAACTGCAGGATTATTTAAGACTTCAGTTATTAATAACTACTTTACAGACCCATGAAACCATCATTTTTGTTATTTCTTTCAGCTGTCCTCCGTGGTCACATTATAAGCTGGTCCTAGTTATGCTATCTAATGAATATTGTTTAATATATATTATAAATATGTAGTTTAGTGGTTCTCAACTCTGGCTGCACAGTAGAATGACCTGGGGAACTTAAAAACACTCACACCAGAGAATAGGCCCTTCACCAGCCCAATAAAATCAGAGTATTTTGGGGTAGGGCTTGGGCATCCATGTTCTTTTAAAAGCTCTCTTGAGATTCTAATACACAGCCAGAGTTGAGAACTACTGGCTTATATATGGAATAAGCATATATAATTTATTGTAATCTGTACTTGTTGATTTTTTCTCTTAATTTTTTAGCAATTTGAAAGTAGATGTGGTTTTGCAAGGAAATTGGATTTTCTCAGTAAGATTTCTTGTAAAAGAGTTTCTTATGTTAGCCAAACCTTTTAAGTTCACTTTTGAGGTTTCTACCAGTATCTTTATTATCTTGAAAGAAAAAAATACTTCACTAAGTATTGACACATTGCATTCCAGAAGTTTTGAGTCATGTGCAAGATGAAAAGAAACTCACTGAAATTCTCTTCGGATGTCTGTAAAATCTACCTTAAGAGGGTTTTGTTTTTTGTTTTTTGTTTTTTTTTTAGTAATTATCCATTTCTCATTTTAAGTGTGGTACAGGAAACTTAGTTCATTCTGTTTACATTTTTCTAGGTTTGAGATTAATCTGTGCCACTTTTTTGAAGTATGATATTGGCCAAGTATCTTAACCTCATTTAAACTGAATTGTTTTATCGTTACAATGGGTCTATAACACCTTAACAGTGTTGATGAAGTAGAAATGAGAACTCTGAAAATTGCGAAGTACTATTTAGTTAACAAGCTAATTGAATCATATTCTCCTAAGAGACCAAGTCATTATCCTCATCATTTTTACTCAGTGGGAAGTTGCAGCTGAATACACATTGAAAAGTGTATATACCATAT
>NW_011888888.1:1685713-1688113 GCF_000151845.1 Pteropus vampyrus | reverse complement strand
TCTGGCTGCACAGTAGAATGACCTGGGGAACTTAAAAACACTCACACCAGAGAATAGGCCCTTCACCAGCCCAATAAAATCAGAGTATTTTGGGGTAGGGCTTGGGCATCCATGTTCTTTTAAAAGCTCTCTCGAGATTCTAATACACAGCCAGAGTTGAGAACTACTGGCTTATATATGGAATAAGCATATATAATTTATTGTAATCTGTACTTGTTGATTTTTTCTCTTAATTTTTTAGCAATTTGAAAGTAGATGTGGTTTTGCAAGGAAATTGGATTTTCTCAGTAAGATTTCTTGTAAAAGAGTTTCTTATGTTAGCCAAACCTTTTAAGTTCACTTTTGAGGTTTCTACCAGTATCTTTATTATCTTGAAAGAAAAAAATACTTCACTAAGTATTGACACATTGCATTCCAGAAGTTTTGAGTCATGTGCAAGATGAAAAGAAACTCACTGAAATTCTCTTCGGATGTCTGTAAAATCTACCTTAAGAGGGTTTTGTTTTTTGTTTTTTGTTTTTTTTTTAGTAATTATCCATTTCTCATTTTAAGTGTGGTATAGGAAACTTAGTTCATTCTGTTTACATTTTTCTAGGTTTGAGATTAATCTGTGCCACTTTTTTGAAGTATGATATTGGCCAAGTATCTTAACCTCATTTAAACTGAATTGTTTTATCGTTACAATGGGTCTATAACACCTTAACAGTGTTGATGAAGTAGAAATGAGAACTCTGAAAATTGCGAAGTACTATTTAGTTAACAAGCTAATTGAATCATATTCTCCTAAGAGACCAAGTCATTATCCTCATCATTTTTACTCAGTGGGAAGTTGCAGCTGAATACACATTGAAAAGTGTATATACCATATGTAAAAAATACTTCCCCCTTCTCTTTTCCCTACCTCCAGAAGATCTAGGCAGCTTCTTCTTGTGAGGAGTTGGGGAAGAGAGATCTCATAATGATTCCTAAGTTCTCAAAGAAACCTGCTCTTCGTCTCTTTAAATGTTTCATACCCCCAGTACCAGTGCAGGGGTCCAGGTCACCAATTATCCTTGTTTTTTTTATCTTGTTTTTTTCCATTTTAATCAGGAATACAAACCAAAATTGTCTCTGAATTATAGGATATTTTGCATATGTTTTGTCCAAATGTTGGAACTTGTCATTATCAACGTAATATTTTAACATCTAAAAATACTTTCCATGTATGGAAAATGAGTTAAGTTTAAGCAATTTAATTTTGAGGAAATTGGGGAAATAGACATTTCTCCCCAATTAATGGTGATCATTATCAATGTTGTATCTACCAATGTTTAATTCCTTTAACTGTAGAATTGAGAGGAATAACCTAAAATTTTAGGAGAAACATGATGATTCGTTAACTTACAAGTTAAATGTTTTGTGTAATGAATTTTTGTATACGTCATCAAAATATGGCATTCATATAGAGAAGTGCACAAATCATAAGTGAAACACACCCATGTAACTAGTACTCAGGGCAGGAAAGAGAACATTACTAGAACCCCCAAGGTCCCCTTCATGCTCCTTTCCAGCAATCTCTTATCTATCATCATAGATTCATTTCGCCTGTTTTTGAAACTGTAAATTAAATCATATAGTTTTTAAGCCATACAGAAAAAGTTGACAATCACATGATATCACTTATATGTGGAATATACTAAAAGCAACAAGCAAACAGGACAAACAAACAGACTCATGGACATGGACAATAGACTAGTGGTTACCAGAGGGTAGAGGGGAGGTGGGGGCAGAGGTAGATGGGGTAAAAGGGGTCAAATATGTGGTGACAGAAAGAAATCTGTGGGAGGTGAACACACAATGTAAATGTGTGTGTGTGTTTGTGTGTGTGTGTGTGTGTGTGTGTGTATGCCTTACTGTTAAAATGTACAGCTGAAACTTACTGGATTTTGTTAGCCAATGTCACCATAATAAATAAATAAATAAATAAGTAAATCATAGTTTGTGACTTTTTCGAGAGTGGGGAGGATCTGGGCTTCTTTTGCTTAATTATATATGTTATAGTGATAGCAAATCAATTCATTCTTATTGTTGTACGGTATTCTATTGTTTGGATAGCCACTTGATGGATATTTTGTGTTTCCAGTTTTGGCTATTATGAGCATAGTGCTATAGACATTATGTGTCATTTGCCAAAATACATGTATTTTTCTGTTGAGATATATGTACAAATGCAATTGCTGAGCCATATGTGTTCGGTTTCAGTCCATAATGCCAGTTTTCTAGTTCCCATTAGCAGTGTATGGGAGTTTCGATTGCTTCATATTTCTTGGCACCACATAATAGTAAAACATAGTAAGTTAAGAGTTCACGTTGTAATCTTTAGAATAACTAATAGTTGGTGGGCTTCATGTGGGGAACACT
>NW_011888888.1:1683768-1685663 GCF_000151845.1 Pteropus vampyrus | reverse complement strand
ATATAGTTTTTAAGCCATACAGAAAAAGTTGACAATCACATGATATCACTTATATGTGGAATATACTAAAAGCAACAAGCAAACAGGACAAACAAACAGACTCATGGACATGGACAATAGACTAGTGGTTACCAGAGGGTAGAGGGGAGGTGGGGGCAGAGGTAGATGGGGTAAAAGGGGTCAAATATGTGGTGACAGAAATCTATGGGAGGTGAACACACAATGTAAATGTGTGTGTGTGTGTGTGTGTGTTTGTGTGTGTGTGTGTATATGCCTTACTGTTAAAATGTACAGCTGAAACTTACTGGATTTTGTTAGCCAATGTCACCATAATAAATAAATAAATAAATAAGTAAATCATAGTTTGTGACTTTTTCGAGAGTGGGGAGGATCTGGGCTTCTTTTGCTTAATTATATATGTTATAGTGATAGCAAATCAATTCATTCTTATTGTTGTATGGTATTCTATTGTTTGGATAGCCACTTGATGGATATTTTGTGTTTCCAGTTTTGGCTATTATGAGCATAGTGCTATAGACATTATGTGTCATTTGCCAAAATACATGTATTTTTCTGTTGAGATATATGTACAAATGCAATTGCTGAGCCATATGTGTTCGGTTTCATTCCATAATGCCAGTTTTCTAGTTCCCATTAGCAGTGTATGGGAGTTTCGATTGCTTCATATTTCTTGGCACCACATAATAGTAAAACATAGTAAGTTAAGAGTTCACGTTGTAATCTTTAGAATAACTAATAGTTGGTGGGCTTCATGTGGGGAACACTGACCTCCCCAAACCAGACTTGGTGCCTAGCCAGGGCCCTGCAGTCCCTGAAGGGAATTGTAGTTAAGACTCAGTCTCTCCTGGCTGACCATAATCTTACACATAGCTGCATTCTCGGCCCAGGTGCCTTTATTAGGACACCTCTTTTTCAGGAGTCTCAAGCGGAGATCTTTCTTAGGCGACTCTGCTCAAATCACCTTATCATGAAAAGGGGTGGAACCTCAAAGACTTTCTCTCCGCTTTTACTCACTACTCAGTACTTTTCCACTCTTAGCGCTTCTCCTTCTCCCTCCCTTGACCCCCTGGGTTCACCATCTTGCAGGAGCCTTTTGTTGGGAGCTTTCTTGGCAGTGAGAGGTCCCTACCTCTCTGCTGATTTACCTGACCCTCCACTCGTCTTATGGGGGGAAATGGACTGGGATGATGGTGCTTTCTCTGGTTTAACCTATTTTTTTATACTATCACAGTAAGTGATAAAAAGCTTGACTGTTACTTGCTTTTTTTTTTTTTTTTTTAGCTTGTTGCCTTAATCTACTACTCTTGTAGCTCTGCTGAGTTCCTGACAGGTTAATCCACCAGGAAGCTATCATAATTCTAAATTTTATCTAAATTCTAAATTCTAAATAACATAGCTTCAAAATACATAAAAAACTAATAGAGACTTAAAATTTATTGAAATATAACATACATGTAGGAAAATCTATAGGACAAGAGTGCATAGTTATTGCAAAGTGAGCATGTGAGTATAGCCAACATATACAACATTACCAGCACCTCAGAAGGCTCCCTTGAGTTACCTCTCAATCAGTACTCCTTTTCTCTTCCCTAATGGTCTCTATTATTTTACCTCTAATATAATAGGTTAGCTTTGCTTGTTTTTAAGCTCTATATAATTGGAATCATCAGTATGTATTCTTTTGTACTTGGCTTTTCACTAATACTATTTGTTAGATATGTTCTTAAACTTCTGTTAAATATTAACTTGCTATTATTATCTTTTCAGATGTTTTAGAAAATAATTATGAAAGCTTACGTGTACTAAATATTGAAAGAAATGGAAATGTAATCTATACCTATAAGGTATGTCTATATTTTCTCTTTTCTTATTGT
>NW_011888888.1:1666388-1682433 GCF_000151845.1 Pteropus vampyrus | reverse complement strand
CTCCTTTTTTCTCAAAGATCCAGGTATAGAGAGCCCAGCTTGCTTTTCTTAATTTTCCCCCAAACCACGCCCATAAAGCATTGGATGATGTGACAAGCTCGTCTAATTGGGGTAGCAGTGAGGAATGAGGGAATCATTATGTGCCTCTGTAAATACAACTTACAAATATTAAGGGATTAAGAAATCTGTAAGTGTACCCTGGTACAGAAGCTCCTTCAAAACACATTGTTACATGAAAAAAGCAAGTTGCTAGGATAATACATTCCATTTATGGTTTAAAAAACTTGAAAGAAAACTATGCAATATGTGTGTATAAATATACATTAAAAACTCATTTTAAATGATTTAGAAGGCTACAGAGCACATTACCAATATGTTTCATTTTAGAAGGGAGTTGGGATTGTTGAGTATAATGGAGAGCTTTGATTTTTTATTTGTAGTATTTGCATGTTTTAAGTACTGAGAATGTGTTCACGTGTTATTTTATAATTAAAAGGATAAAACACTAAACATTAAGCGTATACATACATGATTCTTCTTACTTATAAATTAGAATTCCTCAATTAGAACAAGAGTCAAAGGAAACCAAAATTTCTTCCATGAATTGAGAGCCTTCTTAGTCTTAGTTCTTATTCAAAGTTCACTTTCTCTCATCAAGCATTTCCTGATTTGCCAACATTTTTCATTGACTTCTGGCCATAGGATTCTAGTGTGTTCTCAGTTCTTTTTTCATCTCCTGGTAACAATTACCCTCTTAATACTTCTGCTATTCACTATTTTTCTTAGCCTGTTCTCCCTTGATGTCTAAAATTCTTTATCTTCCCTTATCCTCTGAGTGTAGGTTAAGAGTGTTTGCCTGCTATGTGATTGTCTCTAGTTCCTCAGTCTGTACCTCACATCCTTCTTTTCTGCATGATCATTTTCATTTTCTTTAATATTGAAGGAAATGGAATATTGCAACATTTTAAACAGCAACAAGACAATAAAAAATAAAGATTAAAGGTAGGTTACTTTGCCAATGCACTAAATATGAGAGTCCTAAAAGAGATACACTTGTGACAGTCTCTTAGACATAGCTAATATATATCATGTTATGTAATTTGATTTAAACTTTACTAGGCTCAGTAATTATAATAGCTAATGTTTGGGTGCTTATGTGTGACAGATATAAGTGCTTCATATGGATTATCTCACTTGATCCTTCTAACAATCTCCTAAAATAGGTTTATGATTCCTGTTTTACTGATGGGAGGATAGAGAAGTTCAATAACTTGTCCAAAGTCACACAGCTAGCAAGTGGCAGAGTCAGGATTTAAAACTGAGTCTAGCTTGGCTCCAAGGTCTGTGCTCTTAACCACTACATTCTGTTGCCTCATGGCTAAATTTCAGTGCCAAATATGGCCTAGCAAACTTAAATAAAAATAGCAAACTTAAGAAACCCCAGAAACTTCTCAGTATGGATAAACTGGTTCATCGATGGTTCTTTAGCAAAATATTTTGCCACAGTGATACTTATTAGACAGCTAAATGAGAATTTGTATTCATAAAAGTGTTATTTAATATGAAACTCCAAATTAAAAAATGCTTTTGTTTTAATAGCATCTCTATACATTTGAGAAGGACTTGCAAGTTGTCAGTTGCTCTGTCAACAGTGAGAGAACTTTGCTTGGTAAGTTGAACTCTTTTTTTTGGGTTTTAAAGTATTGGATTTTTGCAATATTTGATTAGTCTACTAGAATGATATTCTGGGAAAAGATACTCTTGGGAGATGAGAGTTGAAATAAAGACTCATTGAGTCTACCTATAAAAAAAAATGCCTTGTATTCTACCATAATCATCCACTGACAGGTCCTTTGAGCCCTCACTTATTTCAGGTAAATGGGACGCTTTAATAAGCCACTGCATGGATTATTTGCTAATGAATTATTATTTTTCTTTTTTCATTAGCTGCAAGTTTAGTTCAATCTTCTAAAGAAGGAAGAAAGAATGAGCTTCAACCAGGTAATGATATTATACTTTTTAGTGCCTATTAATAGATGAAGATTTATTGAACTACTCAGTTAAATTTCATGTGTCTTGTCAAATAGCTTTATCTCAGAATGAAAAGGCCAAGGTCATGTAAAGCATGAAAAAGAGTTAGAAAATTTTTTCAAGTAAACAAGAAAGTACATAAAATATTATAACAGTGAATAGCAGAAGTATTAATAAAGCAATACTTCTGCAACCTAAATAAACATTGAGAACACGCCTGAACCTTATGGTCAGAAGCTGGTGTAAAGGGTTGGGAAAAGCTTGGTATTCCTTTAAGAATACCATTTTTTTCTTATATTTCATTGACTTGACCAATACATAATGCATTATGAGTAGTCCACCAATTCTAAATAAAAATAATTTTTTTTACTCATTTGCGAAGACCCACTTCATAGTTTATTATTATGTGATGCCCCATCCCTCATCCTTTTAACATTCTATAACATCCATCTGTTCAGAACTCAACAAATAAGGAGTGCCTGCAGGCACTATGCATGGTGCTGGGGATACAATAGTATGCAAAGAGGTGTGGCAGCTGCTCTCAGGTGAGCTATAGGGACTAGTGGTGGGTGGAGGTGTCCCATGGAGTATGTGTTCTGTCTTCAAAGGGGAGCAGTAAACCCAGTGGGACCAGATTTTTAATCTGTCAAGATAAGTATAGACTTTTATGTAAAAATTTAATTTTTAAATGTTGGCTCAAATATTTTTTAAAAATTGTACTTGGGCAATGATAACCAGCTGTGGATGGATCTAGCCCATGGACTACCATTTTTCAACCTCTGGTCGAGTGGATCTCATTTTAATCTTTTACTATTCCAGTCCTGCAGTGTGTTCCATCTGTTCTGTTTATTCAGCACTTACACTCCTTCTTTTGTTAGCATAGTTGTCACTCAGATGTATTTTCCTGCAGTTGCATATGATGGAAAAACCCTTTTACATACTTTCCACGTGAGGCTTATGAAACAGTCCTAAGCTCCCACAGAACGAGCTTGGAGAATGTCAAGGAAACCAGGCCTGAGTCTGGACTGGACCTTTTCAGGGACCTCAGTAGAAGAGTTTTTGGGAGATGCTGGAGGCTTTCTCTGAAATCTCATCATGTGTATCACTCATCCTACCTCCCCTGCTGCCATATTACGCTGAGAACCATAGCAGCCTTCTTCCTTCTTCTGTGCCTTGTCCTCCTCTTAGCATTCTCTGCTCTTCTTAGAATTAGGTGCAATGCTCACTTCAGAGGTGAAGGAACTGGACTAGCTTAAGCAAAATAGGATCTAAGATATTGGTGTTTTTACCCTTAAAACAAGGTATGGACAAAACCAGGGTATGACCCTGATCTTCTGGGCTAATAAACTCCTTGATCAAAGAAGAGAAAGGCTCAGTTGCTTGTGTTCCTCCCAATACAGAATCTTGGATTAGCTCCCTCCGCCTCCTAGTTCTTGAGTCTTTTAGCCTTAGAAATCATTTATTATCCTCGTAAACCCTTTAGTAACTATAATCTTTACATGCTGTTTACCATCTATGCCTGATAGTTATGCAGAATAATGACAAATTATGTATATTATAAAATATACTTTCAGACCAACTTCACCGTAAGTTTTATTTGATTATAACATTAACTCCTATTCAGGATTTAAACTTACCCAGTTTTGGAAGTTTGATGCAAGTGAGATTTAATGCAACCTCTAGTGAGATTATCTATCACTATCTTTAAACATAATTGAATGGACATTGTTATTGTATTGGATACCTCATACTTTGTCTTAGCTCACTTTTCATGCCAGCCTCTGCATTGAGAACCAGCTCTGCCCAAAGGTCATTTGACAGAGAATGCTTCACCTCAGCTCTTCTTCCTACTTCTTGCTTTTTGCCCAGAGCTCTTAGGAAAATCTGTTTACTACCTGCGTGTGTACCACCGGGAAGTATGGTTGGAAAGGATTCTCGATAGGGTAAGCCATGACCGCAGCAGGGCAAGGAGCTGAAAGATAAATACTCTCCCTTTCCATCCCTAAAGTGGATAATTCTGAGTTGCACTCCATGCAGCTCAAGACCCAAAGTGGTCATGAATGTGATAATGACCCTGATACTGGCATACTCTTCTCCCTGGTTCAGCCTCCCCAGTCCCTCATGCCAGCCACTCATGGCTAAAGTGATTCTGTCTCCAAGATAACTTCTTGTCTTAGTTTGGGTTTCCTCCTAAGTAGAGTCTGAGGCAAATATTTGAGTGCACTTAGTTTATTTGGGGGAGGATCCTAGCAAAAACTATTAGAGGAGCGTTTAAACAGAGATCTTCAAGAAGGGAGGGAGCAAGTGTGTGGCTATCGGGAAAGCACATTTCTGGCAGAGCCAACAGCCAGCACAAAGGCTGTGAGGCCAGAGTGTACTCAGTAAACTTGCTGTTTGAGGATAGTGAGGAGTCAGTGAGGATGGAGAGGAGTGAACAAGGGGCAGAGTGGTACGAACTGAGGCCAGAGGAGAACGGAGGTGAGGTGCAGACAGGTGGTGGAGACCCTTAGGAGGCCTCTATTCAGTTAAGATTTCAGAAATGATGTGACCAGAGAATACTACAGGATCTATTAGACAGTTTTGTCTTCTGAATAAATATTTTGGTAAGGCTTATTTTATTTGTCCATGAATGACTTGTTAAGCCATTTGATTATAATATATAGTTGGCCTCAGGTGTTATTTAAAACTCTGTTGCTTATAATGAGATTTTTCCATCGCAAATGAGACAAACTGTTACATTTTTCACATGAACAAGGTAGGGTTCCTTGATTCACACACTTTACAACAGTTTTTATTAACAGTGCTTCCCCTCCTGGCTATGGCCATGACAGAGTAAATGTTTTATTTAGAAAATGGCCCACCGTAGGAAGCCAGGCCCAGCTGCCCCCTTCATCTTCCCCTGTAGACTTGCATTTGCCCCAAGAGGTAGGATGAGTGATACAGAGATCTCTACTGGGCAGCGACTGGGGTGACTACATCTCTAGAGCCCCCACACCCCATTATAGACAGTTAAGTGCAGCAGACACTCCATGGAGCTACGGTTTGGTTTAAGTGCTCCAATAATCAGAGCTTCTTCAGACTCAGACCCCGTTGGACTTTTCCAACCTTGTCACAATTTCTCAGCATGTACCCGCACCTGCATTGGACTAGCTTCTTTTGCCCACTCTCCTCATATTGTGCCTATTCCTGTGCTTTTTTTCCTAAAAAAAAAAATTTTATTCAAGTTACTGAAACTAAAAAAAGTTTACCCATTTCTTTTACCCTTCCACCCTCCACCTCTTGCAACCACTAGTCCATTTTCTTTATCTATGAGCTTGGTTTTCATATATAAATAAATATGTATGTATTTTTTTTAAAGATTCCACATATAATAGAGATTATATGGTATTTGCCTTTCTCTGTCTGACATATTTACTTAGCACAATGCCCTGGAGATTCATTCATGTTGTTGCTTTCATTCTGCCATGTCTACGTCCTGTGATACCCATATCCTGCCTCACCCTGTCTTACCCTTCAGTGATACTCTCTCCATTGACATCTGGATTCTCTAACATTTTTTAAACGCCTACAACACCTGGTATTCCTAGGTGGTCTCCCAACCAAGTTCTAACCAGGCCCGACCCTGCTTAGCTTCCGAGATCAGATAAGATCGGGCAGGTTCAGGATGATATGGCCATATGGATTCTCTAAATTCTTAAGACAACTTGAAATACTTCATGCAATCAAGGGATTTTATGGTTGGAAGTGATTATAGAAATAATCTGGTTCTGTAGTTCATCATTTTATTTTTTAATAATAAGGTACTGAGGCCTAGGAAAGCTTCGTGATTTGCTGAAAAGTATACATTAGATTAGTGGTAGAGCTTCAACTAGAACTGGTGTCTCCAGAATCCTCATCCAGAGTGCTTCCTTTTATACTACGAAAGCACTTAGTGTGCTTTGGGGAGAATTTCCCATTTGCACAATTATTCTTCTCAATATGCTAATTTTATTAGTTAAATGTCTGGGCTGCTCTAAAGAAGGAAAATATTAGTATAGGAAGACGGTTTCTGCTCTTGAAAATCCTCCCATTTTAAAGGCAAGTGAATTTAGATTATAGCTGGTTATCTCATTTGGGTACAAAATCTCATTGCCAAAAAAAAAAAAACAAAAAAAAAACCACAACAAAACCTCATTGCCAGAAAGGCCAAATACAAGATGATTTCTTATTTTTCAATGAGAAGATTCCTCTGCCTGCCCTGCTAAAAAAAATTTTTTTCAGATTGAAACATATGAACTTTTATGGCAAGAGATAAAACAGTCAAATGTCAGTTGTAGTCTTTAATATAGTAATTTAGCTATATACACTTAACATAATTTTTTCTCATTCTTACATTTTTTCCTCATTCTCACATTTTTTTCTCATTCTTTTTTCTCATTCTTACGTTTCACCAAACATTTCTGTTCTGTTTCATCTTGAGTGTCTTTGACATCAGTGTCTTATTCCTAGAGCCATTTTTTAAGTTATCAAGCAAATTCCTAAAGTGCCTCACCTTTACCTCTGCCTCAGTTATTAGAAACACAGCCCTTTTGAATTGGTGTATGATCCTGACACTGGGATTTTTAACCTAACCTACAAGTACTCATTGACCAAACAACATTTGGTTTTCATTTGTTCTGTTGTTGTATATTTGTGATCCCACATAATAATTCACTCACTATCTTGTTTTTTCAGTAATTTTTAAAGGTATGTTTACAGAGATATCCAGTTCATGCACTTGTGAGGCCTATCCTAGAAATTGTTTTACATTTTTTGACTTTTTTTTTTTTTAATTAAATAAAGCAATGCTGTCAGGTTACTTTCTTAAATAGTGAAAATTGGCATTAATTCAATCCCAGGCTGCTGTGCCACCCCCAAATTTTACATTGTTATTCAAAGTAAAGTCATTGAGAAAGTGAGGATATTAGTCTTTGTAAGAACTGAAATGTAAGCCAACCTCTTATTTTTTTGAAGTTTAATCTTGGGAGAGGAGAGCCTTTGGCCTGAATTAGTATATCTTTGGTAATCCTATTCTAGCTTGTGTCCAAGTACTTCCTTCTAATTGCTGTCTTTGATAACATTTGCTCAAATGTGACACTGAGGAAATAAGAGGGTCTTTATCAGTGCAGCTCCACATTCCTGAGGGAAGCCAGCCCTTGTGCTATTGATAGGTGCTGTCAACTGTAACATGTTCATGCATCAGAAATATCTTTTTATTTTCATATACGAACAGTATTTTCCATCATGCTATAGAACTGGAGTGACATTGAATTGAGTTGTGTTTGTTTCGACTTAGAAGCAAAAGGGCCTGTGACGCTACACTAAAAATGGCTGAGGAATGGGCAGCAACTTGTTCCTCATTCTATGCACATCAGCTTTTCCTTTATGATGTTTCCTGTACCTAGTTTGGGTTTTAATAAATGTCATAGTAAATTTTCATAAAATTGTTTTTCTTTGTGGAATAGCTAATATAACAGGCAACAAATTTATATTTTCAAAGTTCAGACCTATATGGAGGAGATAATATGTGATATTCTAGTCTTTATTACTAAAAGCTTCCTTTATTTTGTAGGATCAAAGTGTTTGACTCTGTTGGTTGAAATCCACCCCATTAACAATGTGAAGGTTCTGAAAGCAGTGGATAGCTATATTTGGGTACAGGTAGGTGAGTCTGTCCTTTAACATTTATCTCATTGATCAAAAGGCATGAAACCTGGAGGCACTGGTGCTTTTACACACATTATTATCACTTTTAATCCCCGACACACTCTAGCAGATGGTATGGCTAGAATTATCAGCTCTTCCTTTGCAAACATGGAAATCTTTAGAACTCAAACCTAACTCCTCTGTCTCTATTATATGTCATGGCTTGATAGTAATGTAATGTTTTACATGATAAAATATTGAACGTAAAAACACATTTAAATGGTTTATTTAATGTATTCACATAGTTGACAGATTAAATATCTATGATTAAATAACTTAATTAATCCTGGAATTTATCAACTCTGTGAACCGATGTAGAAGCACTATGTGTATAACGCAAGCGCACTAGATAAAGTCAGTCCTCCTTACCCGCACATTCTGAATTTGTGAATTCTACCGCTTGCTAAAATTTATTTGTAACCCCCAAATCAATACTCATAGTGTTTTCAAAGTCATTTGCAGATATGTTCAAAGTGGTGAAAAAGTTGTCACCCAATGCACATGTTTCCATCTGAGTTCGAGTAAGGTGATACTCTGCATTCTTGATTCAGTTCTCATACTTGTAAACAAATGTTTCCCGGTCTATCTAGTGCCATGTGTTTTGTTTTTTATTTTAATTTGGGGGCTTTTTGTTGGTGACTTCACTGTTTAAAATGTCCCCCAAGCATACTGCTAATGTTCCTAAGTGCAAGAAGGCTGCAATGTGCTTTACAGAGAAAATGTCTGTTAGTTAGATAATCTTCATTTAGGCATGAGTTTATAGTGCTGTTGACTGTGGGTTCAATGCTAATGAATCAGCAATACATATTAAATAAGGTGTCTTTAAACAGAAACATATTAAACAAAGTTATGTGTTAATTTGTTGACAAAAATGTAGTGACTAGAGGCTTTCAGGAACCTATCCCCGTGTCTTCTCAGGGAGCAATGGTTCATCATTCAGTGTACTGTTTGTGGTGACTTTAAAATTTCCTCGTGTAACCCAAAGTATCTGCCCCCTCTTCCTCCTACGCACTCCCAGCCTCAAGCCAGTGAGTCTCCCTCTTAAAGTGGGTGTTAGGAGAGGGGATTATCTGCCACTGTCAGCAGTCCTTCCACTTGTGAGTTTTTGCCACTACTCCTGGCTTCACTCTAGACAGCCTGGGGTGGAGCTCCCGAGGAGCATTCCCCTTCCCCCAGGAAGCCACTCTGTTTACACTGTCATCATTGCAGGGATGACTGTGGGTTGGTACATTTTCCTTTCCTGGCCTGGTCTTTTGGCTTCCTTAGCATCTCCATAGGCGATGGAGATGTTATTGAAGGGTTGGGACACAAAAGGTATTAGAACACAGGAGGGGCAAAGTTTCTATAAATATTTGGTTGTACAACATTGTGACTATTAAAAACTACTAAATTGTGTACTTTAAAATAGTTTAAATTGTACATTTTATTTATATGAATTTTGTCTTAAATTAAAAAAGAAATTAAAAGTACGTGATACACGACCACATACATAGGCCACAGAGAAGTCCCCACACAAATAAAGTAAAACTACTCATCTTGTGACCCCATCTCAGTTTTTAGTACTGCTTTCTGCTCCCTTCTCCTCATGCCTATGCCCCTGGAGAAATTTCTTCCAACGTCCGTCTATCCGTGGCAAATCCTGCCTCCCCACTATATCCCTCCTCTTCCCCTTTTAGAGAAACACCATTCACTGTCTGTTGAGTTTGGGCTAGTCCTGTGATCTATCTCCCTCCCTTTTCTCATCAAAACATCCATGGTGGTCTCCAGTAGTACATTTCTCTAAGCCTCCATGTACCTTCTCGACCCCCTTCACAGAGCAACTTCAGTAGGAAAGTAGTGAGTGGGGTTTGGATTTCAATCTGGTATCCTTTGACAGTTCCCTATTAGCATGAGGTGCATCTTCCAGATAGTTCCACTGGGTAATTATACACCTCTCTACATACCTATGGTAAATACTCTTTTCTAATGGTGAATATTAATAATTAGAGTCTAGCTCATATTTGTGAAGGTAAATATTTCCCTAATATGATAAAATTTAGAGTCTTACTTACAATGCACAAAACAAACAAATGAACAAACAAACGAAAAACCCAAACCAGTCTTGCATACTTTTGTAGAGCTATGTCTGAAACCTTGCTCTAGGGCTGCCTCATAATAGAAAGCCACTACCAAATTGGACTTTAAAATTATGTTCTCACTGATTGCCACACAAAGACTATACAAAAGTTTTAAATCTAGCACCACCTTAGTCCAGATCGCAGTCCTAAGGGAGCATGCCTTGGCCACCTCTGTAGACCCGGGGAGGCCACATCATCTTCTGTAGAAGTATCTCCTTATTTTGAGGCACTGAGCATTTGCTCTTCCATTATCTATGTGGTGTCACTCATCTTTGCTTTCCCTCAACCCCAATACTCAAAATATCCTATTTGATGTGCCCAGTTTCACAAATCAGGAGATAATGAATTCTATATTATTTTTGTAGCTAAATTCTACATTGCTATCTATTTTTAAATTTTGAGGTTATTGCTGTAAAGAATGATATATAGTTAATGTTTTGTGCAATTTCAACAGGGAAACTTGACTACGAACTATTTTAAAAACTGGCCGGTTACATTTCCAATTTGTCATTATGAGAAGTTAGGACACCAGGTAACATATTTAGTCAAAAATTTTCCTAGTCCGCAGAAAGGCAGCCAACACAGAATAGGGAAATGAATGGTTATGTTCTTTTATTATGCTTTCAAGTTTAAAAAGCAAAATTCACCAGTGGATCTTATCTAGTAGGCTTTCATGTTATAAAATGAATCTGCTGATTTATAGTTACCTTTTTGTTGATGAAAGAATTAAGCCACTGGAGTCATCCCATGACCAGTGTTCCCTCATTATCAGGGCTGACGGCATAAAGCCTTGTGTTTCTGGCTGCCTTCTTCGTCCTGTCCTGTGAGCTGGTACCTATGGGAGAGCACAGAGGAGGAGTGGTATGGATCAAGCCTTTTTTCTCTAGGGGCAGTCATTTTATGCTTTGAGGCTTGTGAGCCCTCTACCACATGCCACACTGTGACTCATTGTTCTTTCTTGGAAAGTCCCTGGCTATGTTGTGCCTTGTCTCTTGGATGTTGGACTTTGGAAGTTATAATGGAGAGTCCGCTTACTTATCTCGCAAATTAAATGCTAGTTGAACAACAAATGTATTGATCACTCTTATTTTGTATATGTGAACTTTCTGTAGGAATGTTGTTTACATTGTTTCTGATTGGCTTCAGAATCACATATTCCAAATAGGATGCACTATCCCTATAAATAGCATACACTTTAGCCTTATTGTCTAAATGAATTATGTTGTACCTGCGATAAATTTTTCCCTGGAAAACTGAGCTCCTGAAAGGGTCCCATTTTCCTGCTTGCTTCCATCTGTAATACATGCATGCACGTAACTCACCTAAACTATTCTGTGGTTCCCAGTCCCTTGTATAGTAGGTAGTGCATAATGATCAAATACAACTTTTGAAATATTTATGTAAGCAAGGTAGTTGCTTATGATTTTAATTAATTTTCTTTCCTTTTTGCAGTTCCTCTATCCACACGTTGACAGTCATCCTCTTCCAGAGAACCATTTGTTACTGATTTCAGAAGAGAAATGTAAGTGCATCTTTAGGTGGTATATGGAGACTTCATGAATGTCCCATCCAGTGAAGTGTGGGACGCGACTAAATCTTCTATCTGTCCACTAATCAGTGCTGAGGGTCTGCTGACCTTTGATATCCACTTGAGGCCTAGGATTCCTGTGGAAGGGTTTTTCCTACAGCCTACACTATGTACCCTCAGGGTCTGCTCTATTTCCTCATCCTAGGAATGATAGGCCCCTCCATATATGGATTTCCAGTTTTGTCACGGGGTAGGATGTTTTAGAAGAGTTTTGCAGGTCATTGTTGCCTTCCGAAGTCCATCCTTCTTTAGGATGTCTGTCACAGCGGATAACCATGATATAAGGAGAGAGGCTTAGATGGAGAGAGAGGAAGGCATTAGAAGCTAGAAGAAATCCATGGTAGAACCTGAGGACACGTACTAAGTTGGTCAAATTCAGATAGAGGGACATAAGATTGGGACATCCTTTAAGGATGTTTTCAAGTTGGGGCAGGGGCGAGAAAGGCTACAATTCACTAGTGGATCTTACCTAATAAGCAGTCTTTCGTGTTATAAGATGAAACTGCTGATTTATAATTGAATAAACAAGTCTGAAGGGTTAGGCTTGTGTTCAGTTCCTATGCTCTTGCCCAATTGTCAGTCTCACGTTTTTGTAATTAGAACTGGCAGAAGGCAAATATAGTGATTGAATCTCAATTGCTTACTGAGAGAAAGAGAACATCCACAAATCAAGGCAAAATGTTTAGAGTTTTGTTACTGTGAAATTGATCCATGTAAAGACACCTCCCCCAGATATCTTGTATAATAAGTTTCCTATCTGATACTTTCATACGAACAGGTGTCTGAAATTTGGAAACTGAAGATAAACCCTGCCAATGAGCCCTTATTAGCTGTACATAAGACTGATGGTGTAGGGGAGGCAAATGCTTATTGAGGGAACCCAGTAGAGCAGACAGATTAAATGCTTCATGTATTGTTGATATTGAAGAACAGAGTAAATGCTGAATTTGAAACAGATTGTAAAGGGAGAGTGGAGTAAGATGGATTGTGTTTTGAACATTTACTGTGAGATTTACTGTGAGATTGCTGTCTGTGATAATATTTTTCAGCTAGTTGTTTAATCCGCACTTTTAAATAAAAAAATTGTTCACAGTAGTTAGGTGAAAAAAGTACTCACATTTTTCATGAATGTTAAATTATATTTCTGTTGTTTCTTTTAAAAAAGATATTGAACAATTTCATATCCAAGTCATCCAAGAAGATGGAAATAGAGTGGTAAATATTTGAAATTCCTTTTGCTTCAGAGCTTTTTTCACAAAGAGTGACATTTCTAGATTGTCAATTAGACCTTTCTAATTTTTGTAGATTAATATCATAGAAACATAACACTTTCTTTATTTGATGTCTTTCAAATTATATACTTATTGTTGTAACATGCGAAATAATTCAAGATATGTGAAGGGGTTAAATATCCCCTTTATCTCTATCTCAGCCTCCAATCTCAGTCTCCTGACATAATATTGACAGCCATATGTGACTATTTCCACACCTTTTACCTTGCTCAAGTGCACATATACAAGGATTCAGTTTTTTTTTTTTTATCAAAATAGAATCATTATATATTAATTTGCTGCTTTTGTTTTTGCTTTGTACCTAATAGATCCAGGGGGTATCCCTATAAGTTGCTAAATAGAGATATAACTTTTTTAATCTAATTTTTTACATAGATACATATACATAGATATAAATGAGATCATAACATATATGCTGGGATTTTATATAATTCAATTTTCTTTCCTTTTTTTTTTGCTTGTTTTCCACTTCTCTGTCTCCTTTTCACCTTTAACTTTCTTTCACAACCTGGTATGTATCCTTTCATACTTTTCTCTATACCTGTATTATCTACCATCTCCACCCTGACACACCCAGGGGTTTGTTATTCACTCCTTCCTCCTTCAACTTTGTGGAATTACCTGCAAATCAACTAGAATAATTCCAATTCATTTTCTTTAGAAGTACATAATAGTCCCTGACATGGGTGTACAATTTTTCATCTACGCTCCCACAGGTGGACATTCACTTGATTGCCAATTTTCTTTTACTTGTTTACATTAGAAATTGTCTCAAATGTTTTTGTGTCTATAGCTTTACATATTTAGTACATATATTCTTGGGGATAACTCCTCAGGAATGGATAATTAGGTTGATGTATATATGCTTTAATACATTTCAACAAATTTTCCAAATTGTGTTCTAAAAACTTGTTAACAACTTCGCAGTTTACAACCAAAGTTTTACCCTTTCCTTCTATCCATACCACTAATAGGTGTATTTGTCTTTAAAAAAAATTTACAATTTAATGGGCATAAGTTGGTAATATTATTATTTTAGTCTGTATTTCCCTTAATATTGGTGAGTTCGAGCATCTACTATGCTTATTGGCTGTTCGAATTTGCTTTTCTGAAAGTTGCTTAGTTGTATCCTTGTCTATTTTTTTACTGAGTTGCCTGTTCTTTACAGTTTGTATGAGATATTAATATATTAAAAATGATTTCCTTCAATATTTAAATAGTCTGTATCAAAATAGTCTTCCTCTGAAAATTTTAAAGTTATGTGAACAGAATTGAAATGGAAAATGGCATTTATTTATATGTATTGACTATTAATTGCCCCAAATCAAGAGGCCAGGCTAGAAAATGACCAGAACATGTGTGGCTGGAGCTCTGGGCCACCAGTGACTAAGTGGATAGAAGGGCAAGGTCATGGCCAGTGGTCAGGAAAGGGTCATGCCAGAGAGGAAAGAACAAGGCAGGATCCCACAGCATGAGAATTTAGAAGAAAGAATTATATAAACAAGTTGGGGTCAGAAGCTGGGAATGGGCATAGACAGAGGACTGGCTGTTCAGAAGAGGGTTTGGGAGCCAAGAAGACATTGCAGAGAGAGTGAGGGCAGGAGGCACTCGTCAGCAGTCCAGAAAGGATTCTCCCAGCCAAGAGAGTGCAGCCTCAGCTTTCTTTCATCCTTGTGTGCCCTTTTGTGAGGCACTTTTGCCTTCATTCTTAAAGGCTTAGATGACAGCTACTTAAAGCAGTGTGTTGTTCCACGTATTCCTCACAACATCCCTGCATGATAGAGGTGGTATTATAATTATCCCCATTTTTACAGGGAACAACACAAGCAAGACTCACAGAGGTGAGGTAGCTCTAGAGAGGAACAAAACTTAGATGTGAACCTGAGTTGCCACACCCTCATGCCTAGGCTCTCATCAGTATATCTCTTCATCTGAAAGAGTTCCCCAAATCTACCCCAACCTAACACATTTCAGAGAAATGGAAACAAGGGTTGTCCAAGGTTTAGAGACTGACAGGTATTCTTGGATATTGTCTCCAGTATCACTTTTCTGTCTAAATTAATGGACCTCGGCAAGCCAAAAACAGAGATGCATGATTCTACATGCCCTGTGTCTCCCTCGAGTTCTAAGTTGCCCTCAGTGGAGAAATTCCTATTAGAATTAGAGAGGGTTTAGGCATAAAAATGGGCCATTCTGATGTTTTCCTTTTTTTCTCATTTCTTCTACGTCAACCTGTCTACATTCTTTACTCATCTGTCCCAATATAGATTACTTTTGCTATATAAGCATTTCGAGGAAAGTGAATTCTTAATTCTTTGTATTTATTGTAGTATTTTTGACGATTTACATACTTTTTTCATTTTCCTCCTTTTGAATAGCATTCCTTGAGTAGTATTATGTGCTATAAATAAGACATCGAGAGTATGAAGGTGTTATAGAAGAGTGCATACTCACTGGGGGAGACTTAGAGTATTAATTAAAATGTAACTGAAATAAAAGCATGCCAAAGCACCATGGGGATACAGAGATGGGGACCTTCACCTTTGTCTTGGGCCTTAGTTTTTTCCTTGGCATCCCAGCCTTTGTGAAGGCTTCTTGTCTGCAGAGACTTGAATGGTCTCTGAACCCAAACAGGAAGCTCTGAATCTTTTACTAAATTAGCTATTGATTTGTGGTAGATGTGGCTTGCCTTCAGCAACACCAGCCTGTCTGTTACATTAAGCATAGAATAAAATAATATATTATAAAGTGTTTAGGCAGAGAAAGTAATGAAATGATACCTTAAATTTTTCCTGGAAAGACTTTACATATGTATGTGGTGAGGATGGGGGGGCTGCTAAAAATAAACCATGGAAATATGTATTGTATTACAAAGATGTATAAAGATAATGTATGTATTATAAAGATAGAATATGCAAAATAATAATGAATTGTAGATCTGTCCTCTTTTAAAACAGTTATTTCTAAAATCTTTTTGCCTCTTTAGGTGATTAAAAATTCTGGCCATCTCCCAAGAGACAGAGTAGCAGAGGATTTTGTCTGGGCTCAGTGGGATATGTCAGAGCAGAGATTATACTACATTGACCTGAAGGTAAAAACTAGTCTACTGGTCCTCCTTTTTATAGGTGCAATTGGATTTTGACACTATCATAATTGTAATTCGTTAATCACTGCATTTTCATTGATGGGGGCTGTCAGTAAAGGTTTATTAAAAATAATGAAAAGGTTTTCATTACTGTTTGCATCTTGGCTGCTTTCTTTTCTGGCTCTCATTCATGCTTTCTCTTTTTTTT
>NW_011888888.1:1638922-1666338 GCF_000151845.1 Pteropus vampyrus | reverse complement strand
TGTATTTATTGTAGTATTTTTGACGATTTACATACTTTTTTCATTTTCCTCCTTTTGAATAGCATTCCTTGAGTAGTATTATGTGCTATAAATAAGACATCGAGAGTATGAAGGTGTTATAGAAGAGTGCATACTCACTGGGGGAGACTTAGAGTATTAATTAAAATGTAACTGAAATAAAAGCATGCCAAAGCACCATGGGGATACAGAGATGGGGACCTTCACCTTTGTCTTGGGCCTTAGTTTTTTCCTTGGCATCCCAGCCTTTGTGAAGGCTTCTTGTCTGCAGAGACTTGAATGGTCTCTGAACCCAAACAGGAAGCTCTGAATCTTTTACTAAATTAGCTATTGATTTGTGGTAGATGTGGCTTGCCTTCAGCAACACCAGCCTGTCTGTTACATTAAGCATAGAATAAAATAATATATTATAAAGTGTTTAGGCAGAGAAAGTAATGAAATGATACCTTAAATTTTTCCTGGAAAGACTTTACATATGTATGTGGTGAGGATGGGGGGGGCTGCTAAAAATAAACCATGGAAATATGTATTGTATTACAAAGATGTATAAAGATAATGTATGTATTATAAAGATAGAATATGCAAAATAATAATGAATTGTAGATCTGTCCTCTTTTAAAACAGTTATTTCTAAAATCTTTTTGCCTCTTTAGGTGATTAAAAATTCTGGCCATCTCCCAAGAGACAGAGTAGCAGAGGATTTTGTCTGGGCTCAGTGGGATATGTCAGAGCAGAGATTATACTACATTGACCTGAAGGTAAAAACTAGTCTACTGGTCCTCCTTTTTATAGGTGCAATTGGATTTTGACACTATCATAATTGTAATTCGTTAATCACTGCATTTTCATTGATGGGGGCTGTCAGTAAAGTTTTATTAAAAATAATGAAAAGGTTTTCATTACTGTTTGCATCTTGGCTGCTTTCTTTTCTGGCTCTCATTCATGCTTTCTCTTTTTTTTTAATTAGTGTTTTTGTTGACTTTTTGAGTAATATGTCATTTATTCTGTTTTCTCTTTCAGAAATCAAGGAGTACCTTAAAATGCATCCAGTTTTGTGCTGATGAGAACTTTAACTTAATGGTAAGTTCAGAGAATTATTAAGCTACAGGAAATTTAATGACACGTTGCCTCCTTTAAAAGAGAGTTGTTACCATAAACAGCATTTTAGCATTCTTGATGTTGTGTCAGTCTCTTATGTAAGCAAGTAAAATAGTTCTTGGCATTTAACTCTATAACAGATGCAATTAATATAGGTGATTAGAAGAGCACACACAGGAAATTTCTGCTAACTAAATACCTCACATTAAAGAAACAAGTGTAAGAGTAAGGATTAGTAGATGATAATAGTATGGTCTATAGCTTTAAGTGGTTATTAGTTATTTGATGCCAAAGGACTTGTGAGATTGGTGGATTTGAGAATAAGGTAAAGAGCCAATGAGAAGGTATAGTTAAATTAGTAAAAATCTAGCATGACTCCTGAAAAAGCTATTTGGAATGCTAGAATCAATACTGGTGTCTTATGTAGATTGGTATCATATCATTATAAGAATTTATTTATTCCTTCTCCTCCCCACCCACTTTTTTTTTTTCGACTCATCCACTGTTCTAAAGACACAGTCCTTCTCCCCTTATATAGTCATATGGTTTATTATACTACCTGTTTATGATATTCAAATCTAAGGCAAAATTTGCCAAGTATTAGCCCTTTGAAAAATAAATATACATCAAGCTTGTGATTGTACATAAATTCCAGAATATTCTTGATGGGATTTCTATGCCATGGCTTTGAGGAATAACTTCTGAAGATAATGATGGTTAAATGGGCTCTTCACATTAGGCAAGCACAGCCTTGTCAGACATGCTCTGGTTTTCAGAACTAATGTCACTTAATTAAGGTCATCTTTTGTTTGTTTTCTTCTGATTTTTTAACAGTTTGAAGCACCGTTGGACATACCATTAAGTGATTCAGTATTTAAGTAAGTTATTCATAGGTTACTAATAATTTTTATAGATACTCATGGGCAGAATGATTATATTTATATCTAATATATGGCATACAGATAAAATGATAATTTGATATTCCTGTGTGTGTATCTTCTTTTATACTTCTGTTCTCTTTAGAGAACATAAACAGCCTTAACAAGCACGAACACAGGGTATTTCCATGTTAAGTCAATCGTATTGATTTTTGTAGCCATTTACTTCTGTAGGGCATATCCATTTATTTAGATCTGGAAGTGCTCTTCTCTATGTGATTCAATAAAGGATTTGATGAGTTAGAGCTACATTTAGAATCAAACATCAAAACCCTTTTCTTGTTGCCATTAAAGAGGATGTCACAGGTCAATCCACTTGTAGTTCAGCTGACTCTACCACTTATTTTCTGTTTTCCTTTTTACATGAAAGGTAATTTTTCCCCGCCCCCAGACTGTTTTAAATGTAGTAAAAACATGAAACACTTTTGAAAAAATAGACACAAGGCCAACAGTACACAGAAGAAAAGAAAATCTTCGTGAATTAGATTAGTGATAATCCTAAACTGTTAAATGTTTTCACTAGTTTTCATCATATATAAACATTCAGTTGTGCTTATTTTGAAACATAATATGTGCATTACTCTAAATCAGAAAAAGCTATAAAAATGTAAATTGAAAGCAATATTTTTTTTTCTGTTGTCCAGGCCACAGAGAAAATCTACTAAGCTAACAAACAAAACTTGACATGTATTTGTTTTAATTACTGTTTTATAGAATTTCTTTAACCAAAAAACATGTTATCTACTTAAGTTTCTCAGGGACATGTCTCTACTTCTGTGGGTATAAGTGGTTACTATCCTTTATAAGGGAACTTATTTTTAAATTCACTTACAATTTCTTTTTATATTCTTAGGCTTGTCAACTTTGGATGTGATGATATTCAAGACCAAGACAAATCATCCAAATACCCGATGCTGTGCATTTTTACCAACCATACAGGTAGAACCAGGGTTGCATTTATCAATTTATTTGACTGTACTTGAGTTCTATACAAAATTTAGTTATTGTTTAGCTATATGGTTCTTGAAAATGAAATGGAATAGAGCAATATTGTTACATAAGTGATCATATGGAGTTTTATATACTAGATTATCCTCTCCACTGTAATTTTACATATCTGCTGTCTGTTTTAAAAAGCCACAGTCAGCAACGTTATTTTTCTAAAATTATTTTTTGTATTATTGTTCTAACAGAGTGGATGGATTTGAATTTGATCTACATTTTCTCACCTGCTCCATATTTAACAAATGGCACAGAATGGGATTGCATTTGCATCAGGCTTACTGACGTGTTTGAGTTCTAAATCTATATACTTGGACACTTTAAGAGCCATACTATAAGCTACTGAGCTAACAATCAAAGCTTGACATAAAATTATTAGTGTACAATAGTCTGTCTCTTAACACCTGCTTATTGTAGGTAGAGAAAATAAATAAGGGGGAATAAAGAGTACCCGAAAATGAGAGGAATATGATTACATGAATGAATCTGGTGAAAACAAAAACTGCTCATTACCCTTAACAACCATCTAAATAGTCAACTCTAATAACTAAATCTAATAGTCATTTTTAATATCCACATTCGAGTAGATATTTATCAGTTGAGTTAAGTCGTACTTGGACTAAAGTTGTATTCTTTTAAAGCGAAATTATGTGGTATTCATTAAGCCAACATCTATGAAGCACTTACTATGTGCTAGGTTTTGGGGATACAATGATTAGCAGAACTAACCTAGTCTTTATTGATATAGAGGTTACAATTTGGTGTGGATTTTTAACATTAAATAAGTACACACATAATATTTAAATAAAAGCATGAGAAATATGAATGAGAATTATAGGAAGCAATGAGAGCATATAACGGAGGTTTAATGGAAGATACTAGTTTCTTCAAATATGTTCTACTTCAGCCAGTCCATCTCTGTTTCTACCTTCCTCCAAGACATCCTGTTCTGTTCTTAGTCCTGAAAATTGTTCCCTTTCCCACTGCACGCCTTCATAATTCATTCCATTTCCCCCTCAGCCACATGAGTTCTTCCATAAACCAGTTTTGGGGAGTTTAGGGAGGGAAGTGATATTTCATTTGAGACTTAAAGGATATATATGAACTAAGAGCTGTGTGACTGAAGTAGAGAGAACAATGGGAAGAGTATTGTGAGAGAAAGCTGAAGAGGTAGGCAGGAACCTGATGGTGCAGACCAGGGAAATAGTTAGGATTTCATTCTAAGATTCATTAAAGTTTTTTTTTTTTAATGGCGTTTTATATTGAGATTACTCAAGCATACAGAAAATTTCAAGAATATAATGGACACCCATGTACCTTTTACTTAAGCAGTTGTATCATTTGCAGTATTTGCTTTATCATTCTCCTTTCATATAAGTACCATTTTCTTCCTTTTGACTAAATCATTCAAAGTAAGTTGCAGATATCATGATACTTTACCAATAAATAATTCAGCATGTATCTCCTTAGGTTAAGGACATAATTTTATATAACCTCTTTTAGTTCCATTATCACTAAAAGAAATGAATTGTTAATTAGTAAAGTATTTAATATTCAAATTTCCATAATTATTTAAAAATATGTGTGTACGTATATATGTGTATCATATAAATAATTGTGTATGTATATAACTTTTGAAGTTAGGATCCCAGCGAGATATATGCATTATATTTGGTTATGTCTTTGTATTCTCTTTTAATGTACATCGATTCCCGCCTCCTACCTGTTCCCCCCACCCCCAGCCCCCTTTTTTCTTTTCACAACAACGACATTTGGAAGAGTCCAGGCCATTTGCCTTGTGGAATGTCCCACATTCTGTATTTGTGAAATTGTTTTCTTGTGAAATTATTTAACTTTTTCCTCTACCCTCTATATTTCCTGTAAATTGGAAGTTAGTCCTAAAGGCATCATTAGATTTAGGTTAAACATTTTTGGTAAGAATACTTCCTAGGTGGTGTTGTGAATTTTATTGGTACCAGATCAGAAGGCATGTAATGTCAGGATGTCTTAATATTAGTGATGCTACATTTGGTGACTGGGTTAAGTGGTCACCACTGTCTGTCTCCCTTGTAAAGATGCATTTTAACCTTTGCATTAGTAATCTGTGAAGAGATACTTTGGCATCTTGTGACTATCCTATTCTGCAGCAACTTCTCAGATGTTGGTTTAGGATCCATTGATGCTCCTTCACTGAAATGTTGTAAGCAGAAAGTGACATGGTTAGATATAAAGTTTTAAAAGGTCACTCTGGTGGCTTTGTAAAGAATGGGTTAGAGGAGGCAAGAATGAGAGATGAGAGATGAGCAGTTAGGATGAGGCTGCTTAAACTAAGAGAGGCAGTAGAGGTGGAAAGAATCGTGTGGGTTTGAGATGCATTTTGGAGATGGAACTGAGAAGACGTGCTATAAATTAGATGGAGAGGAATGGTTCTCAGATTTCTGGCATAAGCAAATAAATGAACAGTAGTGCCATTTACTGAGTTATAATGTTTTTGGCGGGCCTTAGAAAGGGAGATGTGAATTTTGTTTTGGATGTGTTATCTAAGAGATCTGGAGCTTTGAAGAGGGTCAGGACTGGAGATGAATGAATGTGGAAGTTGTCAGACTACAGCTGGCCTTTGAAGTCATGCGAGGGGCCTAGGATCGAAAGGGAAGAAGTTTAGGGATAAAATCTGGGAACAAAAATATGTGAAGGTTAGGTTTAACATCCCAAGAAAAAGGAAAACAAACGTCTGGAGAGAATACTAAGGAGGGATACTAAGTGTGGTATTACAGCGGCCAAAGACAGAGGGGTTTCACGCAGAAGAGTGGCTGACTGTTACTGGGTAGTGAGAGGAGAGTCCACTGGGTCTAGTGGCATGGAGGTATTTATGAGTAGTTTGTGTTGGGTGAAATCTTGATTGTGATGGGTTAAGTGGCACATGGGAGTTGAAAAAGATCGTGGCAGTGTGAGTACACCTGAGAGAGGCAGCAGCTGGAAGGAGAAGTAGGATTTAGGGAATATTATTTTTAAGATAGTATAGACTTCAGTATGTTTGAATGCTTACAGGATAGTGCCAAGAGAAAAGATGACAATATGCAGCAGAGAGGGATAACTGGTAGAGTGAATTTGCTTAGAAGGTGGGATGTGAAGGGATCCAAGGCTCATGTGGAGGGACCAGGGTAGGTTCTTCCGTAGTACTTCACTTTGAACCTTTTGGACATAAACAATCATTTTAGGCTTTTATTTTATGAAGCTTTTATTCCTTTTCATTTTATTTCTATGGGAATTTCTCATGAATAGTAGCAACTATCATTTGTAAATGGGCTATCTATGACATACTTAATAAAACGTTAGGTTTATCTGGCATGAGGTGTGAAAGTCTGGTTTTTCCTTTCTCAGCAGTGTCTAGGAGAGTAGAGGATGAGCCTGCTCTCACAGTCAGCTGTGAAATTAAAAAACAAGACTGTTTCAAATGAGATGCTTCCAGATTTAAGCTGAAACAAGCCAGAGAAGCAACTTTTAGGTTTTTGACTAATAAATTGTCAGATCATGGGTTTCCCAAGATACTTATCAAAAATTATTTTTTTCATTTGTGGTCAAACTATCAATAAGCTATTTAATCAAAGTAGAAATGGAGAAAGGAGCAACTAGTCTAATTCCTATATAGTACTCTCTATAATAGAGAGCTTAATTTTCCAGAAAACATGGTTCATAAAAGGAATGCCGATAGACTCGGGGCCTTATACAGACTCAGCTTATTTCAAATATTTATATCAATGATGATGCTATGATAATGTTTGATATTCACTTGTCACATATTGGTCATTGGGAGTTACTTTGTACTTTCTTTGCATTGCTTCTTACATTCTGGACAGTATCTTTGTCTTTAATTTTCTGCCTTAAGAAATGAAATCCACTATTTTCTAAGGAATAGAGATGAAAATATCGATGATGGGGGTGCTCATGAGAGTTAATAGTGGATAAAAGTGTCGCTTTTATATTGAATGTTGCTTATTTATTAATATATAAAGCCACTTATGTATTAAGATTATGAGTTCACAGAGATTTTCCTAATCTTTTACAGTAGGAGCGTAAGTCAGAGACTTCTTAAAGCATTGAATGAAATAAAATGTTCTCATTCCTTCCCTGGCTGATAGTCAACCTTGAAGCTGTACTTACAGCACTTGTGTGTGTTCTAAGTCAGTGGCTGTAATTCTTTTTTTGAGCACCACCTACTGGGAGATAGTGAGGGGTGAAAAGTGTAATTTCTTCCTGTTAGTATATTTTTAAGAGTTGCCCTTCACAAGTTCCCAGAATTAGGCTTGTGTTTTAGCATTTTGTAGAGGCTTTTACAATGAGATAATTTCCCTTGGAAAACTTTGTCCATAATAGCTTTCATTGTCCAAATGATTTCCCGAAGACTAGCCAACTTTGAGATGTTATCTTCATCATTGATGAATATTTGTTAAACATCTCTGGACACACCATTAAGAGCATGCCTTGCTTTTTCAAACTGTGACTTCTCACAACTTGTAAATAGCAGCAAAATTATTATAGAATAATGATAACAGCTAACCTTTATCTCACTTAATTCTCACATAATAACTATGAAGTAGGTTCTATATTTTCTTTATTTACAGATGAGGAAACTGAGGCTTAGAGAACTTAATTAACTTGCTTCGGGCAAATGTAAAAAATACTAATGCCTGAGTCTCACCCTCAGAGGTTCTGTTTTAGTTGGTTTAAACTGGGCATTTGTGAACCCAGGTAAGTTTAATGTACTTTTAGGGTTGAGAACCAATGCTCCAGAACTGTGTTGTCCAATTTGGTAGCCAGTAGCCACAGGCAGCAATTACAATTTAAGTTAATTCATATTAAATAAAATGAAAAAGCAGTTCCTCAGTCACACTAGTCACATTGTAAGTGCTCAACGGCCATGGGTGGCTAGTGGCTACTATATTGGACAGCACAGAAATAGAACCTGTACATTATCAGAGAAATTTCTAAGTATGGGACAGCTCTGCAGAGCCTGTGCATGTGCCATTTCACCTTGCCGTGGCTTTATTTCCTCCTTTGGGATTTGGAGGGGGAACTAAGTCACAACCTTACTACATGGAAATATTTGCTTATGAGATCTTATATGGCTCTCAGGGAATGTAATTAGGTACATTTATTCTATATCTCACTTTAAAATTTTTTTAAATATTTTATTTTATATTAGTTTCAAGTACACAATACAGTGGTTAGACATTTATATAATTTATAAAGTGATCCCACCCCGAATACTCTAGTCCCATCTGGCACTATACATAGTTATTACAATAATATTGACTATAGTCCCTATGCTGTTCTATATATCCCTGTGACTGTTTCATAGCTACTAATTTGTACTTCTTCATCCCTTCAGTTTTTTACCTATCCTCCCACCTGCTTCCCTCTGACAATCACCAGTTTGTTCTCTGTATCTGAGTCTGTTTTTTTTTTTAGTTCGTTTCTTTAGTTCCTTAGATTCTGCATATAAGTGAAATCATATGGTATTTATCTTTCTCTGACTTATTTCACTTAGCATAATACCCTCTAGGTTCATCCATGTCGTTGCAAATGGTAAGATCTCATCTTTTTATGGCTGAGTAATATTCCATTGTATATATGTACCACCACTTCTTTATCCAATCCTCTATTGATGGGCATTTAGTTTGCTTCTATATCTTGGCTATTGTGAATAGCACTGCTGTGAACAAGGGGTGCACATATCTTTATGAACTAGAGTTTTGGTTTTCTTTGGATAAATACCCGGAAGTGAAATTTCTGGGTCAAAAGATAGTTCCATTTTTAATTTTTCTGAGGAAACTTCAAACTGTTTTCTACACTCTATTCCCTTTTCTCTACATCCTTACCAACATTTGTTGTTTTTTGACTTATTGCTACTAAGAAATAAATGGGTTAACGATAAAATCAAGAAAGAACTCAAAAGATACCTAGAGACAAATGAAAATGAAAACACAATGGCTCAAAATCTATGGAACACAGTGAAAGCAGTCCTAAGAGGGAATATCATAGCAATACATTCCTATCTCAAGAAACAATAAAAATCTCAAATAAATGGTCTAACCTTATACCTAAAGGAACTATGAAAAGAATAGCCAACAATACCGAAAGTGAGGAGAAGGGAAGAAATAATAAAGTCAGAGTGGAAATAAACAAAATAGAGTCTAGAAAAACAATATAAAAAATCAAGAGCTGATTCTTTGAAAGGATAAACAAAACTGATAAACCTTTAACTAGATTCAATAAGAAAAAAAAAGGAAGAGGACCCAAATAAATAAAATCAGAAATAGAAAGGGAGAAGTAACTACGGACCCCACAGAAATACAAAAGGTTATAAGAAAATACTATGAGAAATTATATGTCAATAAATTGGACAATCAGAAAGAAATGGATACATTCCTAGAAACATAATCTCCCAAGACCGAGTCAAGAAGAAACAGAAAATCTGAGGTGAAATGTTCTGAAAATATCAATTAATTCAACTGATCTAGTGTGTCATTTAAGGTTGCTGTTTCCTTGTTGTTGTTTTTTTGCCTGAAAGATCTGTCCATGGGTGTCAATGGGGTGTTAAAGTCTCCTACAATGAGTATATTATTGTCAATCTTTCCCTTTATGTCAGTCAATACTTGCTTTATATATGTAGGTGCTCTTATGTTGGGTGCGTGTATATTTACTAGGGTTATGTAGTCTTGTTTTATTGATCCCTTTATAATGATATAATGCTCTCTTTGCCTCTTATAGCCTTTGTTTTAAAGTCTATTTTGAAAAAAAAATCTATTTTGTCTGATATAAGTATTGCTACCCCAGCTCTTTTTTCATTTCCTTTGCATGGAATATCTTTTTCCATCCCTTTATCTTTAGTCTGTGTGTGATATTTGATCTGAAGGGAGTCTCTTGTAGACAGTATATGTAGGCATCTTGTTTTCTTATTCATTCACTTATCCTGTGTCTTTTGATTGGAGTATTTTATTCATTTACATTTAAAGTAATTACTGATAGATACATAGCTATCGCCATTTTATTATTTGTATTTTGTTTCCCCTCTTCGCTCCCACTTCTTTTTATAGAAGTCCCTTTAACATTTTCTGCATTCTGGCTTGTTGGTGATGAATTATTTTAGTCTTTTCCTGTCTGGGAAGCTCTTTATCTCACCTTCAATTTTAATTGATAGTTTTGCTGGGTAGAGTAGTCTTAATTATAGGTTCTTGTTTTTAATCACTTTCAGTATTTCATGCCAATTCCTTCTGGCCTGCAATGTTTCTGTCGAGAAATCAACTAATATTCTTATAGGAGTACCCTTGTAAGTAACTAGTTGCTTGTCCTTTACTGCTTTTAAGATTCTCTCTTTGTCTTTAACCTTTGGCATTTTAATGATGATGTGTCTTGGCGTGGGTCTGTTTGGGTTCCTCTTTTTTGGGATTCTTTGCACCTCCTGCACTTGTATATCTATTTTCTTTACCAGGTTAGAGAAGTTTTCTGTCATTATTTCTTCAAATGGTTCTCAATCCTTTCCTCTCTCCTTCTGGTACCCCTATGATGCAGATGTTGGTACATTTGATGTTGTCCCAGATGTCTCTTAAAATATCCTCATTTTTTTATTCTTTATTTTTTTCTGTTCTGATTGGGTGCTTTCTGATACCTTGTCTTCCAATTCTCTAATTCAACTCACTAATTCAATCCTCTGCTTCATATAATCTGCTGTTTATTCCTTCTAGTGTATTCTTTATTTCAGTTATATTCTTCACTTCTGACTTTTTAAAATGGTTTTTGTGTCCCTTTTTTATACTTACTCTTTAATGTAGTCCTTACTGAACTCATCTGCTGCCAAAAGTCTTCCCTATAATGTGTGGGCCATGTGCAGTGGTGTGAGCTGAGTGCTGCTGCCTGCCCATGAATGCATGGCTCAGGGAAGGTGCAGAGAAGGGCTGGCTGCCTGGCAACAGGCCTGCCATGGGCAATTTGTGGGTCGAGTAGGGCCGGGTCTCAGGGAGACATGAGGTGGAGTTAATGGATCTCACCATGCCAGCACAGAGTTGGCCCTGTGGGGAGAGAGTTCAATGCAGGCCTGATGGCACCCACCTGTAGTCTGGCTGGGGTGGGGGTGCTACAAAGGAGCAATAGCTGCTGTCTCTCCAGCCCTTGCTCAGATGCCACACAACTCAGTCTTTCCCTGTGTATCTCTTGTGCCTCCTGAGCTGCTGACCCTCTGCCAGTATCCAGGGTGAGTGTCTGTGTGCAGGCCCTTTAAGGGAGATGTCTGTGTTTTCAGGTTCTTTCTGTCTCACCTAGATGGCCAGAATCTCCATTGATTTTTATAGTCGGATTTTGTGGGAATTCCTCTTTCTGGGACTGGAACCCTGAGCTTTGGTGCCCCTGTGTGGGGCTAGGGCCCCTCATTCCTTCAAGGGGGTTTCTCCCTCCTGCACTCTCCCTCCTGGTGTTCAAGCGACATGCATGGTTGCTGTACAAGCCTACTTCGCATCGCCTCTTCCTCTCCTACCAGTCTCAATGTGGCTTTTTCTTTATATCTTCAGATACATGTGTTATGATCAGCTAGATTTCAGATGGTTCTCTAAGTTGTTTGTTTTATATTTTGGTTGTAATTTAATGTGGTCCTGAGAGGAGGTGAACCCTGTTTTTACCTAGCCCACCATCTTGACTGGGACTTGGTTTCTACATCTCACTTTAACTTTCTTCAAAGCAAGTAAAACAATAACCTTCATTCTCTAAAGGATGGAGTGTGGAGGATTTTCCTAGAATGGAGGTTGTGGTCTTTCTTATATTGTTGACATTATATGTTTATTCCTTAGGGTACATTCCTAAATGAATTATTACTAAGTCAACAGGTATGACTATATTTAATGCCCTGAAAAACTGTTTTTTAGAGAGTTTGTATTAGTTTACTCTTTCACTGCTGTTATTTGAGAATGTTCTTCCTACTGCTCCCTTGACTGAATTATCATTTTTAAAACTTTGTTAATTTGAAAGGAGAAATATGGTGCCTTGTTTTAATTTTTATTTCTTTATTGTTAGAGAGCCTGAAGTTTTAATTATGTTGGCTAAAAATGTATTTCTTCTTGTGATTATGGACTATGAAAGAATAGGATAAACCAGCCATTTTTTTGCTGGTAGTATGTTTACTATATGAAAGTTGTCAAAGTGCTATGTGAGACGTTTGTAACTCATATAATTATTATTTTTGTTTATGCTTTAGTATAGCTTTACTTTTAATTTTAGTGAGTGTGCTGTAATTTTAAAGAAAATTTATATTATTGTGTGCTCAGTAGCCATAACAGTAATTTTATCTAACATAATTTACTATTTTTATCTGATAAAGTCATTTTTTGTTTATTTTGTGTTTAAGATCTTGCAATAAAATGTACTTCTAACAGTATATTGCATTCTTAAATGTCATTAAAAATAGTTACAAATGATAAATATATAAAGAATGCTAATAATCTTAAACAGCCTTCTTAGGAGAAATGAGCTCCCCCTCCACCCCCCGCTACTGTGATTCTTTGATAAAGAAACTAGTGAAGTATGATGGAGGAAATATTGTGATTCACTGAAGTAGAGTAATGATTTAATTCACACAGCTAGTATAATATTAGCTTGGGGACAGGAACCCAGTTTCTAGACTCCTTGTCAAGTTCCTTTCCACCAGGGAAATCTCTTATTTCAGTTAATCACATAAACAATAGCATTAGAATGAAATATCAGTGTCAGCATAATGCCCTCATTTGTAGGTCATTGATGGACATAGTTGTCCTTATAGCAACAGTTGCTGGAGATGATGTACAGTTTTATACATTGAAGGAGGTAGGAAAGCTGAGGGTATTCTGGAGATATAGGTTAAGTGAAGGTGGTCAAGGTTCATCTGGAAAGGCTACTCTATGCCAGGAGCTCTTCTTTGCCCTTGGGCCAAGGCCCTTAAGTAATCCAAATATGGGTGGGAATGGGGGCTCACACACCACATTTGCTCTTATCGCCCGTAAGATTATCCAGTTTGCCTTTCAATCTAGATAAACAAGACTAGAAACTTTCTGTAAAGGAGAAATACACTTTTGATAAACTAGGGTCTATAGCTCTTAGTGATTACTGGAAGGCACACAAAATAAGAGGGCAGGGCAGTGCATGTATGTTAGGAGAATCTCATGAAGCTTTGGACACTTCTCTAGTCTCTCATGATTTCCTACACAGGAGCGTGTCTCCATTCCTTTTTCTACCCTTCAGTAGCCTACCACAATACATTGCTTATAGTGTGTGCTGAATAATTATTGAATTGAAATTTCTTAGCTACTTGTTAATATACTAGTTCTAGAAATTAGGAATAATCTATGAGGTAAATTGAGGCAGGGCATCTAAAGGAATGGAAGTAAAGTTAAGTGACTTGGGAAACGTTTTTTGTCTATGATTCTACTAAGCTCTACTAAATACCTTCTTTCTTGTAGGAAGTTTGTGTGTATGTTATAGCCCAAAGTTTGACTCGTGGGAACAAATCATGTATACAGTGTTTTACTTTCATAAAGGTATGTTTCATTTATTTTGTGTTTTATTTTTACATAATCACTTTTCCCAAATAGTAGCAAATTTGGCAGATTTTAAAGTATTATTACCTTGCAATAAATAAATCTATACCTGTAAACCTATATAAACATGTTTCTTAAAAAAATTCACTAGTGATGAATATTGTTAGCTAAGTATTTTATATATTATATATTTTTTATCCTGACCTATATCTTTTTCTAGGCCTGTAAACCAATCGTAATGAACTTATTTGCCCAAAGTGTGTTTCTTTTTTATTAGTACTACTTGGAAATTATCAACAGATTTAACATACAAAGGTATATAAGGTTTTAGTTTAAAGCTTCCCTGATCTCAGAATTTAATAGGTGCCTTTTAATATTTAAAGTCTGACTCATGCTAAAGAGTATTTATTTTGCTTGTTTAATTTCTTAAAATTAATATTTATGTAGTCCATACTGTGGATAGAGTGAAAAAATTTTTAAAGGTAGATTTTTTTTTTCAAAATGGTAAAAATTTTATGCCAGCCCACACCAGAATTATTATTCTGTGAGAGTGCCTAATATTTTTTTCGGAAGTCAGAGATCATGGTAAAAAAGTTTAATAATTTATTCAATAATGAAGAAACTAATAGGAACTTCAAACTGGACATACATTGATGCTTTAATAGTATAAATTTGATATTTTGTGGAAAAGTCTTCACACAATTTTCTAATGATTAATGATTAAAACCAATAAATAAAACTTTTCTGAACATTAAGAATTAGAAAAGTGGAGAGTGAAGCTTAATGCACTGAGTTTAGTAGATAGTCTGATACTCTTTTTAACTCAAAGTGACATTTCTAAGTGACTCAGAGAAGTCTCAGAGGGTCTTAATGACTTCAGCAGTGAGCCTTGAGGCATGAGGACCAGTGAGCCACCTGGTCTCCTCCATATCTTGGATCTTTAAGTAGATTCCTTTGGATCCTTCCTTCCCAGCATAACCTACCTGTTAAAGTCTAAGATTACACATAAGCCCAGAACAATTACTGGAATGTGACTACACTCAGGTCATCTGCCTTCAATGCTGGCTTTTGGATAATGACAGGGAACCATGAAATCTAGAAGTTATAGATGCTTGCTTTATCAGTTTCACAGGTAGTAAATGTAGTAAATGTTGAGGATATTACACAGAGTTGCTACTTTGGGTAGAATTTCAGCTCTTTGTTTCATTACATGCTTTCTCTGGCTTCATGTTCATAGCTTCTGTCTCCGCAGGGCACAGCAAGACCTTCACTGCTGCTCTTGGGAGTGCTGACTCACATGTGACAAAGGGCATTACTTTTCTCAACCTTGGTGAGTGTGAAGGAGAAGCATCTATCTGTTCTGATCCTTCCTTCCATTACATGTTATGCCTCAGCCTTTAATATCTCATTTTCTTCTCTGTGCACTCCATTTTTTTATGCCTCTTTGTAACTTGGGTCACTGACTTTTTTGAAACCTGATAGGAGAAGATTTCTCTGGGAATAACCTTACCCCTCTCCCCCACACAACTCCATCAGCTTTTTTGAGAGGTGGGGTAGAGGGAGGAATGCATCTCTCTTTTTAGAGAACCTACACTGTGAACTTTCTTATGTTTTTAGTAACAATCCTAAAAGTCATTTGTTAGTATAAAAATGATGACAGTGAATGAGATGTTCTCTAAAAGCCTATGAGAAATAATACATCATGTTGGCCTTTGATTCTAGAGAGGTCAAAGGCATTTGGGAACTTGTTTATTCTCTGTTGCTAATTGCTGAAAACTTCCCAGTCCCACAAATGATTTATGGATCAGCTTGAGTGAGTTTTTTTTTCACTGAGTAAATATAGTAAAGAGAACTTGAGTAGTATTAAGGGAGTCTATATGGAAGAAAATAATGAAAGGAGTTTATTGTACTTCTCTACTGAAAGCAGCTTTTCCATGCTAATTGAGATGTGGGGCACAAAGAGATTAGCACAAGACTAACCCACAGAACTGTTGCTTGCCTACATATGGGACATGGCATGATATTTAAAAAGGAAAAGGTTAGGCAGGTGTGATGTGAGGGAACTGGGTAAAGTGAGAACCAAAATGATAAGATTTTTATTTTGAATGATACTATTAGTGAGGCGAGATATTTTATGCTAAGTGGGCCAGTATGTGGCAGATTTTATCATGAGCTCTAAAACTGGGAAATTCCCTTAGAGAGGCCTGATGCAATTGCTTACTGTGTTTAAGAGAGGTAAATACAAGATTTCTTGGGTCTGGGACTTGATTCTTATCAGCAATGCTATATCAGCCTCCCATCTCAAGAATGATGTGGGAAACTTTCCACTAAAAAAAAAAAAATTAGCATTTTGTGAGGTCAAAGGTATCTTTCCTTTTTTTTTTTTTACCCCTGGGAATGATTCTTTAAAAGGGCAGGCATGATTTAATCTTTGACCTTCAAAATGCGAAGAGGGCAGAAATACTAGAGCTTTGTGAAAATAAGCTATCCTTTCCTTCTTAAACACACTTTACTTTGTAGGCACAAAATTGTACCCAATTAAACCTGTTCTAGAGGTAATTATTATGACAATATTGTTTTTTTGAGTCATGTATTTTTTGCTGTTAATTATGTGCAATTTCCCTCAATTATCATCCTTTTAAAATGGGCTTATATTGATTAAAATATTAAAGAATAGAGGGTTTTTTTTGAAATTTCTATTAACCCCCAAGCACCTCTATGTGAGAAAGATATGTTTATAAATAAAAAGCTACCATTTTAAAAATGAATACTATATTCGTATGTTAACTGTTTTACTTAAGTTATGTTACAACAATTCTGTTTGGTGATGATCTCCACATTTTTCAGATAATGAAACTGAGGCTCAGAAAGGCTGAGATGTGTGTTCAAGCTTCTTTTAGTTTCTCTTATCAGGGGCACTATATTTCTTATTGCTGCTGTAATGATTCACTATAAATTTAGGACTTAAAACAATGCAAACATTCTCTTATGGTTCTGGACGTCAGAATTCTGAAATGAATCTTAAGGAGCTAAAGTCAACATGTGGGCAGAAATGGTTCTTTCTGGAGATTCTAGGGAAGAATGCTTTCCTTGCCCCCTCCTGCATCTAGAGGCTGGCCTTTCTTGCCTTGTGACCACATCACTCCAGTCTCTTTTGTCATATGGTCTTCTGTAGTCAAATCTCCCTCTTCTAAAAACATTGGTGCCCTGGATAATCAGGATACTCTCCCTGTCATTTTTGGTGAGACAATAATTCTTTGGGTGACAGTCCTGAACACTGAGGGATTTAACATCCTGGGAGCTCTCTCACCAAATGATAGTAGGAATCCTCCGTCTGCCCCAATGATTGTGACAACCCCAAACACCTTCTGTATATCCATAGGCCCCTCTTCCAGGGATATAGTACCATCCTAATTAGCTGGTTAACCTAGGTCATTTGATGCCCAAACACTTACCACTGTGCCCTATTTCAGAGATGCCCAACCCCTGGGCTGCAGACCACTACTGGTCCATAGCCTGTTAGGAACCCAGCCACACAGCAGGAGATGAACTGGCAACCCAAGCAAAGCTTCATCTGTATTTGCAGCTGTTCCTCAGCTCTAGCATCACCACCTGAGTTCCATCTTAGGTCATCAGGTATTAGATTCTCATAGGATCTAATGAGATTCCTGGTCCCAAAAAGATTGGGGACAACTGCCCTCTTATTGTGTTTTTATACTTAAGGTTTGTCATAATTATGTTATATTATTGCTAAGTACTTTAACATCGCTTAATCCACGGTGACTGAAAGGACATTTATAAGTAAACCGGTTAGAGTTTTATGTCCTCTTTCCTTTCCTATGCACAAAATGCCTTCTATGCAAATGATTAGCATATACTTCTTTGCTTCTTAGAAAAATAAGATTCCAGCTGGCTCACTTATAATCTAAATGTTTCATCAAATGAAATTCACTACTATCATGTGAATTTGTTTTCCTAAGATCCTAGAAAAATTATTGGTACTTCTACCCTCCCCTTCTCCAGAAATCTATTTTTAAACCTTGGCTCAATCTGTGTACAAATGTTCTTGATACAAAAATATCTAGTGCAGGGACTGTGAAGGTGTGAATTCTAGGCAGCTAGCTATGCAAAAAAATAAATTAGTACTTCATAAGTGTCATAATGCCTGCAGAGGTTGTTTTGATGAATATCCATTTAAGGTTTCTCTACACAAAACGATGGTGATGAGGACAATAATGATGACAACTATACTGTTACTATGGTGATGATGATGAGTGGACAAACATAGGAAACTAAATTTTAGAGCTGCCCGAAACTGGCAGGAACTATGAAGGAAGTTCTCATTATAAGCTATTCCCGGTCTATCAGATTATAGAATAATTTACATTGCTTAATATTTTTATTCTAATTTGCTCTTAGGACCATTGAGATTCATAAAAAGCCACAGTTCACTTAGAAACAAAACTACAGATTAAATTAAGGTAATCATGGTTAAATGTCTGAAGAAAATTAGCCACAGATAGAAATAAATGAGATATGGCTAGTAAGATGAAATGTACTGACATCAGACAGATGATTATTACATTGGTCAAACTTTTGTGTTTTAAAAGATTCAAAAAAAAAAAAAAAAAACAGGGATAATGTGAAGTTCTGGGCTTTATCTGTACCTGTACAACTCTTACCGCATGCAGATGACTTAAACCTTTCTCTTCTATAGACTATTATGTGGCTGTTTACTTACCTGGTCATTTCTTTCATCTACTCAACATTCAACATCCAGACCTGATCTGCCACAGTCTGTTTTTGACAGGTACAGCTGTAGTTTTTTTCTTATGACCATGGTCCATTCGGGTTTTTTTCCCCCCTCTCTCCTTCTCTCCTTTCCTTCCTTCCTCATTCCTTCCCTCCCTCCCTCCCTCCTTTCCTTTTTTATTTTATTTTTTTTTCATTTGGGTTTCTTTTGACTTTAATGTTTGGTTGGAAGAGGAGTCCTTTTATTTGCTAATCTACATCTTTTTTCCCCCCCAGGAAACAATGAAGTGATTGATATGCTACCTCATAGTCCTTTGCAGTCACTCTCAGGGTCCCTGGTACTGAATTGGTGTTCTGGAAAGCTCTATAGAGCATTCCTCAACCAGTCCTATTTATTGCAGTTCCTGTGGAACACCCGGCTAGACTGTGAGAAGATAGCCGTGTTGCACTGTGTGCTCTCATGTGGTCAAGACCCACAGTTCCTGGAAGCCAAGGTGAGAACATAGCTTACGTTTAAAAATTGGCAAGTAGACAATATCAAATGTATTTTTTTAATGGTTGAAAATGAACAGAGGTTATTTTTATTTGTTAACAGTTAATTGAGGTTATGGTCTCTATCCTTACTGGAATATATTCTTCTCTTGTGCTCCTTTTTTATGGTGAGGGTATATCTGTTCCCTTGACTACTCTTTTCCATGTCGTGAATAAATATTTAGGTATATCAGTAGTCTAAGGAAGTACTCAGTAAATAATGAGTTTCTCAAATATCTTTTTCACTTTCTCTATATTTGGTGTATATTGTCAAATAGACTAAAATCTGGTGGTATATATTTATTACATTTTCAATAAAGAGTTTGCATTTAAATTGCACATTATAGTTTACAAAGCACTTTTACATACTTTGTCATTTAATTTTATAGCTATCCTGTGAAGTCAGAGAAACCCCTTTATTAGACTTAATTGGGATGGTTGGTTAATTGAAAAAAGATATCTTAAATACTTTATTTTAACCTAAAACATATAAATGTACACTTATTCACCCATCTTCTGATGTAAATTAAGGCCCTTTATTTGTATATCAGCTAATTGAAGTTCAAAATTATTTTTCCTACATAAAACCACTAGTAATGTGTTGTCTCTGATTTCTTGTTACTTTTTTCCTAAGGAGATCACTAATTTCAAAGCAATTTGTGTATATAGGGCAGTTTTTTCTCAATCTTTTATAGTTGTCTCACTTACACCTAGTTTTTTAGTAAGTGTTTTAGAGACATGCCTTTGAGTCTTTCCAAAGCGTATAATTTTATTGTCCCAACAGCACTCTTTTTGTACCCATATTTTACTTGTCTAAGGTAATAGTTTATTAAATTACCTAATTATGAAAATAAGTACAGTTAGCATGAAGAGGTTTGGAAATAAAAACAACTTATTGGTAGGAGCAGAAATGTGAGAGTATACTCATGGCTAGGCAAGCCTTATAGTACCCATCAATTCTAAGGTAGGGAATGAGGGGCTTTATTCCTCCAGCAGGTGAGGATGGTTTTGGTGACTTAGAGCTGTTGATATATCTCAGGGATTATCTCTCCCTTGGGAGGACAGTACAGTGATGCTCATGAAATTTAAATAGTGTGACAGTGTTTGCACTGATTATTGAGCTAGAATTCAGACCCAGGTTTGCTGTCTCCAAGCATAGTGGATTTTTTTTCTCCTGTATTCCATAGCTCTTCCCATTGGTACTTTGCTAGAATATGACCTCCTGTAGCAAACACAAACATTGGGTTGAGGAAGGCTTATTTGGATCCCACCAAGGGCACTTATTAAAAAGATGTGTAAAAAGGACCTCATTTATAATACCATTTTATGCATGCAGTCTTGCATTATGTATCTTGAAGATAGCATAGATAGAAGTGAGTGTATTTTTAGGCAATTCCAAAATAAATATAGAATTTAAAAGATTCATGTATATTTTATACTTCTATGGTGGTGGGACCAAGGTGCAGATTTAAATATTAACAGAGTTGTCTTCTTACTTTTTAAAGATTATTCAATGGATTTCTGAGAATGTCTCTGCCTGCCATTCATTTGACCTCATTCAGGAATTTATAATTGGTAGGTGTTGCTGGTGTTGCATGTTAAGTTGAATCCTTGACCCTTTTACTTGAGGGAAAATAGTAAATTGATGTCTCAACATGTCAAAGTGCTGGTGAGAAGCTTTTTTTTTTTAACTCTTGCATTCAGCAGCTAATTAAATTTCATTCTCTTGTGGTTTTATGAAGAGCTGTGGCTGTTCAGAGACTGATGAGATATGATATGATTTTGATTCTCTAACCTCATTAGTGATTTTTTTTTTCAGTAAAATGTAACTTTCTTAGTTTAGTTTTGTGTTGGCTGGTTCTTATTGAAGTGTTATAATGCCATTCGGATAGATATGTGTTAAATAATCTTAAAAAATAATTATTCTCATTGTCAAAAGCAGAACCTTAACATTGTAATAAGTAGATAAAACATAATGGTTAACATTTAGAGGATGGAAACCTGTTGATTTACTTGTTCTGGCAAATTACTGTCTACTGCCTTGTTATTAAACCATGTCTATTCCTTTTCTTTCAAAAACCTATTCAGCTTCTTCATATTGGAGCATATACTCAGAGACAAGTGACATAGACAAACTTTTGCCATGTTCCTCTGTGCTCACTTGGAATGCAGTAAGTTAATGCTTCGTATTCCTTATGTAATTAAAATTGACTCATAGTTGTGGGTCAGTTGTAGGACATCCCTGTCACAGTGACCAACGTTGTGATTTCATTTAGATTTTGACTGATAAGAAATTGAGTTGGTGTTTTCTGGAAGAAAAATAATAGTGAATCCATGCTCTTGGCCAAAGATATTTATATAAAACAGAACTGAAGGAGAAGGTACAGAATTTTTGTTACTTTTCCTACTACCAAGCAGAAATAATCCTCTATTATCTTCAAATAGTATTTTAATTTTATTAGCACATAGAGTGGATTAAAACATTTCTTAGGGTGTTATAAGTGAGGAATGCTGGGCCACTGCTGTTAATCTGAGTGGTTCTCTTTACTTAGTAGATTAGCACCTTCGTGACCCCTTTTTCTAGCCTTACAAAGAAAATCTGTAATATCTTTAGAGCTTTATGATCAGTAAAAGTCAGTCATCTTGAGCAAACTCATTCTATTTAACTTTTTCTTCCTGTTGGGCCAGACTCCCTCCTTTTTCATTAGGAAGTGCCGAGCTAAAACTGTGTACATATTTTTTTGAACATGGTACAATAAGCTGAGCTTTGTTGGATCAAAAAGTGAAAAGCACATACAGGCATCCCCTAAAAAAGGTTCTGCCTCTTCTCCTGTCATATTTAGATGTTAGAATTACACTTAGTCTTGAGGCGGAAGTTCATATCAAAAAGGCATTTAGAAAAATAAATTCAATTTAGGTAACATGGGCCTAGGGAAAAATATGTACTAGGATAAATTGTGACACTCCTCATTTTCTATTAGACTAAATACATTCCTTAAGAAGAGGCATCATTTGTGTTTGATTAATTTCTAAATTTTTGGTATGCACAACGGTAATGTTTTCCTAAAGGCCCTTTCCTCTTGTCTTTTACTGTTAGACTTATTAAAATTTCATGCTTAACTGTAGAATTATAATGGGAAGCCCTGAGCTTGTTCCTTCTTCATGTCTTCACTGTTTTCTTTAAGAACCTTGTGAATATACATGCAGACGCTGTGGTAATGTGGCAGGAAGTTTGCAGGTTAAACCACCCAGGGTCAGGAAATGCACATCTCAGCTTCCTCTCCTCACTACCCACTGCTCTCTCTCATTGTCCTGCCCTGTCAGGTTCAGTTTCTGGGAGGCAGCGACAGGATCTCTAGTTCCCAGGGTTGTGTTTAAAAGATCCAGTACGTGTTAATTGGATGTTGTGTGAGAGTGTCAGCCTGACAGGCAAATCTTCACTTTTGCATTTCTCCTAACTTTGTGAGGCAGAGGAGCTATTGTGGACATATAGAGTGACATCCTACAAGAAGGACAATATAAAAAAAAAACAAATTTATAACCTCTGTGTACTAAGCTTATTTTAGGGATTACCAAGTTGCTTTAAAGTTCTTGTGGTTGGAGGTTACCTTAAAGGTCTCTTCTAATCCTGGAATTTTATAAATCTATGCTTATGCAATGATGTAAATTATTTATTTTTCCTTTCTCTAATCTGTGAATGCTCTTAATGCTACACCCTTAATAAACACTTGTCACAATAGAGAACATTAATTTCACACTTCTGTATGAAGGCAGTTTATTTTTGTAAATAAATAGTGTTATTTCAAGATACTAGAAAGTATGATATGCTTACACATTCAAGATACTAGAAAATATGGTATGCTTACACATTGATAATCCTGAATTATACTATGCAAACAATAGCTTTGTTATAACTATTTTCTTTCACAAAACAAGTTTATTGCAGTTGTCATAACAGTAGCTGTGTGAGTTGTAATACCTATTTTAAGATGCTATTTATAACCTAAAACTATAGTGAAATTTTAATACTTTTTTGAAGTATCCCCTGCTGCTGAGCAGTGATAAGTGAAGCACACAGAAGATTCTTATCAGGCTTTTTACTCTCACAGTGGAGAACTCAGTTGTTTGGATGTTCTGGAAATTTATTTCTTCCTTGCTGCAATCTCCCTTTTCACAGGAATACTGTATGTCAGTAAAACCCTGGGTATTTAAGTTCAAAACAAATACAAAATTTTATTTCTACATATCATCTTCTAAACTATTTTCTCATATATTATTTGCTTTTTTAGTAAATGAAAAACTCGTTGAGAGGCTAATATACATAATTCATGTAGAAACACTTTAAAAATAACAGTGAATAAAGGGCAGTTTTAGAAATTTATCCTTTTAAATGTCTGTTTTAATGCTCACTAACTAGCAGAATGTTATTATTGGGACTTCCTGAGATGAATTGCATATCCTTTACATTTGTCATGGTGATAGTGCTGCATATACTCTTTATGGGGATCTCTTAGCTCTGAATTATGATGGAGGATGAAGTACAGAAAAAATTTCCACTAAAGTCATATAAGAATCCCATTAATCTTGGTTTCTTCTAGTAAAGTGGGAGTCACTGCAGTACATTTAAATGAAAGAGAAGAGGAAGGAATACAAAAATGGAATATATTCCCTTTATTATTACACTGATGGTGGAAATAAATAAACAATATACTGTTCTCTATTTCTTCATTAGTTTTCTTTCCTTTAGAGATACTGCCAACTAACATAATCATAACTTTAAAGAATATTCCCCTTCCTGAGACAAGAGACAGACTGTGTTTATTGTTATTTATAAACCCCAAGGTTTATTTAAAGTAGAGGTTAGCAAACTGGAAGCTGCCCTCAGCTGCTTTCTGTGCGGAAAACACTTCCTGAAGCCTTGAGCTTGTGGCAGTTGATACATTTAGCAGTTGTATGTCTGTCTGTTTTTCTCCCATCATAGGAAATTCCTGGGATAACCCTTGCGACGGAAGAGATCACATTGCCTCTAATGAAGGTAAGTCCCTTGCAGTTAGAGGCAAAAGCACAGACTTGTGTGCCTTCCTTGCTGCCTCCACACTTGACAGTGGTTAAACTTCTGCTGCCCTGCGTATTATGGTGGTTCCAAAAGGGATTGTGAACTGTCAGGGAGGACAGGGGTTAGGGGTAGGGCTGTTCTCCTGAACAGCGGTCCCCAACCTTTTGGGCACCAGGGACTGGTGCTCCTCTGAGAATCTAATGCCTGATGATCTGAGGTGGAGCTGAGGTGGTGATGCCAGCGCTGGAGAGCGGCTGCAAATATAGATGAAGCTTCACTCGTTGGCCTGCTGCTTACCTCCTGCTGTGTGGCCCCGGTCCTAACAGGCCACAGTACAGGTCTGTGGCCCAGTGTTTGGGGACTCCTGCTCTAGAAAATCCTTCCTAAGTGATTGAGTAGTTGCTAAGGAAGATATTTCGGCAATTCTTAGGAATGCTCTTTGAAGAGAGAAGTTTTCTGAAGATAGGGAATTATAGGGCTCAGTGTAAACCATGTAGAGCTAGTACTTTCTACTGTGCCTCAAACCAGCTAGTATTGGAAGAGTTCTCATAAGTTATCTTTAGAGGGCCTGGTAGCTGTTTTTCACTTCATTTATGCTATCGCCCCCTCAAAACATTCAAGTGCACCTATGTGCACACACGTGCACATAGACACAGAATCTTAAAACCATTAATTAATCTCGGTGGGATTATTTAATTTCCTTTTGGTTCTAAGAACAGCTTTTTCTGTTTCTCAAGAGTGTCCTGCACTGGCTCTGTATGTGGTCTCAGTCAAGTGTCTGTATCCCTTCTTCCTGCCCACTAAGCAGTAGCTAGCTATTAGTGTCTTTCTGCAATCTGGTGGTTTCAGAAGCTTCTGAATAGGGAGAATGGGGTGGGGCGGGTGAGTAGAAAAGAATGCGTATGTAGTTTAAAATGGGAGAGTATTTTAGCACAGTTTTCTTAAAGCTCCTTTGTTGTTTTTGGCATTGCCTCCTGTTAATTATAGTTTGGTGTGTACTGGGAAATCTCAACCTTTGGCAGCAGGCAGCTCGGTGTGCTGTTGCCTTTTATTTACATTTGATTCTTTTGGATTCACAAAGGATCTAGCCAGGCCTAGGCAGCTGGGGGAATGTCGTGGGTGTCTGAGGTCACAGTGATGCCCTGGGGGTGAGAGAGGGCTGACAGGGCTGGTTTAATGGTTCTGGTTTGGGTCCTAAGAAGGCTGCTTTAAGGAGAAACTTACAAGGGGCATTTCTAGGTAGAAGCATGAGACCACTGAAAAGCTCTACAAAGGTAGGAAGATGAAAGGAAAAGAGAGATTTGATTAATAGTTTAAAAGGTTCTTATTGAGAGCCTCCATCCTTTCATTATATTGTTTCTGCTTCTACCACTCATCCTGCCAAATCCATAATGTATTTAATGGACAAACAACAAACTAGTGAAGAAAATTTTAAAAAGAAACAAATGTCAACCACAATTCTATAGCTCCTGTCCATATAAACTGTCTATTTCTCCCTATTTCCCCTTAGTCTTTGTCGTAAGTATGCATTTTTATCTAGTAGTAACAACAATTTAGAGGTATTTAATAACAAATACAAATTATAATATATCATAACCATTTTCATGTTGCTATGTAAACTTCATAATTATGATTACTAATAACTTCATGGATTCTACTGGGTTGCTATGTCTTAATTTACATAATCATTCTTCTGTTTTGGGACACAGAATTTGTCTCCAGGCCCCATCCCTTTTTTTTAAAATTGCTATTACAAATAATTTTGCAGTGAATATTTTTATACTGATAGCTTTCCTTTGGATTTATTCCTATAAGGTAAAATCCACATGAATACTATTGAGCGAAAGACTATGACAATTTTTATAGCCTTTGTTTCTTATTGCCAAATTGATATTCAAAAAAGTTGTCATCATTTACATTATTACAAGAGATTTATGATTTAAATAAAATCTTAATAAATTTTATAAAATTAAGTATAAAATGGCGAGCTCCCTTACTCCAACCCTAGTCATTCAGCCTGGGAGACTCTAACCATTACCTTCCAGTTCACATGACACCTGGTCCTGATATCTCTCATTTGTTTCTTCATCTCTGCTAGCATAATACTCATCACTATAAGCTTCTGCCTTTGACCTATTTCTTCTACCCCCAAGTCCCAGCTTAATTATATTGCGACAAACCTGTTTGCCGTGGCACATCCCACCCTCTGCTCTTCCTTCCCAGCCCCAGTTAAAAGACTGTCTTGCCATGCTTACCTGATAGGAGTTGGCTCTGAGCACTATGACCTGAATCAGGTTACCTTTCGAATGCATGCTTGCTGCCAGACTTTCCATGAGGCCCAGGAGACCCCTGTGTATTCTGATCACACTTGCTTTCATTCCCCTTGGTAGATGACAGCCCTGATAAGGACTTGGGAGAGGGAAGGGAAAATGAAACTAGATATGGACTTTCTTCCTGCTCTCTGCAAATAATTTTAGTGTAAAACGGAATACTTTACAAATGTTTAATATATGAACATGTTAGGATACATAAACTAGTTAAATTAGAAGATTGTCACCTGAAAGACAAAAGACCTTAACTTTATAAAATGACTTCCACAAGAATTTGAAAAATGAAACAGGAAATATATTTAAACAAGGTTCTCACCTCAAAAGGAATGTCATCAAGAGGGAACTTCCTAAGAATGATTTTGTCCCTTCTTCAAACATGGTTTTCTCTAGGGAAGTGGCAACTTTTATAAACGGTTAAAAATTACCCTTGATTTTATAGTGAGAAGAGAAACTATTAAAACTGTCCAAGCACAGGAAGCATGTATGGATTTAAAAAAATAGAAACAATAACTTACTTGAACATAAAGATAAAAGTTGAATGAGTGTACCACAAATGGAGAAATGTAATATTTTTACTGAAGTATTTTTAAGCCAGACATCTTTAGTTTCATTTTATAAAGTAGGAAGTCTTTTAGTTAATCATTTGTTTAGAGATTATTAACTACCTGACCCAGAGATTGGGAAGGCCAGAAAGACTTAAAGCCCCTCCCCACTTATGGCCTCTCAGAAGTGAAGGTGTTACTACAGGTATCCATCAGGCATCTAAATGCCCCTGAACAATGGGAAACGAGTAGTTGACACTTGGGCTGGTCTTCTTAGATACTTGTTTATTTAATTATGCTTCTTCACTTAAAATTTTTTTAAAAAACTGTTTTAACTGGGCAGAGCATGAGTATAATTAATTACTTAGCGAAACACAAAAGACACCTTTTCCTTGACCCTTCCAATACAGCCAGCCACCATCATTTAAATAAAAGAGTTTTAGAGATCCAAAATATCAATGCAATCACAGTGTAATAGATGACAATTTTTTAAAAATTAGAATTGTTGCTCTGACAACTATGTAGCATACCAGAAATCTCAATAGGTTATGTAGGAAATATTAATTGATTTTCCAAAGTTCAGTTTGTAC
>NW_011888888.1:1634697-1638592 GCF_000151845.1 Pteropus vampyrus | reverse complement strand
CCTCCCCACTTATGGCCTCTCAGAAGTGAAGGTGTTACTACAGGTATCCATCAGGCATCTAAATGCCCCTGAACAATGGGAAACGAGTAGTTGACGCTTGGGCTGGTCTTCTTAGATACTTGTTTATTTAATTATGCTTCTTCACTTAAATTTTTTTTAAAAAACTGTTTTAACTGGGCAGAGCATGAGTATAATTAATTACTTAGTGAAACACAAAAGACACCTTTTCCTTGACCCTTCCAATACAGCCAGCCACCATCACTTAAATAAAAGATTTTTAGAGATCCAAAATATCAATGCAATCACAGTGTAATAGATGACAATTTTTTAAAAATTAGAATTGTTGCTCTGACAACTGTGTAGCATACCAGAAATCTCAATAGGTTATGTAGGAAATATTAATTGATTTTCCAAAGTTCAGTTTGTACGTATGTGATATTGTGTTATAACAAGAAATATCTATTTGGTCTTCATCCATAGTTCCTGGCACAGAACTCCTAAAATCCTTTTTATTTCCTAAGTGATAAAGGCTATAGAAACATCTTTTGTTATAATATTTAGTGTTTGTTCCCAGTTCCTGAAATAGCTCCTAAGTACAAAGGTGAGAAGAATGTCTGTTATTATTTATAACAAGCCCCTTTCAATCCACACCTGAGTTTATGTTAATGAGGTGACTTTTGGAAAGTACCTAACTGTGGAGACTGTGGCCTCAAGAACCAAGCATGTGATTAGAGGGTTGGAACTTTCAGCCCCACCCCCATTCTCCATCTCCTGAGGCAAGACTGGCTAGATATTAAGTTCATTCACTAGTAGCCAATGATTTAATCAATCATGCCTAAGTAATGGAGCCCCCGTAAAGAACCCTAACTTAAGGGGTTTGGAGAGCTTCTGGGTTGGATGAAATTGTGGGGTATGGTTTGGGTGGCGCACCTGGAGAGGGCATGGAAGCTCTGAGCCTCTTTCCCCATGCCTTGCCCTATGCATCTCTCCCTTTTGGCTGTTCCTGAGTTGCAACTTTTTATAATAAGTAAACTGGTTTTCTGAGTTAAGAACGACTCTAACAAATTACTGAACCTATGGAGGGGGTTCTGGAAATCTTCGATTTATAGATGGTCAGTCAGAAGCACAGATGACAACCTGGACTTGCCATTGGCATCTGAAGAGAAGGACAAATTTTGTGGGGCTGAGCCCTTAACCTGTGGCATCTAACACTATCTCTAGGCAGATAGTGTCAGAATTAAATTAATTTGTAGGACACCCAGCTGATGTTGGAGAATTGATGGATGTTGGGGAAAAATCTGATACATTTGGTGACCAGAAGTGAAGTATTCTGTGCATAGACGGTTGTTCAGAAAAAATAAGAGTTTTTCCTACACAGCATATATTCTGGGACAATGAGTTATGGCGAATTTAATTAATATTGTAAAACATAATTTTATGATGCTACAAAGAAGCACTACTTATTAGAAACAGAGTACCAGGCCGGTAAAGTCATTCTTGTCTTATCTATCGAGACGGATGCCTTCAGTATACTTCTCGGATGTTGAAATTGAGGAACAGACCCAGGATCAAGGATTCTTGTTTTTGTTTCTCTCCTACCAGCTACTATGCTGTGCTGCTCTTTTTGTTTGTTTGTTTAATTAGAATTGACATTTAATATTATATTAGTTTCAGGTATACAGCACAGTGGTAAGACATTTATATAATTTAAGAAGCGATTCCCTGATTAGTCTAGTACTCACCTTGCACTATACATTGTTATTACAATATATTGACCATATTCCCTATTCTATACTTTACATTCTTGTGACTATTTTGTAACTACCAATTGTACTTCTTAATCCCTTCCCTTTTTTCACCCAGTTCTGCAACTCACCTCCCATCTGGCAGTCACCAGTTCTCTGTATCTATGAGTCTGTTTCCATTTTATTTATTTTGTTCTTTAGATTCCGTGTGTAAGTGATATCATATGGTATTTGTCTCTGTTTGACTTATTTCACTCAGCATAATATACTCTAGGTCCATCCATGTCATTGCAAATGCTAAGATTTCATTTTTTTTAATGGCTGAGTAATATTCCATTGTATACATGTACATCCAATTCTTTATCCTGTCGTCTATTGATGGCCAGTTAGGTTGCTTTCATATCTTGGCTATTGTAAATAGTGCTGCAGTGAACATAGGGTTGCATATATCTTCTTGAATTAGTGTTTTGGTTTTCTCAGGATAAATACCCAGAAATGCAATTCCTGGGTCATAAGGTAGTTCTGTTTTTAATTTTTTGAGAAAACTCCAAACAGTTTGTCATAGTGACTGCAACAATTTGCAATTTCATCAACAGCACACGAGAGTTCCCTTTTCTCCACATCCTTGCCTGCACTTTTTTGTTGACTTATTGATGATAGACATTCTGACAGGTATGAGGTGATATCTCATTGTGGTTTTAATTTGCATTTCTCTAATGATTAGTGACATTGAGCATCTTTTCATATGTCTATTGGCCATCTGTATGTCCTCCTTGGAGAAATACCTATTTAGGTCCTCTGTCCATTTTTTAATTGGATTATTTGTTTTTTTAGTGTTGAGTTGTATGAGTTCTTTATAAATTTGGGCTATAAACCCCTCTTCCCCCCATACTGTGTTGCAACATCTAAATTTTTATCTTAGAGCTTCTTTTATTCTCTGGATTAATGAACATACTGGTATTAACTTGGCATTTGAGATCCTTCACAGATTGGCCCTAACCTCCTCTTTAATGCTGTCTCCTACTTAACAACATGATCGCACGCCTTCAGACAGCTGGTTCTCCATCAGCCTTTAAACCAGAGGTGTAGATTGAGAAAAATGTTTGAGAGTGGGAGGGGGACTGGGATTACCTGGACATGCTCAAGCAGTGTTCTCAGACTTGGTTGATCATTAGGGTTGCCTGGGAATTTATAAATCTCAGGAGGCTCAGGTCATACCCCAAATCAGGTAAATATCTAAGGGATGGGACCCAGGTGGTTGCTGAAGCTTGGAGTCAATTCTAGAGGCAGATATTTTCATCACAGAGAATGAAGTGCTTCTCTGCTTTCTCTAATTCTCTCCCTCTGATCTAAACCCAGAATCCACATATGGGTCTCTCAGTCTTCGCTCACTTCCTAAGAGCCCCACCTGGAACATCCTGTCCTTGTCCTTTACTTACTCAAATCCATTTTCATCCTCTGGGACTTATCTATTAACCAGACTTCCAAATAGACTTTCCAATTTACAATGATCTCTATGAATTTTCATAACTTAAAAAGATACCATGTAGTAGCATATGGCACTAATTGTTTTTCTCTGTACATTCTTGATACCTATAGTATAACATCTGGCTCAGTCACCTCCTTGAAAGACCTATAAGTTTATATTAAAATATTTCTAGGACTTTTGGCTAATGGTGTTTCTTATTGCATTAAACTTATATCCTTTTCCTTTGAACTCAGTGGTTTTGAACTATTTTAGGCTATGGATTCCTTTGAAAATCTGGTGCAAACCATAGACCTTCCCAGAAGAGTGTTATACAAACATACACTCCATTTTACATATAGTCAGTGCATTCGTGAGCCCCTTTGAAGCTTGTTCATGGACTTATTTTGTTTGTTTATTCGCAGCTGAGGAAAGGGTATAAGAAAAGAGATCTTTAAATGGGGGAGCGAGGAGAAGGTAGGAAGTTGGCTAGAAATCTCTTCTTAAGAGCCACAGTGTGAGTGTGTGACTGGGGTCCTTTGAGAGGCAGATGGCATTTGGCCTGAGGGGAAGAGGCCCTATGACAGGTAGAAGGACACCAGCATTCCTCCCCTCCCACATCTCGTCCTCGGCAGGGTTCTGCTGACCACAGGGTAAAACTCCTGTGGCAAAGTAGGCAGCGCTA
>NW_011888888.1:1631388-1633817 GCF_000151845.1 Pteropus vampyrus | reverse complement strand
CATAAATCTACCTTTATTGGAGTAAAAAAAATTATCAGTATATCCTTCAACAGTAAACAAGGTATTATATAATTTATTAATTTAAAAATGAACATGATGGATACATTCTTGCTTCAGGGTAGTACAATTATATCAATAAGTCAGAGACTTAAGATGTCAACTATTCTGTTCTAGGGTATTTGACAGCTGAACGTGAAACTAAAAATGAAGTTCACTTCGCTTTTCTGATTCCTAGGTTTTGAACAAAATCCTTTAGAAGTAAATAAGCTTAGAGGGAAAGTAAGCCTATTATTCCATGTGCTCTAAATCTTATGAACATTCTCTGACTGAACATGGCATTATTGATACAACCTAAATTAGAAAAGTGAGTCTTTGGGGAGGAAATAACTTAGGTGTTTAATACAGGCTGACCTGCTTTTGCCTCAACCCGGGGGAGTCATACCAGTTTCGGGACGGGAACAGTGGCTCTCTCTCTGTAAAGTGGGTAGAAAAGAAAGTGGGGAAAGCAAGACTCTTTCAGTCTATTTTAGAATTCCTGTCGGGGTGGGAATGCCATCCTCCGAGGGAGGTATTCACCTGGAAAGAGCTGAGGAAGTAAGGTGAGCCCAGTTTTGGAGCAAGGCTTGCGTGTTTCTTTCTGGGTAGTTTTGCCAACAGGTCCAGCCTCTCAAGCTTGCTGGTGTTTCTGTCTCTTACAGGTGCATAGCTTTAAGGGCTACTGGGAAAAACTGAACTGCAACCTGGAATATGTTAAGTACTCCAAGCCACAGTTACACTATAACAACTGCATGGTCAGGAGAGAGTGGCACAGCTTGATCTCAGAAGAGGTATGAGTGGGTTCATGAGAACAAAGCAAGAAGCAAAAGCATAGTGTATTAAATCCAGGTGATACCTGTAAGTTGTAGGCTGGCTTACATTTGCAGCACTCTCCCCCGTTGCCAGGCACTTTTACATTGTTGCTACTGATCTCCCAATAGGCAGGCGGAGGAGCTTCTCTGATGCTTCTTTGGGGTGATAGAATAGTTCTACACCTTGACGTGGTGGTACACGAATCTATGTATGTGATAAAATGACATAGAAATATATACTTATTGTACCAGTGTCAATTTCCTGATTTTGATAGTGTACTATGTATAGTTGTTTATATAAGATATAGACACACTGGGGGAGACTGCGTAGAATAGATGAGATATCTCTGTAGCATTGTCGTATATAGTTGTAGTGTTGTTGTTTATAACATGTGATTGACTTGCAATTTCTCATAAATCTATAATAGTTTCAGAATAAAAAATTTTAAAACCAATTTTCTAAGAATCTAGGTGTTTACTTAGAAAGTATGTTTCTTTTTCCTGAAACTCTTGATTGTATTACATTTTATACTTGATGTGAAAATATCACCTACAGCTCTGTCTATTACCCCTTTGACATGTTCTCATTTCTAGAAAACAGGAAAAAGAAGGTCTAACGTGTATGTGAGGAATATTCTTGATAATGCAATAAAGTAAGTAAAATTAGGGCTTATTATATCTATAAGATGGTTATCTTTTGCAATTATTTTGTTGGCTACCTTTCATGGAAGTAGCGTACTTGCTTTGTGTATCCTCAGCAAAATGATGCTGTCATCTTAATGAATGCAGCTGCCTGGGTCCTTTTCTGGAGTTTGATGCTGGGGTTTTTAGCGGAAAAAGTTTATGTTAAACCTTAAAAACTTGCATCCTGGGGATGGATAATTTATAAGAGAAAAGTGGTAAAGAAAGTTCTTATTAATTGAGCACTTAGTGGGGTACAGACAATAGGCTGATTTTAAAAAGTGTTAGCGAGCTCTTATTTTGAAAGCAAATTTTCTGGATAGTGAGTCACTTGAGTGCTACAAGCGTATACCCATTCCAATCTCTGTTCCATTTTCTGTTCCCATTATTTCCAATCACTGAGAGCTGCAATTGTTCTAAATTATTGTCATCGTTTGCACTAAAGGGCTTTGAGTTTTATAATTGCCTAACATGGCTTTCGCCAAGTTGATTAAAGTTTTTGAGGTTTTCAGCATCCTGAGAATAGTTTCTGCCGTGGTTTTATGGGTTTTTAAAGGAGGATATCTTTGTATGGTGTTGTGGCCCCCTTCCCTCCCCTCCCCTCCCCTCCCCTCCCCTTATAAAAATAATGCTTCTTGTGTGAATAACATTGCCTAATTTCTTTTTAGGGTGATTTCTAACCTAGAAGCAAGGAATTTGGGTAAGAAAAGACCTGTAATAAAGCCCTTTGATTTCAGTTAGCGTTTTATTTGTAACACTGTCTTCCACTGTGGGTTGGCAAGAAAATCGCTTCCAACAGTGTAATGAAGGCAGCACCCTTTAATATCTTCCTGTAAGAGTAGCTGCCCAGCTCCTTTCATGTCTGTCTTGGAACCAAGACCTTCAGGGACAGCTGCGAAT
>NW_011888888.1:1613106-1631338 GCF_000151845.1 Pteropus vampyrus | reverse complement strand
ACTTGCAATTTCTCATAAATCTATAATAGTTTCAGAATAAAAAATTTTAAAACCAATTTTCTAAGAATCTAGGTGTTTACTTAGAAAGTATGTTTCTTTTTCCTGAAACTCTTGATTGTATTACATTTTATACTTGATGTGAAAATATCACCTACAGCTCTGTCTATTACCCCTTTGACATGTTCTCATTTCTAGAAAACAGGAAAAAGAAGGTCTAACGTGTATGTGAGGAATATTCTTGATAATGCAATAAAGTAAGTAAAATTAGGGCTTATTATATCTATAAGATGGTTATCTTTTGCAATTATTTTGTTGGCTACCTTTCATGGAAGTAGCGTACTTGCTTTGTGTATCCTCAGCAAAATGATGCTGTCATCTTAATGAATGCAGCTGCCTGGGTCCTTTTCTGGAGTTTGATGCTGGGGTTTTTAGCGGAAAAAGTTTATGTTAAACCTTAAAAACTTGCATCCTGGGGATGGATAATTTATAAGAGAAAAGTGGTAAAGAAAGTTCTTATTAATTGAGCACTTAGTGGGGTACAGACAATAGGCTGATTTTAAAAAGTGTTAGCGAGCTCTTATTTTGAAAGCAAATTTTCTGGATAGTGAGTCACTTGAGTGCTACAAGCGTATACCCATTCCAATCTCTGTTCCATTTTCTGTTCCCATTATTTCCAATCACTGAGAGCTGCAATTGTTCTAAATTATTGTCATCGTTTGCACTAAAGGGCTTTGAGTTTTATAATTGCCTAACATGGCTTTCGCCAAGTTGATTAAAGTTTTTGAGGTTTTCAGCATCCTGAGAATAGTTTCTGCCGTGGTTTTATGGGTTTTTAAAGGAGGATATCTTTGTATGGTGTTGTGGCCCCCTTCCCTCCCCTCCCCTCCCCTCCCCTCCCCTTATAAAAATAATGCTTCTTGTGTGAATAACATTGCCTAATTTCTTTTTAGGGTGATTTCTAACCTAGAAGCAAGGAATTTGGGTAAGAAAAGACCTGTAATAAAGCCCTTTGATTTCAGTTAGCGTTTTATTTGTAACACTGTCTTCCACTGTGGGTTGGCAAGAAAATCGCTTCCAACAGTGTAATGAAGGCAGCACCCTTTAATATCTTCCTGTAAGAGTAGCTGCCCAGCTCCTTTCATGTCTGTCTTGGAACCAAGACCTTCAGGGACAGCTGCGAATATGCTTTTGCTGGAGGAGTCCCTGAGTTTTCATTATTTTTCCTAATAGAGTTGATCTAATTGACATGCCCTCTGGCTGTACCTGCAGGATGCACTTTGGCAATTCTCTCGGCTTAGGAATGCTTTCTTTCCAGCTGTCTGATCATACAAGGGCCTTTGGCTTATGTGCTCCTTTCATTTTGGTTGACACTTGGGCACTCACTGGACTAGGTCATAAAGATGCAAAGACAATCCTTCAGGTGAGCACTGTGGTTGTGGAGGAAGAGCGCGGGCTTGGAGCCAGACAGAACTGGACTTAAAGTCTAGCTTAGCCACATCCTAGCTGAGTACTCTAAGGCAAGCCATTTATCCATTTTGCGTGGTCCTCCTCATTGCAAGGGTAAGAAGAAAATGAGAATAAATGGGGTAATGTTTATAGTGCCCAGTACAGCATGTGCTGTGTGAGGGTTATCTGAGGTGGCTGCTTTATCATTAGTGTATGAGGAAGAAATGCTAACACATAATTTCTAAACCAGGTGACAGGTGTTATATAACCACAGGGTACAAGGGCAAGGGCTAGGTCAGGAGTGGTTAGAGGAAAGTCTTGACAAACAAGGAGGACTTAGCTGGTTGAAACTGTGGGGAGAGAATGCTAAGCATAGACAGGTATAGGCCCTTTTGTGGTTTTGTCTGTGGAACTCTTTCATGGCTCATAAAGGTCAGCCTCCACTTAAAAAGCTGTTTTTATATCCCACTTGTGTTTTATGGACCTGGATGTTAAGGTATATGTTGGGTGTCCTAATGGAAATTATTTTATATAGTGTGTTGCTGCACATCGCACAGCTGTGCATTCAACCCACATGAACAGTTATGGTGAACTTGTCATCCAGCCCGGGCTGACAGAGCCTGGGCTCACTGAACAGCCCTGTAGAAACCAGCCTCTGTCCCTGTATGTACGTGGTCATCCATGTCTTAAGCCAGAGGTTCTGCCAGTAACGCTAGGCAGGAGTCCTGCCCAGTGCATGGGGGTGTGAATGTGTGTGATTCAGGGTTTTTGCAATATGGGAAGTGTTGCTGGCTGGTTTATGTTTCAGTTGTGCCCACCCTCCCACCCCATTAGAGCTCCCCCTGCTCGTGTCCCTCAGGCCTGCTTGCATCCTATTACTAGTCATTCTCTTTTGACGCACTTTTGGGAACTCGCTCCTTCCTCTCACGTGCTTCGCTTTGTGCTAGTTTCCTAGGAAAAATGCTGCCACTGCCAAAACAAAATACTCTGTGTGAAATTCAGGGCTGCTGGGCTCAAGGTCTGAATCATTTCATCTTAATCATGAGGGTTGTAGAGGATCCAGGTAGGACTTCTCCCAAAGCATCAGGAGACATCCATGCCTTTCCACAAGGAGTCATCAGCCCACGGACTAGGGTAGTTCTGCTCTGTTGACCAGCACTGTGCTTCAGGTATCTGGAATAGAAAGAGTGGAGCACAAAGGTGCAGTTAGAGAAATGTTAGAGCAGACCTTCCAATGAGACTGTTTTCCTGTCCCTATAGTTATGCTGGTGTGGTGAGAGTCATGGTGGAGGAAGTGCCATTTGATTTAAACTTACGTGTCACTTTTCCATCTTGATCTAGTTACCTTTTCAGTCTGATAACTTGTGCCAATTAGTATTATTGCCACAGTAATTGACTGGTCCCTTCAACTAAATAACTCCCAAAGACACTGAACTATGGCAGGTCAGAAAGAAGGGAGTCAAGTGATCCTTCCACCAAGTCCCTGTCCCTGGGTTTATGGCCCTCTTGGGGTTAAGAGAGGGCCCAAGTCACTCTGTCTCCAGTGAAGCAGAGGTTCTTAGACAGTGGTGAATTTCATGTTAAAGAGAAATCAAAGCCCGAGCCTGTTGGTGTTGGAAAATGTGTTCCTTGCTGTCTTTCTGCCTGCCTGCTTGGGTCTCTACCTCTCTCTGTTGCACGAGCTCTCTGCATGTCACTCGAGTGATAAGTTCAGTTTGCAGGGCTAGGTCACACTTGCCTAGTGAAAAATTTTTATCAGGGAAGTGTTATGTTTTCCCAATGACTCAGAGAAGGGAAACCCAGGCCAATTCCTCTTTCTTCTAGCCCATTTCCTGTAAATCACCCTGCTTCACAACTGCTCTGTTTAGTTTCAGAGCCAAGATTGACACCTCTCTTCCAGGAAGAAGACAACCATCAGAGGCTGCTTCTGGGGCTGGTAAGTGTTCTGTGGGCTGTTTAGGTGCTGGCAAACAATGAGCTCCAAGAAAAAGGGGAAGGACTAGATTATACTTTTCATCCTGATCTTGTTTTTCATTCATGCTTTCAACACATAGTTGTGGCCAGTCATGGTGGGCCCTGTGTGTTCAATGATAAGGAATACATAAATGATTTTTGCATGCTTGGAATTTGTAATCTAGTGGGAGAGACCTACATTAATCAATCACCCCAATAAATATATAATTTCAAAAAATCATAAGGAAATGTAGAACATTGAGAGTGTTTAAAACAAGGAAAAAGCAACATCTCTGGCATGTGTATTTAGGATTTAAAATAAGACAGAATAAAGTATTATTTCTCAAGAAGTCCTACTACTAGGAAGATCAAAGAAATATAAGTCAAATAAATTAATTGAAGAGAAGAATTGATAAATAAAACCCCAAATCTCTAAAAGACTGATTAGAGACATCTGGAAATTCTAATAAATATTTTTAGTACCGTGCAGGGTTAGGAATGGGATAACCTATTACTTTAGATACAACAAGGTAAAATATATGAGAAAAAATTGTATAAATACATATAAGTTAAAAATTCTAGTTAAACAAAGTTTTCTTGGCAAATAGAATGATCAAAGTTGTGCTAAGAACTAGAAGACCCGAAAGCACAATGCCATAAAATAATTTGAAAAAAAGTCAAAAATTATCTCCAAAAAGGGCCCCAAGTTATTGAGTTAGTTCTTTCAAACGTTTAAGGACTAGATTATTCCCTAGTTATATAAAGTATTTTTGAAAACAGATGGGAAGTTTCTTCATCACTTAAAAAAGCCAGCATAACCTTAAAACCAAAATCTGACAATGACCACTTTTACTTATTAATAAAGATAGCACAAGCTTGATTAAAATACTTTCTAGTGGTCTATTTGAAAGTACCATGTGGCCAAATGGAGCTCTTTCTAGGAAGGCTTAATATTAGGAAATATATTAATGTGATTCATCACATCACTAGATCAAAAAGGAAAAGATGATAATCTCCATAGGTGCTAAAAGTTGATAAAAGTAAAAATCCACTCCTGGAGTATACTAACTCAATAAGACAAAAACTAATGTAATACTAATAGCCAATTTCCATCTTACTGGAAAACTGGAGGGAGTCCTATTAAAATCAGAAAGAAGTTAAGAATCCTTGCTATTTTCACTAAAATTTTACATGGTTCTGGAAATTCTAGCCAATGCAATAAGAAACAAAAGTAAAAGAAGATGCTAAGATTGTATAATGCAACAAACAAAAAAAAAATTGGGAAAATGGAAAGTAAAGAGCAAATCAGTAAGCTGGTGATTCCATATCTATTTCCTTTTTTTTATTAGGATTACCCTGTCAGAAAAGATAATAAGAAATAATATCTCATTTCCAAGTCCTTAGCATCTAGATTTAATAACATTACAAGCAAAAAGCTAAAAAAATTTTTTTGATAGTTGTCTAAGTCAGCAGTCCCCAACTTTTTTGGCACTAGGGACCGGTGCACCTATGAGAATCTAATGCCTGATAATCTGAGGTGGAGCTGAGGCGGTGATGCTAGCACTGGGGAGTGGCTGCAAATGCAGATGAAACTTTGTTCGCTGTGTGGCCTAGTCTGTAGCTCAGGGGTTGGGGACCCCTGGACTGAGCAATTCACTTGACAAAGTAAAGAGGCATGGGGCTGGCATTACAGATATCTGAATGTGTTGTCGATCTACAATGACAGAAACAACATGGTGCTTGTACAAAAACAGACAGCCAGTAGACCTAGTTTAAAATAAAATCATTATGTTTGATACATGAGGCGTTTAAAAATCAATGTGGAAAGAAATTTTAATCATTCAGTCAGGGTTGCCTGATTTTTAAAAGAAAATTAAGTTAGATTCCTCTTATAGGTGACTTAAATTTTCATCTTTATATCTATTACAGAAAAATTGAAAAGCACAAAAAAGTATGCATTATATCTTTAAAAAATTTAATTTTTAAAAGCCTGATTAATTAGCACATGCAGGAGACTGAATTGAGATAATATACCGCTCTGTCTTGGGCCAGATTGCCAAGGGCTAAGTTTTACTCAGAGTGTCAAATAATTAAACCTGCTAAAATGGAAGATAGGTGCACATGCAAAGTCAATTGTACAATATCCACGGGTTGTTTATTGGTGCAAAGATCTCTTTAGCCAGGAAAGTCTCAAGCTGAGCAGGGGGTCTAGGCAAAAGGGGGAAAAAACGGAGTTAGAAGGAGAAGGAGACAGAAAAGTAAAAAGGTGGGGAGGGCTAAGAATGCCACACTGATTGGAGAGTCCTGAGGATGATCATAACAGAGCGGATATAGAAACAAGCCCATTTAGAGGCACTAGAATGACTATTTCATTACCTTTGCTTGTTGGGCTGTGCAGAATTCTGTAGCCACTGTGTGGAGGAAGGTGCCTGATGCATTTGCTTTTTACTCCTGCCTCTGTCTGTCCTTCTAAATACCCCGAACCATCCTCTCATCCAATTAGCACAGCCATTCCATGTTTAGAGTTGTTCCTGTTAATTTTCCAGAGCCAGGAACTTAGACTTCAATTCTTTGGTAGATCTCAAGCTTTTGACTTGTAAGTTAGTGACTTCCAGGGACTTGTTTTGGAGAACTCTCCTCAGGGCCTGGAGCCTGACTCTCAGCTCCTCCTTGGGCTTTGGGTGAATCAGAAGTAATTCCTCTTGAGGAAAACATTGGCACCCCCTGATTTATTCCCATCAGAAGATTGAGGGTTATGTATTTCTGCTGGTGGGATCTTCAGGCCCAATATTTTTCATATTGATAAGGAACATTAATAAGTGGATCTAATTTAAACCAGTTGCAAGTGTGAGTGGGTAGGTTGTGATTTATCTAATCTATATCCTGTTTTCAGATGGTGTCTGAACTAAAAGATCACCTTTTGAGACACCTACAAGGTGTAGAAAAGAAGAAAATCGAACAGATGGTTCTGGATTACATTTCAAAACTGGTTAGTTTTGTTTTTGTTTTTTACCCCCGGCCTCTGGTATATAGTTCTCAGTATGTGGTTCGGTATGTTCTTCAATTTAGGTTTTTGGAGATCTCCCATTCTCAAACCAGTATATTTGGTGCTATAGATTGAGGAAAGGGGGACAAAATTCCAGAGAGAACTCGATTTTGAAAGCAGCTTATTGCACTCACTTCAAATAGTGATTATAATATGCTCATGAAAGCACAGAACAGTGATGGGAATAGCATAGTCACCAAATGTTTGCATCTTGGCATCTTTTAGTTCCTTATTAAACAATAGGTAATGATTTCTGTACATGGAGGTTTATGCAGACATGAGAGAACTTGAGCTTCAATTCTTAATTAGCTCCAACACTCCAATTAGGCCAGATTCCAGCTCAGTTGTATAAACACTACCACATTTGAATCTGCTGATGAGATTGGCAGCCCATCTACCAGGTAGCCATCTTTTGAAATTGTGTGATCCAAATTAAGAACACCAGTTCATGTATAAATAGAAGTGATGTTGAGGCTATCCTGAGTCTTTCAAAAAGCATATGGAATTGAGGCCTGTCCTTGCTTAGAACATAGAAATAATATGCTGGACAAATTTCTAAGAGTATTTAAATGCACAGAAAGAGCACTCCTTTTCTCCAAGTTTGAGTCAAGTCTAATATGTAAATGAACCACTAAGCAAACATATGTTTTTGCATTGAACTTTGGAAGATTAGTTAAATTTATTAGCTATGACCCTCATTTAATTTCATGCCTAATTTTAAAAGTTCCTCATTTATGTAGTTACTAGTGTCTGTTTTTAAAATAATGTCTTTGAATTTTTACAGTAAGGTTTGAGTTTGATAGTTTTAAGTAGGTTAGGAGAGGTTGGTATTTTCATATACTGATATTTATAATCAAGGCATTCAAACTTTCTTACATAATTTTCCTTCACAATAGAACTATACTGAAGGAGCTCACATAACAGGCCTAAAGCGAATCCAAGTACATTTGACCTTCACTGATGGACAAGGGCCTGTAAGCCAGGCTGGGGAAGCTTAGCTGGGGCACTGCCCACACTGACAGAGGGCACTCTGTTAGACTCTGGTGGGCATTTTCAGTCTTTCCATTTTGGATTCCAGTGTCTCAGAATTGACCTCAGGAAGGCTGGTTCTGTATCCGGGCACAGCCTGAATGCCAGCTGTCCCGACCGTGACTGTTAGAGCTGGGGAAGGACAGCTTCGAGCCCCTGAGGGAAAGGGGATGAGCAGAGGTTAACGGACTACCTTTTCCCTCCAGCTGGATCTCATTTGCCAAATACTGGAAACCAGTTGGAAGAAACATAATCTTCATCCCCGGGTTCTCCACTTGTACGCAAGTATTTCTCACTCTTATCATGGTGTGAAAAATAGCCCAAATAACCCCTATTGCTCTCTGCTTTAGCAAAGCCTCTTTTGACACTTACCAGTTGAAAGCAATTTGCACCAGCTCTGACACTTTTTTTCTTAGTTATGTACTCAGCATTGAAAATTATACCTCCATTACTTCACCCATCCTCTTTCCCTGTCATATGGTTGATGAAGAGGGAAGGGCACATGAATTCAGTACTGCCATGGAGGGGAATTTAAGTTAATATAATTTCTCACTTATGTGCCTGCTGTCTGCTTAGATTCTAGGCATCAGGCTGATGGTCACCATCCTATTTTTGAGGCTTTCTGTAGTGCATAGCCTTTCATGACTAGCATGGATTCCATGTATGTGTGGTACTCAGAACCACTGCTTAAACAAGGGTGTTTGAAGATGAGCTCCCCGGCTGACACGCTGCTTTGGTATTTCTCCAGCAATAGGCAGGCTAGTGCTGCTGAATTTGCAGTCTTCCACATCATGACCAGGATTTTAGAAGCTACTAACAGTTTGTTTTTACCTCTGCCTCCTGGTAAGTCTTGGCTCTTTTATCCTTCATTGTAATAAATTTGTTCTTTCTTCTTCACATGGTCCCTGAACTTTGGGACATTATGAGTTTAAGGATGAGACCTCCTATGTCTGAGAAATTGCATGTCTTGTGTCACTGTGAGAGGTGGGCCTGAGGTTGGTCTCTGATGACCAGATCTCCCCTGATTATTAAACTATACTATAGTTTGTCACTAACTTTAGAGAGCCTAAACTGTCCCCTATGCAACTTTCTAAGATACTTTGAACCAGCAGAGCTAATTCAAGGAGATCTTTCTCTGATATCTGTAGGCCTCGTTTGTCTGATCAAGAAAGTTAACACACAGAAGGAAGAAGGTCTGGCTGAGTTTCAAAACTGAGCTGATGCTTACATGCTTAGAAGCCTACAATTTCCCTTAAGATTTTGAAATAGGACCAAATCAGGCCTCAAAACACCCTTGACACATATGTATACAGTCATTCATTTAATTGGTCATTTAATCGACTAACATTTGTTGAGCAATTATTACATGCCAGATACTGTGCTAGAAATTAGAGCAGTTACAAAATTAACGAAAATCTAGTTGGGAAGATGTGCATATAAATTGGTAATCATTATAAGAAACAAATAAGCTCCTATTTGCTATAAACTACCTGCCTTATGTTCATTACATAAAAGCCCTGTTGTAAGCTTTATGATAACTATCACAACATAATATTGATATATATATAGAGAGAGATATACCAATTTTTAATATATTTTTAGATAATTCTTTTTTTTTTCAATTATAGTTGACATGCAATATTATATTAGTTTCAGATATACAACATAGTGATCAGATATTTGTATACCTGACAGTGTGATCTCCCTGATATGTCTAGTCCCCATCTGGCACTGTAACATAGTTACTACAATATTATTGATTACATTTCCTATGCTGCACTTTACATCTTCATGACTTTTCTTTTATAACTGGCAATTTATACTTCTTAATCCCTTTCACCTTTTTCACCATTCCCCCCAACCTCCCTCCCATCTGGCAATCATCAGTTCTCTGTATCTATGAGTTTGTTTCTGTTTTCTTTGTTTGTTTATTCTGTTTTTTAGATTCCACAGGTAAGTGAAATCATATGGTATTTATCTTTCTCTGACTTATTTCATCTAGTATAATACCCTGTTGTCGCAAATGGCATGATTTCATTCTTTTTTTATGGCTAATATTCCATTGTATATATGTACCACTTCTTCTTTATTCATATGTCTATTGATAGACACTTAGGTTGTTTCCATATCTTGGCTATTGTAAATAATGTTGCAGTGAACATAGGAGTGCATGTATCTTTTTAAATTAGTGTTTTGGATTTCTTCAGACAAATACTGAAAAGTAGAATTGCTGAGTCATATAGTGTTCTATTTTTAATTTTCTGAAGAATCTCTCTACTGTTTTCCATAGTGCTGCACCAATTTACAATTCCACCGAAAGTGAACGAGGTTCCCTTTCCTCCACATCCTTGCCAACACTGTCGTTTGTCAATTTATTGGTAATATATTAGCCAGTTTAATTTAATTAATCATAAATATCCAACCATCCACCCATCACTAATTCATTCTTTTATTTGTTCATCTTAAGCCAACATATTATGGTACCCATTTTGTGCCAGGGACTGTTATAAGTACTTTACATAAATAAACACACTTAATTTTTATAACAATCCTAAGTGGTGGGAGCTTAAATTGAACCACATTAAAATTATGACCAACAAAAATGGCACTTTCATATGGTTTCACTTAATATTATTTCCACTTAAAGATGGTGAAATCGAGACACAGAAAATTTAAAAGTAACTCTCCTAAAGTCACATAGCTATTAAGCAACAGAACCAGTATTAAAACCTTGGCAGTCTGGCTCCAAAATCTGTGCTTTTAATTATTCTGTGCTGCCTTTTGAATTTTATATTACAGTTGAATTAGTTGATGCTGAAACTTTGGCTATTTATGGGCCCAGAAAATCCCCATAGCATGTTTCAACGTCTCTGCATTTGTGATATAGCTGATACATTTTGGAATCCTTCATACATTCTCTGTCTACACATCTTATAAGGTTTCTTTGTAGTGGAATTACAAAAGGAGTTTAACTTTGTAGGAATCTGAAAATGACCATTCTTGAGGAGAATGGTTAGTTTTAAATGATCCCAATCAAATATGAATTGCGAGGTGCCCTCTAGAAAGAGTGAAGGGACTGCATGAAAACTATAGATGGATTTCTGGCTTAAATTCTTAATTATTTGTGATTAATGCAAAAGAATTAGTAGAGCAATGGGCTGATACTTTCAAATTTGTTCACCACGGATATTCAAGCTCCTTTTGTAAATAAATGAAACTGACTTACTAGGGACAATATTATTCCTGAGAGATCATAAAAATTCACTTTCTGCAGAACATCGCATTCTTTCACAGGGATGGATAAAGAGGGAAAATACAGAAAAATATTATCCATAGTGATTGAGAATTACTTTGAGTCGACTTAATGGCTTGTGTCCGTGGGTCAAGTAAGGAAGAGCAGTTTTGATCCTTTTCTCTATAATATTTGTTTTCCTCACGTGACATGGAAATAGAAGTGAATTGACGTTGGATCATGTGTGTGCATGCATGTGTGTGTAAATACAGGATTTTTTTTCAGGTACATGTGTAAATGTACATGCTTTCCAGGCCTACTGGACTAGCGAAAACTGTCTTAGTTCTCAGTATCAGCAACTTATAACCAAAATTGGTTAAAGAAAAAAAAGGAAGAGGACTGCAAAAAGGAAGTCAGGATTTAGAGCTGGAGCATTTGCAGTTTAAAGGGACCTGCGTTCCCCTCACTGGCAAGAGGAGGTCAAGACCCCTAAAGGATGAGGACATGAGTTGGCTGGAAAAGCTCTCTACTTCTGAACTGATGCCTACTTTTAGCCAATTTTCTCTGTTGCTTAGCACCGACATGCAGAGAGGAGGCCAAGAACTGAGTGTTGAATTTGGGACTGTGCCCTAGGGATAGAGGATGAAGAGACCAGGGATCTTTAGGACATGGACACAGGGCTGGAGAGGAATTTTGCGTCCAGAGTCTGTAGGACACCTTTTATTCAGAAATAATTTTGTAACTTTTTGGAATCTTAGGAAGAATGTCCTAATACATTTGGAAAATCTCATGTTGTTAGTTAGTAAAATCACTATGTTTTTTGGATTCAGGGAAGCTAGTGGACTCACCCGTTGTCAGCCCATTAACATCTGCTAGTAGGCAGTCTGTACCTTATTTGACCCTTGATGTTGCCAGGACTTGGGACTCAGGTCCCTCACACTTATGATTCATGTGCTCAGAGAGAGAAAACCCCATGATTTGTCTGAATTCAAGTTCATGCTCTTTGGAAATGATTTCTTTGTCACGTAAGACTAGGCCGTGATTCTTTGTCATTCCCTCCCCCACCCAGTAGTTTCCAAGGCTGTACTGTTGCCATGCCTCTCTTGCCCCTTCCCTCCTCTTTCAGCATCAACGGCTTCATTATCTCTTGCACAGGTTCATGCCATAGCCTCCCAAAAGGTCTTTGTACCTCCTGTAGCAAACTGGTATGTTAGTCCATTCTTTGCTTATTGCTGTTTTAATATTCCAAAAGTAAAGCTCAAATCCTTTTCCCGTCCTGCTTAAAAACTTTTCAGTTCCTCCCCCAAGTCTACTAAATAATAAATTCTTTCCGTCATTCAGCATTCAATCTCTGTCACAAGTACTTGGAGCACCCTGCACTTTTCTTTCATATAACTGGTCACATTAATAAATATATATTCATGTTTGTGATTATTTGATCATCTGTCTCTCCATCAGACTGGAAGGTAGATGGGAGTAGCAGTTGTATCTGTTTTGTTCATTGTTGTTCACTCAGTCCCTTGCCTGGTGTATGGAAGGGATTTGTTAAATTAACTTTTTTGATCTTACTTCCTATCATTCCTCTCGCATACTAGATTTTTAACTCAGCCAGACCACTTAATATTTTCTGAATATAACCCATACTTTCTCGCCTTTGGGCCTCTGTTATTATTGTTCTGTTAACACAGCTACCAGTCATTGGGGCAGGATCACATTATGGTTAGAAGCCTAGGCTACAGCCTGTGTCCATATTTCACTCTTGCCACTTACTATCGATATGATGAGTTGCTGAAACTGGGTGAGTTTTGTAGCTCCTGTGACTGTTTCCCCATTTATAAACTGAGAATCAGGTGGTTCTCACATCAGAGAGTTGTATGAAGATCAAGTGAGCCAATGTGTAGATTGAAGGCTTCAGTACACATTTGATGTTAGTCACTGATGCTATACCCTGGGCCATGCTCATTATAGACCAGCTCAGGTCCTCAAAGTAGCCCTCCAGGAAAAGTACTGGCAGCTCCATCTGAGGATTGAGGAAATGAGGCTCACAAAGGCTTAATTATATCTGCAGCTAGTAAGCAGCATGGCAGGTTTCCAGCCTTGGCCTGTTCATGTGAACCTAGCTTTTTCTAATGTCTCTCCTCTGTCTTTCTATATTCTCCTGTCTCATTTCCACCCTCAGTAATTGAATTTACCCTTCACATATCTTCTCACATGCTATCTTTTCCAAGAAGGCTTTTTTGATTCTCTTCTGGTCTGAATGTTGTTTTATCATTTATTAGTAATAGTGCCCTTAGAGCACTAGGTTTCTGAGTATTTGAGGATTCCTCTCCATGAGACTGAGGTTTGAGAGAATGTCTTCCTCTCTATTGAATTCTTATGGATTTACTATCTGACCATATCATTTTAATTCTTCTTTTATGTAATTTAGTCCAAATATACCCTAAAAGCCTTTACATAGGGAATTACCAGACAACAGGCATATAAGCTGTCCCCTTCTGGTCCAGATTTTTTCCTAAAGGAATAGGAAAGGTCCCTATTCCTTTCATCCTGGGCATATGGAGTTTGAAGGTCTGTAAATCGTTCTCTTTTGTCAACTTAACGTAGAATTGCAAACCTGTTAAACTGTAGAACTATTTTTCATGGAGCAGGCCTTGCACTCTTTTTCTCTTTTTGCCTAGGAAGGGACACGAAGTAAAGAGAACACATACTTGTTGGGAACTTATTCTATACCCAGCACAATGCTTAGTCTTGATAATATAAAGGAGGAAACTTGGACCTTGTCTTCGAGCAGCATTTATTTGACTCTAGGCACTTAGCTAAGTGCTTTATTAACATCATCAATTTCCATCTGTCTGGAAGTCTAGAGATGCTGACTGACTCTATCTACTCTCCTGGATTTCTCATCCTAGGTTTTCATACTCTGCACACGATCCTTGGTGTCCACTGTCTCCCTTTGCATAGCCTGCTGCATTACATTGATAATGGAGTGTTGCTTCTCACAGAAACAGCTGTCATAAGGCTCATGAAAGGTAAGAGGCTCTTAGTTTGCCAGAGTGCAAGTTCTACTCTGAGTACCACCAGGGCTGGCTTTGAGGGGTTGTGAACTGGGTCACACAAGACCCTGCCACACTCAAAAGGGCCCCATACTTAGTTTAATGCTTTGCATCAAATCCTGAAACAATATTTGAACAATGGGCTCTTAATTTGTTGTTTTTTTTGCATTGGGTGCCACAGATTATACAGTTGGTCCTTCTGAGGACAGTTCATTTCTTGTAACCATCCTTCATGCTAATTGAAAGTGACTTTTCTCTTCAAGGGACCCCAAATGGCTTCTCAATCCACACACAGCTATTAGGTTTCTTTTCTTTACATGAGGGCACTTAAGGATAGGAGACTCTGAAGGCTTGTTTCTCAGGAAAATGTCATAAAATGGCTTACTTTCAGCTGTTTAATTCTATCATTGCAGTTAGACTTGAAATGCAAGAAAAATTAGAAATGCAGTGCTTAAGTGAATTTGAACTTTAAATAAGGTCTGTAGTTTATTAATCACTCTCACTTAAGTGGTTCAGTCGTGGTATTTTATAGAAGAGTTTTGTCAATATACATTAAAATATTTCCAATTCTTCAAGGTGCTTCTGTTTTAAGTTAGTAAAATTTTTTTTTGTGACTGGCAGCCTGTTCCATGATATATATCAACAGCTTCATTTAAAAATGCCTTTTATTCAGAGAGACACGAACTAAAATTTTCGCAGTTGTTAGATTTAGTTTGAGAATACAAAATTGGGATATGTGTTAGGGTGAAGCACCGAAGTATTCTTGCCTTGTTAAAGGCAAGAATTATTAAAACAGAGATTTCTGTTTTGTTTGCCAATCTAACTTTCTCGTAGATCTGGACAACACAGAGAAAAATGAAAAACTAAAATTCAGCATCATTGTGCGGCTTCCTCCGGTAATCCTGAATTATATTTTATTTTCTCCCTAAGCCTTGGCATGAACCTCCCTCAATTTCTTCTTGCAAAAAGAGCATTTACTTGATTTGGGCTAAAGTCAATTAAATTGTTTCACTTTTCAGCCCTTTCCAAGAAATCCCATCCATCCCCACCCTCTGTCTGTGGCTCCTCGCTGGCCTCCAAAGTGCTTGCTCCTCTGGCTTTGTACTGGCTTGGCACAGCCCACCTAAATCAGACGTTTTTCTCTTCTTAGGAAGCTGCACTAATACATCTGTGAGTCTGAGGGGAGGGAGAGGGGAAACATGTGCTTTTGGCATTTAAACTGATAAGAAAGTTAAATACAGGTGAGGTCAGAAAGTTCTGGAACTGCATTTCCTCCCACTGTCATTTCCACCAGGGCAGGAAAACATTCTTAGGTCGAAGGAAGAATGAGAAACATGAGAGAAAGGGTTATACAAGCACTCCTTGTTTCTGTGGGAGATATTAGCTCTCAGAGTCAAAAATACTATGAAAACATGAAATTTCACAGCAAGGTCTTCAGAGCCTCTGACTCCTCAAACTTCTTGACTCTGAGAGTGTGGCCAACTCTGTGCATGGTTTACATACCTTGTGCACTTGTAACTCTGGCATGATCCTCCCGCGGAGGGATATCCATTGCCTTTCTGGACCTAATGAGCTTGCTTTGTAGTACCCTCTCCCCCTTGCATGCTCACTAAAGCAAAAGCAAGAACAATAAAAAGCATATTTTCCATGACTAGATCTCTTTGGGGATTGTCTTCAAACATTTAGATTGGTCTCTAAATTAGATTTTTTTTTTGCCTCATACTCTTAGGGAATTAAAATTTTCTGGGCAAGACATTAGCAGAGAACATGCCTATAACCTTTAGTTTCCTATCAAAACATCATTTAGTGTTGGCATTCAAACCCCCACTTTCTAAGAGTAGCAGATGAACTCCATTTCCGAAAAAGAATTTGGCAACATCAGTATATAAACTTCTTTTCTTAGGGTTGCATTTAACTAAGTATATATTCAAAATTCAGAAGCATACCTCCTAGGTAATGGCCTTTCTCCAAAGGTCATTAACCATAAAGGGCCTTTTAGACTAACTAGCTACTTTGGAATAATATTTTTTAAATTGTGAATTGATATAAAGTATATTTACTTAATGCAGTGTGCACTATATTCTCAAATATATATTTTTCCATCCTTTTTTTTTTATTATTGACTATATCTTTTAGAGTAGTTTAGGGTTCACAGCAAAATTGAGTGGAAGGTACAGAGACTTCTCATGTACCACCTGCCCGCACACATGCATAGCCTCCCCCATCATCAACATCACCTGTCAGAATGGTCCATTTGTTACAATTAATGAACCTACATTGACGCATCACAATCACCTAAAGTCCATAGCTAACTTTAGGGTTCATTGTTGGTGTCATTCATTCTATGAGTTTGGATAAACGTATGAGATGCAGCCATCAGTATGAGATCATATTGAGTATTTTCACTGCCCTAAAAATTCTCCTTGACCTATTTTCAATTTGCATTATAGGTTATTGGTCAGAAGATCTGTCGACTTTGGGATCATCCTATGAGTTCTAACATTATTTCCCGAAACCACGTGAAGCGACTGCTTCAGAACTATAAGAAACAGGTGAGTTGGTATGAAAGCACAGCCCCACTAAATGTTTCTTGGATACTATTTGCTTATTTTAGCATATCTATATGGAGAGCAATTATAGTTCTTGCCACTTTTTAAAAAAAGTTCGTACTTATTTTGGAGTCAACTAATACGGAAGCAGTTTCCTTTTTAGCCTCAGAGTTCTATGATTGACAAGTCATCATTCAGTATAGAATTTCTGCCTCTGAACTACTTCATTGCAACATTGACAGATATAGAATCCTCCAATCAAGGTAATGCATTCCTCTGTTCTCTCAGTTTTTCTGCTTTACCCTTGACACATTAATCAGTCCCTATTCACTTCTGTGTACCCATTTCTTTCCAAAATACCCCTTATAAGTAGGTTCTTATTGCAATTGGTTTTTCCTAGCAATATATAGTTTACCTAGAGTAAGTTAAATTACCAAAGAAAAAATCACCTCTGAGGTTTTAAAAGGGTCTAAGTGGTTAAAAACCTATTTGGTTGATGTGAATGACCTTTCTTGGTGCTGAGGTTTAATAAATTTTAACAACACATTCTCAGAATAATGTGTTTTGTTAAAATATTAAATAATTATTTCAATGAGCTGTGGGCACAGCATTATAAATATTCCAAGGCTTCACAATAACTCTTTTCTTTCTCTCTTTTTTATCCAGCTCTGTATACTTTTGAAGGACATGACAATGTGGATGCAAAATTTGTGGAGGAAGCAGCTCTGAAACACACCACAATGCTTTTAGGCTTATGAAAAAGAAAATACAATTATATCAGCTTCCAATTTTTAATCTTGTTCATAGCTCTACTTCTAGTGAGAATTCTTTGGCAATAATTGAAATTGGTGGCCCAAATCAGAATAAATTGTTGACCCATCTGAATTTCAGTTTGGTACTTGTTCAGATGGAACTAAACTGCTGTACCTCATCCCAGTTTTTAACAGCAGATGTGGAGAAATGACAAACTGTCCAAGGTGGCAGGCAATGGCATAAATGATGCTCTTCCTAGGGGCTTATCTTCCTTGTGGCTTCATAGGCCAAAAGCTGGTTTCTGTTGCACTCAAATAAAATAGGTTTTATAAATGTAGAGAAAAATGCTTAGAAAAACAGAAACTGGATGTGTCATCAACAATAACATATGACAAGTAGAAAACTTAAATGTTGCATAAAAACCATATTTGGAAAGAGGATACTTTTTAAAAAACTGAATTCGGACTAAGTCAAATCTGCTATTTCCAGTATAGAATAATTTATAACACTCAGCAGTTTGTATATACAGTATTTAGAGTAGGATTTGTCTTTGTGATGGTTCAGATGGAACTATATTTAATATTGTAAGCTTTTTGTATTTATAAATGTTTGATTTAGAAATATCTTAAAAAAACAAAACACTGCAAGTTTTGGCCTGACTCTTTTGTTCTTCGAACAGAGACTTTTTTTTTCCAGCCAGAAACATGAGTCCATGAACATGTTTCCCCAGAGGACCCCATAACATCTAACTAGCTCTCCCACTTTTTCCTGTCTCTTTTACAGCGACTTCGTTCTGATCCACAAATACAGTTACTGCTTGGGGGCAGCCCATCACTCTTTGCTTTTTTCCTCTTTTCATACTGTTTCCCTCGGTGACCCTGCGAAACTTTAATCACTATACATATCACTAGCCGATATATTAATTCAACTTCTTTTCTAATATCATCATTGTGTTCTCAAAATTGTCCTCTCCTACAGAATTCCCATTTTTGGTCAAATACTTCATGGTCACTGAGGCTCAAAATCTTAGAGCTGTATCAGCAAGGCAGTGTTGATTTTTTTCTCTTGATAAGGTCATTATTTTTCATGCCCTACCCTTTTCTTTTCACACCTGATTGATTTGCTTTCTAAAGTAATTTATCTGACTTATATTTGAGATAAACACTAGTTT
>NW_011888888.1:1584157-1611086 GCF_000151845.1 Pteropus vampyrus | reverse complement strand
CACACACACACACACACACACACATTCTCTCTCTCTTTCTCTCTCTCTTCCTCCCTCCCTCCTTCCCTACCTTCCTCTCTCCCTCCTTCCATTTCTCCCTCTCTCTCTCTCACGCACGCACACACACACACACACACACACACACACACACACACACACACTCCCACTCACATGTTGCATATCATTGCAATGACCTATGTTGCTAAAGCAACACTGTTTCTGGGTTTTAGGGTTTATCATCAAATGGCTGGTGGGTTCTAAATTCACTATATTCTAACCTCAATATTTTTCATAAGGCACTAATTATTTCCATGTTTTTGTTTTTGACAAAGGTATAGGACTATCTATTTCCTTTGGTAAGTCATTGGTGAGCAAATGTTACTAAGGAAGAGATAAGGAGAAAAGAAGAATCAGAGAAGTAGTCAGCAGCTTGCTTTGAGCCTCAAGGTCTTCAAGATCTTTTTGCCTGTGCTTCTGAAAAATAGATGCATCTCTGATAGCATTAAAAAGAATTCTAAATAATGGAGACAGGTAAATGACAGCCAAGACACCATAGGTAAGACGTGAATGCCTTAAAAAATATAGTCCCAGGCAATGTGGGAATTAAAAATCAGACCTTGTTTTCAGATATTTCTACTATGTGTGGGGAATGTACCTTTTTTCTTGGGTTAGGGAGTAAATGGTGATCTTTTTGAGGATGTCTACTTGATGGTCTGAGAGTGAGTTGTAGGTCCCCAAGATGCAGTTTCCTTAGAAAGAGATGCCTAATTCTATTCTAAGAAATATTGAAAGATCATGGGAGTAGGCAGAAGAACTGGGCATCCAACTTGCAGGTGGAATCAGCAATAGACACAGACTTAGGCTAGTGGCAGGAGGAAAAAAGGGCAGCATTGAGGTCTGTAATGTGCACCAAGTGCAGAGTCTGCAAAAGGCTGTGACAACCGTAATACGCTGGGGGCCTCACAATATGCCACGTTAAGTAAGGAGTAGTCTGAGGAAGGGTGTGAGGACAGGGATTGGGGACATATGGCTAAAACCAATGCCAGCCTGGTCATTGCCATGCCAGTGGGAGTCCATGGTGTTCAACCACACCAGCCCAGGATGTAAGACTGTAGGGTGGAACTTTGTGCTTGCCAAGTGTTCTCCAGAGAATATTATGGTATGTTGCACTATTGCACTTTTGACTTGTCTTTAAAAACCAAAACTTCTTATGACTGTTGGGACTGTATATGGTAGAGTGGGAAAATTTTCATATATTTTGGAAGGATTGAAACCCCGGAAAATAGCTTTTCCTGGCCACTTTACAAATGCAACATAGAAGCCAAAACTTACCCGAGACTTTTCGGCGATGGCCACGGCATACATTTCTTCATCTCGAAGTACCTTCAACCATTCTCTCTCAATCTCTTTATTGAGTGGTAGACCCTTTTCTATCCTGGAATTGCAAGAGAAAATGAAGTCCTCTTTCTCCTTGACTTCCTTTTGGAGTTCAATGGCCAGAGCTTGTTTCATGGACAGCTCGGCAACAAGAGCCATCATTTTTTCCGTGGCGTCTTTGATCTTTTTCTGGTAGCCATTCATCTAGAATTAGAGAGCCCAAGACTTAGCCTATGTATACATTCCATGAAGAGTCGAAGAAAATGGCAAACTGCTGGCTGTCTATAATGGTGGTGGTGGTGGTGCGGGGTGGGGCATTGTTCCCTGAAGGAAGGAAAGGTTAAGTGGGAAATTATAGAAAATAAGAATTAGAAGAGATCTCAGGACTTTTTGAAAATTTTAAAGGCTTTTACTCTCATTAAGAGGTCTCCAGATTACTCAAAAACATTGCAACAAAAACATGAAAGACAGATGCATAGAAAGCCTAAATCCCATCGGTATACCTAGCATTTATTAAGCATCCATCATGTCTAAGTTATGTAAAGAGACTTGAAAGGCACACGCTAGACTCAAGGTGCCACCTAAAAGGTAAGATATGCAGCTGCAAATTAAGAGCATTACACCACTGTGCAAACAATGGCTTACCTAAAACACCCTGGGAACCAGGTGAAGGGCCAAAAGTTTGTTTTAGGAGTTTTCTGCTTTATAATAATAATCCCTTTTAAGTGTGTGGTGCCTTTGAGGTTCCAGAACATTTCATATGTATTTTTTTAACTGTCTTTTTTTTGCTGTCTTTTTAAAATCAACTTTATTTTTCAATTATAATTTGCATATAATATTAGTTTCAGGTATACAACATGATGATTAGACATTTATATAACTTATGAAGTGATCATCCTGATACACATGGTACCCATCTGATACTGTACATAGTTTCTACAATATTATTGGCTATATTCCTTATGTTATACTTTACATCCTCATACCTGTTTTGTAACTACCAATTTATATTTCTCAGTCCCTTCCCCTTGTTCACCAACCCTCCATAAAACCCCTCCTAAGTGGCAACCATCAAAATGTTCTCTGTATCTATGAGTTTCTGTTTATTTTGTTATTTAGATTCCACACGTAAGTGAAATCATATGGCATTTGTATTTCTCTGACTTATTCTACTCAGCATAATATCCTCTAGGTCTATCCATGTCATTGCAGATGGCAAGATTTCTTTCCTTATGGCTTAGTAATATTCCATTGTATAAATGTATAATGTCTTCTTTACTCATTCATCCATTGATGGACATTCAGGTTACCTCCATATCTTGGCTATTGTAAATAATGCTGCAATGAACATATGGATTCTCATATTCCTTGAAAGTAGTGGTTTGGGTTTCCTCAGATAAATACCCAGAGGTGGGATTACTGGGTCCTTCTTTGTCTCGTTATAACATTTAAAGTCTGTTTTGTCTGGTATGAGGATTGTTACCTCAGTTTTTTTTTTTTTTCCATTTTCATGAAATATCTTTTCCATTCCTTTACTTTCAGTTTGTGTGTGTCTTTCAGTCTGCAGTGTGTTTCTTGTAGGCAGCATATATAAGGGTCTTATTTTCTTATTCATTCAGCCACTCTGTCTTTTGATTGGAGCATTTACTCCATTTACATTGAAAGTAATCAGTGATAGATATGTAATTATTGCCATTTTATATTTGTGAACTTTTTTTCTTAAAGAAGTCCCTCTAACATTTCTTGTAATATTGTTTGGTGTTGAACTCCTTTAGCTTTTTCTTATTTAGGAAGCTTTTTTTCTGTCCTTCAATTCTAAATGATAGCTTTGCTGGGAAGAGTAATCTTGGTTATAGGTCCTTGCTTTTCATCATTTGAAATATTTTATGCCAAACCCTTCTGGCCTGCAGTTTCTATTGAGAAATCAGCTGATAATCTTATGGGAGTTCCCTCGTAGGTAACTAATTGCTTTTTTCTTGCTGCTTTTAAGGTTCTCTTTGTTTTTAATTATGATGTATCTTGATATGGGCCTCTTTGGGTTCATCTTGTTTGGGACTCTGCACTTCATAGACTTGTATGTTTATTTCCTTTGCAAGATCAGGGAAGTTTTCCATTATTATTTCTTCAAATAGGTTTTCAATCCCTCGCTCTCTCTCTTCACCTCTGGTACTCCTATGATGCAAATGTTAGTACACTCGATGTTGTCTCAGAGGTCTCTTAATCTATCTTATTTTTTTTTTTTGGATTCATTTTTCTTGTTGCTGTTCTGATTGAGTGTTTTCTGCTATCTTCTAAAACACTGATTTGATCCTATGCATTGTCTAATCTACTGTTGATTCCCTGTAATGTATTCATTTCAATTATTGCATTTTTTCTATTCTGACTGATTCTTTGTTTTCTATCTCCATTGTTATGTTTTCTATCTCTTTGTTAAAGTTCTCACTGAATTCACCTACTCTTCCCCTAAGTTCATTGAACATCCTTATAACCAATGTTTTGAACTCTGCATCTGGTAGATTGCTTGTCTCCATTTCATTTAATTCTTTTTCTGGAGCTTTGTTCTGTTCTTTCATTTGGGACATTTCTTGTTTCTCCATTTTGGCAGCCTCCTTATGTTCGTTTCTATGTATTAGGTAGGGTTCCTATGTCTCTTGGTCTTAGTAGAGTGGCTGTATGTAGTAGATGTTTTGTGGGGCCCAGTGGCACAGTCTTCCCTGGTCACCTGAGCTGGGTGCTCTATATATGTCCCTTGTATGGGCTGTGTGTGCCTTGCTGTTGTAGTTGAGCCTTGGTTGCTGTTGACACATCAGTGGTGGGATTGACCCTTAGGCTGATTGGTTGTGAGGAGTAGCTGGTGAGAGACTGACCCTATGGAGCAGGATTTGCTTTTTCAGGGCTCTGGTGCCTGCCTTCAGTCTACTCTTTGGGTGCATCATCCTTGGATGCAGCCCTAGGTGTTGCTCTAGCTTGGCAGAAGTTGGCCGTAGGGTATGCCAACCCTGGGACCTCCTGGGAAGGGCCCCACTGCAGGCCAAGTTCAGCTGCAGCTTGTACCCTGCCCAGGGCCACCTGGCAAGAGTTATCAAGCAATCTGTAGATTTCTGCCACCTGAGCCGGGCTTAAGGCACTTCAAGAGGCCAAGCTGCGAAGTGAGGCCCACTGCCACTACTACTGGCTGCTCAGTAAGAGGTATGGGGCACACTGATGCAGGATGCTTCTTGTTTGGATTTTGTGAATCTTTGAGAGAAGTTAGGAAAGTCCACAGCATGAGCCAACATAGGCCATTTGTATGGAAAAGCCAGTGGAAGTGGCTTGGGTGGGCCTGTAAGTTGGGTGGGGTCTCAGGGAATCACAAGGGTCGGGAGCAACCAGTATTAGCCAGGTTGATGGAGACTCAGATGTGGCATCCCACCTGTATCTGCATGCTGGGGGTGAGGGCACAAGAAAGAAACAAAGGCTTCTCCCAGCAGTTTTGTCTGGGAGAAGACAAAACATATGGCATTGAGAATCAGGAGGGATATTTTAGCTGTGGAGAAAGCTATTCCTCCAGTCCTCAACCTGAAGTTAGACAAAATTCAGTTCCTCCCCATATGTCCCTGGCACCTTTCAAGCTGCTGTCTCAGCTCTGATACTCAGAGTGAGTGAATCCATCAGTGAGTAAGTCTGTGTATAGGCCCCTTTAGAATAATGCCCAGAATTCCAGCTGCCCTCTGTCTCACTCAGCCACAATCTCCACTTTTTCACAGCCAGAAGAATGTGGAGACTTCTCTTCCCAGCGTTGGAACCCTGGGCTGGGGAGCCCAGTATGGGGCTGGGACCCTTTGCTCCTCCTTTGGGATCTCCACAGTTAAAATATCCCTCCTGATTCTCAATGCCATATGTGGATGTGGGACCAGCCTGTTCTGTATCTCCTACCAGTCTCGAGGCAGCCTCTTTTGTATGTCCCCATTTGTAGGACTTCTGTTCAGCTAGACTTCAGGCAACTCCCAATGATAATGGTTCTGTAGTTTAGTTGTAATTTTGATGCGGTCATAAGGGGAGGCAAGCACAGCATTTATCTGTTCCACCATCTTGACCAGAAGTCGCACATTAGCTATTTATCATCAAAAAATAAAAAGTTAGGACTAAGTAGAATGATTGGTTTTAAAAGAAAAGTAAAATTGGAATTAGTGGTTCCTTTCAGTTTTCTGGTCCATTGCACAGCCTTTTAGTGTGGCTGTAGCCATGATGGGTTAGTGAGTAGTAACTCCTCCCACCTGCCAACACTCTGTAATATTATATTGCTTTAATTTAAATTTATATCCTACTTTTGACATTTTATTATGTATATATGTATTTGGATATTTGGTTATAGTCTGTCTCCCACAAGAATTTACTCTTCATGAAGATGAAGACTATTTATTTTATTCATCATATTCCCAGTATCCAGATTGGGAGCATAGGAGGCATCAAGCAAAATTAAAATGGAATATTTGTTGAATGAAGAAATGGTAAATTTTTAGTCTATTTTAATCCTTCAGTCCTTTGCATCAGAGTAAATCAAGACATGAATATGAGCTTCCAAACATTATGTCTGACCTCGAAACATTCTCCTTCTCCTAATAGGGGACACACTGGTCTATCTGCACATTTGCTTAGAGGAATGTTGCTGCTAGTGATTTACTTATATACTTTGTCGCCATAAGGAATAAAGAATATAAATATTTAAAATTTTTCTACACTGCTGAATTTTTAGGAAGCATACATTGAATAAAAATGATTACCATTTAAAGCTTCAGTGGTGAGTCATTATCTCTCTTAAATTTCATTAATCAGTCACTGCACACTTGAGTGTTGTGTGTATGAATAACCAGCCAACCTCCCTTTTCCTCTATAAATCAAAAAAAGGATGGCATTATCTGGGTTGCTCTAAGTTTTTGCTGAGGTTTTCCATTTTTTGTTCATTTGGGAAAATTGGAAGAGGAACCATAAGCTATTTGGGAAAGATGAGAGGCTTAAGAAGACGCTCATCCTTGTTGAGCACCCACAGGGGCTAGGCCACTTCTGCTTGAGTATGTAATGCTTGCTACTTTAACTGACATCATACCCATTTCACAGGTCAGGAAACCCAGTTTTAAGATCATTTCTGTTATCTTTCTCAAGGTCATTTGCTAGTATTTGCAAATCTCAAATCCGAGATCTGAACATCCTCCCGTCTTCTAGATCTGCTTACTATGAGATAATCATTTTAAATTAAAAAAATGAAAGCCAGGTAGAGAACACAGAAAGTGGAGAAAGGAAAGGGGAGGTAAATCACAGGACAGAACACAACTATACTGGAACCTTCCTGACCACATGACACCACTGCTTTTCTCTAGCATTACTGTTGACTTCCAGAGAGGCTCTGCCATCAGCTTTGACAAGCCAGCTCTCAGCGAAAACTGACTTCCTTCAAAGACAGGGGAATTCATTTTGCAAAAAGAAGGAAGGCAGGTAACATTTAAACATTGGCCATAGTAATTCAGGCAAAGTTCATGAGCCTAAAAAAAGTCTTAATATTCTTATTTTATGAGGTAAAGTTGTGAATTGCACAAATGCCACTGGACTGACCAGTCTACCAGTATAAGTCATCAGAGCAGAAGTGTAAAAGCCAAATAAAAATGGCAAAGGAGGCTTGAGATTTACAATAATTTCCTATTAAGTATGCCAGAACTGTTTCTAGAACAGGACTGTTTACTTATTCAACAAATGTTTTTATAGGGTTTAGTACATGTTAGGCATTGGGGAAACTAAGAAAAATGATGAACAGTTGCTGCGCCCTGGACCCCATAGTCAGGCTGTGGGTGTTACCATGATCTATTTTCCTGCCTGCCTCCCCACACTAGATGATGGGTACAATGTGTCCCCTCCTCTCTGTTTCTTCCCCCATTCCTAGCATGAGAGGAGCACAGAGTAGTTTCAGTAACTATTGCTGCCTGACTAAAATCCTTGTGCCGTCACAGCGGGATGCTCCAAGAGGCTTCAGAGGCCAGGAAATCCTCTGACCACTCTATGATGCAAGGTCCTGCTGTGTCATCATCAACCAACCTCCCTCCTGCTGGCTGCTCCTTTCAAGGTAGCTTCTAGAAGTCCCAGTCTGACCCTGTGGCTTTGAATCAGCAGTCCTGGTACAGTATTTTAAGCTTATGAAATCAGGAAGATCCATGTACTGTACTTTCCTCACTAGTGGAGCCTGGCAGTAGCTCTACCCCATGGTGTAACAGGCCCATGTTTGTATGACTGTGATTGTCTTTAATGGTCTCCTTCCATTTCTGGGTTCTGGTTGAGTTCCCATGCAGAGTGCTGGATAAGTGAAGCCCTCCAAAAGGAACTAGAAAGGGTTTAACTTGGCACATAAAATATAAAGATAATAATTGTCATATTTGAGTATGTGCCCGATTAAGTGAAACTTATATACTGTCATTGAAAAGCTTAGGTTTTTACACCATAAAGTGAATTCATTCAGGGAACAAGATTGAAACTTATTTTGGACAATTTTCTAAGAGTCATCTTTAAATTTTTAATTTTACATCTTTATGTTTCTCTAGTCATAAAGCCAAATCTCTCTAGGGTTTCTCTCAATAAATAGTCTGTGGAAAATGAACAGTAATCGAGGAGTAAGGGAAAAATTGAGAAGGCAGGGTCTTGGACAGACCTTCTTGGCTAAGAGCAGTGTGTCCTGCTTGTAGGCTTGAGTTTTGCTGTAGAGCCTATCCGTGAGCCTGGAGACCTGTTCATAGATGAAATCTTTTTCCAGTAACTGCTCCTCCTTCTTGGCCAGCTGTAGTTCCAGCTACAGTCAAAAACAATTTCAGTAGGAAGGGGGAAAAATGTCATGCAAGCCAAAAACTTCTTTCCTAATTAGAGCACTATTATTCCCTACCCCCCACCCAAATGAAAATACATTGCTTTTGTAGTTGCCCAGATACCTCTAGAAAGTCTTTAGAGCTGGACTAAGTAAAGACTTCCCATGCCCAATCCTTACAGATAACTCTGGGAGCTCTTCCACTCCATGGTACCTTCCACATTGACCTCCCTTTGATATGCTCCAATCAGGAAGACAAACGAATCCATTTAAAATGCCAAAATTGCTCCTTTGGGCTATGAGACAAAGGTGGTCATCTTGAAACCACCCAATTTTTAGTTCTTTTGGCAAGTGTTTAAAGTCAAGCTTAGGTTTTGTTACTAGATTACAAGGAAAAGACTATATTAATGGCTAGAACAATGAGGGATAAATCGGTCTGCATAACATGAAACATATTTGTGTTACTGTGATGCTGATCAACAAGGGGCTAATAGGTGCTATTTTAAGAAAGAATGTTTACCGCATCTAATTTTTTGATCATTTCTTCTTCAGTCATATCTTTCCCCGGAAGGAAGCGGGTTCTGTTCTTATCCTCAGGATTTACAAACTGTTTCTCCAGGTCTTTTATTCTGTCTGTACACTGTGAAAACTATTAAACAAGAAAGAAACATGAACTTTAGCTCTCTTGTTCAGTAAATCTTAAAATCACATAGCCCAGAGTCTTTAGCATCTTTCACTATGACCAACACAGGTAAAAACTGAAAACTCTTAACACCTTATCAGCTGGGACTTGAAGTTAAGCAATGCTTCTGTTCACTTATGGTACCATGAGAATGATGTCTGTAACTAGCCTTACAAGGCAAGGTGACGACTTCTGGGTCATCAAAGACAAAGCTGATTTTATAACCAGTCCTTTGATTACTTCCCATTTCATGTTATACTCATGAAATGTTATGGAATTGCAGAGCTCAAACTACACAGACTTGATCTCTTTCTTTCAGGTCAATACAGAGGCCAAGATAGACAACATACAAGGTATAAGTCATACTAGACCAGTTTAAAACTCTTTGCTGGCAATTGGTGTAATGGCTTTCCAGAGAAGAATACAGTTCTTAATTAGTAGGTCAACACAATGTACAGTCTGTAAAGGATAGCTTGAACTATCTATGTCTTTTTGCCAAACACCCAATATAATGTTTTATATACCAACTATATTTGTGGAATTGATGAGACTTTAGAGGTGGATGAAGAAATATGGCCACTCCCTGGAAGAAGTAGCAGCACACTGAGATTTTTTGCCCTCAATAGGGACTTAAAGTATACATCTATATGTAATTAAGCATTTGTTGTATTTATTATTAACAACACTTAATATTTCCTTCTCTTAATTAGGAAATTAAATAGGAAAAAAATATGGTGCTTTCTTATCAAAGGGGTGTCTTGATTGATTTTATTTACCCATGGCCTTTGAGGAAAAAATGTTTACTTTTTCTATATAAAATAGTGTTCTCGTGTCCTAAAATAGTTCATATGACTTCCAAAACCCCTTAAAAAAAAACCTCTATTACAAACATCAGGAAAATATGACTCATGATAATCCTTGGATTAGAATGTTGGATGATTAAAAACTGTTTCAAACAACTGAGAAAATACAAACCTTAAGAGAATTCCGAAAATGATGCAAAAGATGGGAAGACTTTGAAAAACACACAAAACGCTACAGTTTAACACACAGGATATAATAGGAATTGATACTGCAAGTCAAGGTGCAAAAATAGCTTGCCTTAAGCTTGAAATTTCACATCAAGTCCTTCAAAGGGCTCATATAGTAGTGCTCAGTAGACAATAATTAAGTGAATTTGAAGACTAATGGGAAACTTTCTATTCAACTATTCTTAAGTTTAGAACTAACTCTGGTAAAACAGTAACTGATGATAACACATAGTCCATATGTCTCAATTCATATGCAGTCAGAATGGTTTGGGTTCACATCAGGTAGTGTGTACTATCATTAAATGCATAGTATTTCCTCTTGGGTAAACTTGAATTCATATTTCACACCAGAAAACTGTTTTTATAAAATAAAATGTCGAGTATATATATCTTAAGCACAACTAATTTTATCCATCGAATAGAAATATTTATTTGCAATTAACATGAATAAAATATTTAGATAATAGGGAGCGCATTTTTCTGTTGTGGATCTTGAATTTAGTCTTTTTGTTCTGCTGGGCATCTTGATAGTTTAGTATGAGCAAAGATGGCCCTGAAACTTTGTTTTGGGAAAGAGATAGAGAGAGCCAAATTATTCTGTAAAATGGAATGAGAAAAGTATGAGGTGCCACGGGGAGGGAAAATGCGGGATAAAGATGGAAAGACAAGCCAGTGAAACAGAGCTGGGCTACGGTGCTGCATGGGGTAATATACCCAAGGGGACTGCTCCAAGTGATGGAGTGGCCCTATGGAACTTTGAAGGGCATGGATATCTGATATTTAACTTGAAGTTCTTTGTATTTCTCGCAGTGTTGCCCCAAATCTTCAGTAAAGTCAGTTCACAAAGGCCTTGCATGAAAGGTGCAGGCTGAAGAAGGAGCGAGTCCTGAGTCTGCACTGACATGGCACACAAGTGGACTAGGCACTGTGTGTGCAAGGTGATGAGGGAATTCCTCCAAATGAATCTCATTGGAAACCTGAGTCAGAGCCCCAGGAATCCTGAGGAGGCTATGTGGGAGGCCTGGGGGATGTTCCAACCAATCTATCTAAATCAGGGCTACGCTTATTGAAGAAGTGAATGGGAGAAAGTATGGCTAAAAAACAAACAAACAAATAAACTCTGGAATCAGAACCTTGGTATATTTGTGCAAAATGGAAGATCCTATCATCTATATAGCACATACACACAACATATGAAAGTAGACCCATCATCCAGTTTCACAAAGTCCTGTGATTCCCCATGACATAATTACATTTTTTTAAAAAAAAATCAGGACCCAAATCTGTTTACAGCATGAGCTAATGAAAACCATTTACTTGTACACCTAGAAAAAGACTAGAAGGCTCTCTTCCAGATTTTTTATAATTTTAATAGTGAGTATATCCTGAGGATAGAATTTTATTTTCTTCTTTAAAAATTTTATATTTTTCAAAACTTTATTAACTGAACATGTCTTAATTTTATAATTAGAAAAAATCTGAAAGCAAATCTGACATTTTAGAAAATGTATTATAGATTAAAATTTATTCTTACATTAAGTCAATAAAAAAGTTCAAGCCACAAATTTTTTAGTCTAATTTTTTCTATATTTTCTTTAAGAAAAAATGAAATTGTCACATGTGAAGAAAGTAGCTTTAGTCTGTCTGTCTTTCTTTCTTTCTTTCTTTCTTTCTTTCTTTCTTTCTTTCTTTCTTTCTTTCTTTCTTTCTCTCTCTCTCTTCCTTCTTTCTATTTGCTATTTAATGTTTAAACTTTCTGGCTTTATTCCACTTTTTAAAAGGCATGTTAGGTTATTAAATTACAGGAAAACTAAGAGAGTTAACTAGGAGTCGAATTATTGTGATTGCCAATTAATAACAAACAACAATCTTGGCTCCAGAGGGCAAGAGTGGTAAGAATAAGAGAGCTAGATGGTCTCCAAGATCTTTTCAGCAAGCATCAAAAACATAATTATGCCAGTGGTAATAAAATTACTTAAGTTTTGAGCTATAAGGAAGCTGAACTAGAGTTGAGATTTGGGAGGATCTATATTCCAGGAAAGGCAGAAAATGCCTCAAGGGACAAAAAGATAATCTGAGGCTTGGCTGCCTAACACACAGATTCTACCTTGCAGTCATATTCTGAGGCATTTTTTAAAAAGACATATAACTCATGGGTTCTTGCAGGTACTGGGAGTAGCATGGCTTGATTTACATGTAAGAACTTTGTGACCTACAAACCAATAATGGAAGAAAAAAGAATCAGCAAATGGTCCCTGGAAGGGTCTCATGAACACTTTCCCACCTGAATTTGGAGCACTGCTAATTCGGCATCCAGGGACTTCTTGGTTGGCAGTAATTTCTGGGTCACATGAATCTGTCTTTGCTTCTCAGCAATCTTCAGTTTCAGGAATCGTATCTTTTCGTCCAGGACATGTATTTCAATTTCTGCATTTAGTTTCATCTTCTCTTGGATATTTATTTTTTCATAAAAAATGCACACTTCTTCTTCCCGTTCTATCAGCTGAACACCACTACGGTCAAATTGAGAGGCAAAGGCTAAGAGGATGTTGAGGCCACAGTTTCACTAGTCATTGTGGTTCTCTCCGGATTTGGGGGCAAAATACACAACAACATTGCATAATTCTAAAAGACAATAGATAAATACCAGTGGTTTTCTAGTTAAACTGCACACTTTGAATGTCTGGGGAATAGGAGAAGGATGGTCTGAGCTGACCGTGTGGTTGGCTAGCACAGTACCTCTGCAGGTCTCCAAGGTTTTCCTGGGGTGGGAAAGAATGTCTTCCCCATGAATGAACAAAATTATCCCATATTCTGATTTTCTGCAGACCCTTTCCTTGGACCAGACTTGCCAAACAAGTTCTGGCCAGAAGTACCGAGGCAGAGGGCCAGGGAATGTGTTTCTACAGTGACTGTTCAATGTAACTTGCCAGGCCCATTAGGTTCTTTTAACATTGACTATCTCTGATGCAAAATTCTGTCATTTATAATCTTGCCAGGGGAAAAAACCCTTCCTTGTGAGGAAAATATGGGGAAAAAAGAAAGTAAGAAATTTCTAATTCCAGCCCCACAGATCTGAACAGGGCCCAGTTTGTGACAGGAGCCAAATAAGAGGATTTTTTTCCCCAGAGAAAACACCTGGCAGTCCTTTGAAAAATGGTATTCTTCACCACCCTGAACTTCTTCCCACACACTGTGCATATCCATTATCCCAGAGTTTGTCTGTAATTGCTTCTGTCTCTTTCTTTCTCTCCTTTCTCAAATGTGTGTACATAGTTGTATTTGGCTAATCTTAGTTCTGTATTTTGTCTCATTTGCTGTTCATTTGTTCCTCTCGTGATCTTCTCAGTCTTCTTAACAACAGAAGCCAGAAGCAATGCTTTACCACCTTTTTGTACTTTCTAGGTCCAGTACTTACATAAATGAGAACACAACCAAGGTTTGATGAAAACAATCAGGTACCAGATATAATTACTATATGCTCTACCATCTGCTGCCAGGTTTCTCAAAGCATAAGCAACTTGGGGAAACTGCTAATAGTAATTGATTAATGATATAGCCTGGAAGAAATAATGCTGCTCCTAGAGGTTGTGCTTACTCGTTCAGAAAAGAACTGAGAGAATGGCTGAATAAATATTATAATATGAACAAATCTATCACAAAAAAATGGATACATAATCCAAAGCTTTATTAATGTCAATGTTACTGAAATAATTTGATGGTATCAGAGGCATCCTAAATGGTAGTCTGGGAAAGGATCTTGACCTTCAAATGAGCAACTTCCCAAACTCTACTCTTGCCTGTTTCTCTTATGAGGACAGAGTTTCTCATTTTCAGGCAAAACAAATGGCTACCCTCCTCCCCAAGGCTAATAAAATCTGAATGTCAAATATCCCTCCCTACCCACTGTCAAGTCTAGATAGAGCAGGGGGCAATATTTCTAAACAGGATCTCTGGGTGCTTTGTCTTCATGTTAGGTTCCTGGTTTTTACCTTTCATTTCGACGCTGAACGGCTCGTTCGTATTTTTTGCGAAGTTGCACCATCTCCTCTTCAATGACGGTGATCATATGGGCAAGTCTGTCAATGTTATTTAACTGGGCTTCCTTCTTCTCTTTCATTTCCTGAAGTTTGACTACAATTTTGCACACATCATTTTGCATGCTTTCTCTAATGGTAACATTGTTGGCACGTTTCAGCATGGAATTTTGTAGCTTTCTTTAAAAATAATGGGAAATGGGTAAGATAATAGTTTTCTTTAAAAACTGAAGATTTCTGAAACCAAAGTAGTATCAATGTAGCTCTTGCTTTAGTGTGTCTGTTGAAATGATAATAGTAGTAGTAATAATGATATTCATCATGATTATCACTTGATAATCATGATTATCATACTTTCCATGATCACACTTCGGGAATTTCTGTAATCTTCCCAGGTCTCAGATTCCCCCTCCATCCGGATTAGGACATCTTTCTTTTGTGCCCCAACCTTCTGCTGCCCTCCTTTATCAAAGCAAGAGACTATAGTAATTCATTTACTGCTCTGTCATCCCCAGGAGATTGCTCTCTTAAAGGCAGAGATGGTTACATCTGAAAATGTCCATTGGACCTAAGGTGGTACCCGGCTCAATACAGCTTCACAATAAATGCTGAATTAATGCATGGCCTTTATAAATGATATTTTACGTTGATGTAGGATGAGAACCTGATTAGGAAATTAGATTTTCCTTTTCATACCAATCCCCTCCCCCATTGACCCCCATCCCAGCCCTATCCGCACACAAGAGCCTATTTTGTAATATCTTTGTGAAAGGAAACTGGGCATTAATGGCCACTAGAAAATTTTCAGGTTATACAGACTCTAAATATCAGTGAAATAGTCCAACAGATCTTGGCACATGGTAAGTAATAAGTTAAAAAACAACTGTTTGCCAGATACTTCTGAGTGTTTTTACATGGATTAACATTTAATAATAAAAAGTCCCATAAAATAAGGACATTTTTATGGGTAAAGAATGTGAGCCCAGAGAGGTAAGGTAGTTTGCCCGAGCTCTAAGTGGCAGGGCTGGGATTTGAGTCTAGAAAACCACCTTTCTTACCCACTCTGCCGTACTGCCTCCCACAAGCATATTAGAAGCTTCAAATCTACAACTGGGGATGTTGGTTAATAAACATTTGATTGTCTTCTAACTTTAAATGTAATTACCAAACTGGTGCTTTTCTTTCTAATTGGGTAAGTAAAAATAAACATACTAAGTGTAGTTATATGTTATAGTTTTACATTCACTTAAAAAACTGATGGCTCCCAAACAGTAGAAGCATAAGGAATTGCTTTCAGATGCTTAGATTGTCATCTGTAAAGCAAGGTGTTTGAGCAAGGGCTTCTCTAGCTTTGTAAAAGACTGTTATTTTCTATTTTATTATCACTGGAATATTTTAGAGTTCAATGAATCAAAAGTCTTTGAAAGGACAATAATTATTATAACACTTACCTTTCTTGAGTAACTGCACTATTTCTTAAAATTTCCAGTTCATTTAATGACATTTTATGCCTTTCTTTTATTTCGTTTACTTGCTGGTGAGCTTTGTGAAGTAAGTTAACAAATTTGTTTCTTTCATTTCGAATAGTGTCATACAGTTTAGCAAACTCTCTGAGTCTGTAAAAATACAAGTGTTTTTGAAACTTGTGAAATAAAGATCTGTTTTTTTACCCCACCCAAGTGGATAAATTATCATGTAATTCTTTTACCTCCGATGAATTTCACGTTTTTTCTTCCTGTGTATCCTGATTTCAAGATCCTTTGCTTTGATCTCCTTCACAATGTTGGTATATTTTTGCTGAAATATAAAAATTATGTGTGAAATAATAATTTTAAAAGCCCATCATCGCCAACATATGAGTACTCCCAGTCTCACCCATCTCATTCCTATCCATTAAGGAAAAAAACTATCTTGGCCAGCTAGGTTTGCAGATCAGGGGAAAGAAAAAGAGATTTGAAAATTGCCTGGCTAGCTTAACTGAACCACATTGACTAAGACAAAGGGTTAATTAAGGAAGCAGAAGAACAGAGAAGAGGAAAAGAAAAGAGCCTGCACAGGATAGGTTTGAGGAAAAGTTCGGGGAACATTTGAAGGAACCAAAGAGTGTGAATAGCACAGCTGGGCTAGGTGCATGAGGAGTTTGTAGTTTGTGGAAGATAGATGAAGGAAGAGGATTTGTAGTAAGTTTTCATAAACGTTATGAGTTGAATTCTCTGTGGTATTTTGTGAGAGACTGAAGCCATGATTTTAAAGTACTTTTCCATTCTTTTGTATTTTGGGTGTGTTTTCCTATACAATGAAGCACCATACTGAGATAAGCCATAAGGAGGTGTTACGAATTACACATGAATATTTTAAAAGACAGCACTTATAGTTCTAAAATCCTAGACATATACCAAGTGCTAAATACATTAGTAACATTCTTCAAATATAAAGATACTGGGTCCTTCATCTAAGGTAAAAAAGATATTCAACGATGAAGTATTTGCTGGTAGAAAACTGAGGAAACAGTTTCTGTTGGCCTTCTGTTGAGGACTGTGAGAGCAAAACTCATTTGGCATGAGTGATTAAAAAGCATCTAGGCATCAGAGCCAAGATGGACATGTAGCAATTTTATGTTGTTCTCAGTGAGAATGGAAGTCAGAAAAAAACTATTATTATTTAAATAACTATATATGTGTGAAGAATTAAACAGATATAAAAATTTAGTTTCATCCACTCCATCTTGGAGATAATAGCAGCATTGGTTTTTCCCTTTACCTCTTGTGTTTTTTTAGGTATGTAGATAAAGCGTTAAATAAAATAATAAGATTGACCATTGCCTTAAGGAAATTACAGCTTATTACAGCTAATGTTTGACAGACTAATTCCCACTATTAAGAATGCTTAAGAAAAACAATATTTTTCCTTTATTGATTTCTATATTTCAAGGGAAAGAACTGTGTGCTTTTATATGAATGAGCTCATTTAATAATGAGGCTTGGTTTACAGAGATTAGTTGCACATAGATAACATATATATCAATTTTTAAGATTAATTTGAAAATTGTGTAATTCATAAAGCAAATCATTGTTCCTTGTAACAAGTATCCCTGTGCTCCTCCTCCCCTCAGCCACTCTGTTCTCTCAGACTGCTTCCTTTCCTTCCTTCCTCCCTGGTCACTGTCTTTCCCTTCTCTACCCTGTGAAACCCAACTATCCCCTGAACTCTACTGGGCCAACAATAGTAAACTCCTTTTAGTTTCTCCTATGTTCCAATGAGGGAAAAATAAACAATTAATGTGGGGACTTAAAGAGTTTGCTGGGGTTGTGTGGTGTAGATCATTTCCTCAGTCTTCTCTGCAAAATCTTATTTAATCTCATTGCTCATTAATGCTTTGATGTGAGTTCTTTCTGAAAAACAAGAAGAAATGCTACTTCATGTAAATACTTGCTCAAAATTAGAACAAAGGTTGCACTTAGAAACAGCCAACATCTGGGTAAATTCAGGTTTTCTAGTTTAGTAATATATCATATCATATTCGTTTTTCACAGAGAACCTCTAGACATAATCCTTAAGAGGAATAAATGGTTCTAATATTAGAGTTTTAGCTAGCATGGCAGGACGTTTGTTTTTCCCATTGGTTTCATTGTTGTTTTGGTTTGGGGATGTTGCACTGGGTCAGCTCTGATACTTTGTGGAGAGCCCAGGAAAGTCATGGGGTGGAGCAGTAACTAAGGGTATCCTCACACTGGTTTAAATGATACTGGCTTGATGAACTTGGGAAAAGAAAGGTCTAATGCTTCTGCTCTTGAGTTGTTCTTGGGCAAATCACAGTAGGATGTGAGATATCTGTGGCCTGTACAGCTGTCAGTCACATCCGCCACTTTATTCTTACTGAAATTGTCATCTCTTCAAATACTCTGCTCATTATGATTCATCTAGCTCTTTCTCTCTCTAGATTGTTGACTACTGCTAATTGAATCCTAGGACTGTTTTTCAATGTATGATTGAGTCTTGTTTCGGGAAGCTGTATAGTTATGGAAACTTGAAGGAGACTTAACAATTATAGCTTTGTAATGAACATTGTGTTAAAATGAGGCTACCCCAAACTCTTGTAGTAATGAATGAATGGTTACAAAAACACAGATACCTGAGCTTTCCGGAAATCCTTGGATTTTTGCTCCTTCTCATCAATTTTGATTTGAGTCAGACGGACAAGGCCAAATACTAGTTCTCGCATGTTTTCTTGCTCCTTTAAAAGCTTGTTTTCTTCTGCAAGTTGCTGTTCTACTAACTTAGACTCTGCATCTGATAGGATTTTCTTGAAAAACACAACATATTAAAATTTGTTTGAAGAAACACACTAAAACCATTTTTTAGTGTGGTTTTAGACCATTAGACTATTTTTTTATTTCCTATGTAGAATTTGTATTATTAAAACATAAAACAAAACTATTGCCCTAGCTCCAAGAATTTTCTTTATCCTATAAAAGAATGTCCAAATGTGATAATATATTTAACATGACATAATTTTTCTTATTTAGACTGTATTTTCAAGTAACTTTAAGAAAAAGAAGAGACATAAAAGCATATTTTAAAATACTTTGACAGGAAGTTCTGGTCAAGATTGCTTGCCTCCTCCCATGACCACATTAAAATTACAACTAAATTATAGAACAATCAATCTGGAGAACCATCTGAAGACTAGCTGAACAGAAGTCCTATAACTAAAGATATAAAGAAGAGGCCACATCAAAACTGGTAGGAGGGGTGGAGACACAAAACAGGCTGGCCCCACACTTGCGAGTGGTAGTTGAGCATCAGGAGGGATATTTTGGCCATAGAGCTCCCCCTGGAAGAGTGAGGGACCCCAACTCCACACCGGGGCTCCCCAGCCAAGGGTTCCAGTGCTGGGAAGAGAAGTCCCCACAGAATCTTGCTGTAAAAATGAGTGGGCCTTCTAACTATTCTGGTGAGATGAAAGACTGATGGAAACCCAGACATCCACTTAAAGGGTCTGTACACAGACTCACTTGCTCACAGAAACTCACCTTGGGCTCCGGCAGAGGGACAGCAGTGCTATTTACAATAGCCAAGATACAGAAGCAACATAAGTGCCCATCAATAGATGACTGGATAAAGAAGTTGTACATATATACAATAGAATATTATTCCACCATAAAAAAATGAAATCTTATCATTTGCAATGACATGGATGTACCTGGAGGGTATTATGCTAAGTGAAATAAGTCAGACAGAGAAAGACAAATACCAACCATATGATTTCACCTACATGTGGAATCTAAAGAACAAAATAAATTAACAAAAGAGAAACAGACTCATAGACACAGAGAACAAACTGGTGATTGCCAGATGAGAGGAGTTTTGGGGGTCTGGGTCAAAAAGGTGAAGGGATTAAGAAGTACAAATTAGTAGTTACTAAACAGTCATGGGAATGTGAAGTACAGCATAGGGAATATAGTCAATAATATTGTAATAACCATGTATAGTACCCAGGTGGGTACTAGACTAATCGGGGGGAGTACTACGTAAATTATATAAATGTCTAACCACTATATGTACACCTGAAACTAATAAAAAATAATAATGAATGCCAACTCCAATAGAAAAATAAAAATTAAAAAATACTTTGACAGTGGCTTAAATAAACAAAATTTGAACATTTTAGACATTGGTGAAATAAAACATTTATTGTTTATTTTTAATATAATCAATAGCTTTTTTATTTTAAAAAATCTCACCAATTTGTATAATTTTTGCTGGTTCAAACACAGCCTTTTCCCCAAAAAATTTAATGTGAGGTTGGAGTGGACTTTAAGATGAAGAAACAGACCCATATTAAGTTGTATCATACTATCTTTGATGACTCTCCCACAGATGAGGTTTTGTGGAGCACTGTTAAACACTCAACAACTCTGTATTAATCATTCTTAGAAGTTTAAATGAGAGTTGATGTTAACCTGCTGGGTCAAATTCCTTTTAGCTACTTCAACTTCCTTGTGGAGTTCTCTCCTTCTCTCAGATAATGCAGAATCATCTTTAGGGATAGCTTCCATCTGGAAATTGAAATTAAAAACAGGCATTTATACAAGAAAAAAATCTTCAAGGTCATGGAGTGAACCCCATCATGTACCTTTTGAAAATGGTGGGCAAATTATGATTCTCAATCTTATAGGAACTGTCTATTTGGTGAATATTCTTTATAAAGTCATGGAAAACTAAAATAGAAAGACCTGCCCAAAACCTATAATTTACTAGCTGCAAATATACTATTTCTCATTCATTTAGACATAAAATAAATCTTACTAATAATACTTGCTAATATTTATAAAGCATCAACTATGTGTCAAGAAAGGTTCTAAGTGCTTAATATGTATGGTTTTATTTAATCTTCACAATAACCCCATGAGGTATGTCATTTTTAAATCTCTAATTGTACAGATGAGAATGAGGAACAAGACATTTAAGCAACTTGCCTCAATGGTGTAGGTATAAACCCAGGTGGTTAGACTTAGAGCCCAGGATCCTAACACTTTACTGCCCCTCTAACTGATCACTCAGCACTTTAGAAACATGCATACTCAAATATTTATATTCTTATAAAGTGTGAATTTATTTTGAAATCCTATAGATTATTATTAATAACAGTGAGAATAGTTGGCTACTCTTATGTAGTAGTTTGATGGGTAGCTGGAAATTTCTTACAAAAAAGAAAAGTGTCTTAACTTTCTTCGTTGCTACCAGAAATTCCATCATTACATTTCTACTGAGTTTCTCTCCTCCATTAAAGTACTTTGGGGAGAAGGCAACATTTCATTACAACAGCCTTTGCTTCCTTAATTAGGAATGAGCTTGTCAGATTCTTTATAATGGAGAAAAGAGAAGAGAGGAGGAAGACACATGGCAGCTGCTGGGGAAATACCACCCCAGGATACAAGAAGGATTAACGTGGAGTGCTGACAGCAGCATACTTGACTTAGAGCACGTTTAGAGCTGAATCTTTATACTAAAAGCACATGACTACAATCTGATCTGGTTTACCTTTTATTGTGACAGCACACACGTCTAGGCACCCAGGTAGAATATTGGTTAAAATTTGTCCCAAGAAGGAAATATTATACTGTTTAGTGATTTAAAGGTTATCTAACAGCATCTTTCTAAGGTTCATGCTGCTCTTTTAAACTAGCTAAAGGGTGTCTTTGGAGGCTCCAACATCCATGAACCTGTGTATCTTTAGTAGCAACTTTCCTACCTTCAAATGCCCAAAGGCATCCTGCTTTCCAGGGCCTGTCCTACCATGGAGAGCTAGCTGTTGAGGAGCACACACTGGACTTAGACATGGTCTTGTAAAATCCATATAACAACATACAGAATTTGTGGTTTTCTTGCTTTGTGGAAGAGGTAACAAGGTGAGCCACTGATAACAGAGCCTGCTGGTTGCCTGCTCTAGACAATATCCATGCTCCACTTTGACCTTACAGAACCTCAGTTTTGTTCAGTGCTGTAATGTATCCAGGACTCCTCAGACTCTATGTGATCTGGGACAAGCCAATGGAATGTAAATAGAAGTCTTCTGGATAGGGCTCCTGGAAAAATACTCTTTTCCTGTTAAAAAGACAGAGTCAGCCAAGTCAGCTGTCATATGCCTTTCATTCTCTGCTCTTTCCCACTTCTGTATGATCTTATGTTTAAATGTGAAATGACCTTGGAAAAAAAACCCATACACATTAAGGATGACGAAAAAAGATGCTAAGAAGATCCTGGACTTTTCATTATACAAAAATATCTGCTGTGCCTATCTCTGGACTTTTTATTATGTGACTAAAACAACCTCTATGTTGTTGAGCCACCTAATTGAGTTTCTCTTACTTCTTGCAACCAAATTGCCAACCTAATTGATTCTAGTTATCTTCCAGCTATGTTCTAATACTGGAGATTTGAGATATTTACCATTACATTTGAGCCCTAAATTGGAAATATCAGCAAGCTTTTTGTAAGCTTATTTAAGTCTTTATTTTGATTTTTATAGAGTAGAATTTCATACTTAGAAAAAATAATATGTGTTTATTGTAGTGAAACAAACAATTAAAAAGTGTCTAAAGTAAGCAATTAAACATCTCTGCTTCCCACTTCTACTTCAAATGCTACTCCCCAGGAGTCACTGTTAATAGTTTGGAATCTTTTCTTCCTGACATTTTCAATGCACGAACAAGCATCAGTAACTTTCATAAAAGTTGAGAAATTAGACATTATTCTGTTGCTGTAAACATCCCAATTATTTGATATTAGTGAACCTCAGTTTCTTTAAGGCTTTGATATTTTTCTAAAATATTTCAAACTTTCATGAGGTTTGTGGCTTGAATTTCTGGGACAGTCTCTAGGGGAAAGCAAATTCTCAAAAATAGCCAGAGCCCTTCATGTTTACCTTTTATCTCTTTCCTTTTTGGATTGTATCCAAGTCTGAAATGTTCATTCAAGTCGGGAGTAACTGGCCTGACCCACTCCTATTTTCAAGTACTGCCAACCACTGTAGGACTGTGGCTGGGCTAATTACAAGTCATAAGGTCAAAGAGGAAGTTAGTCTCTCACTGAAACTGTACTAGGACAAAAACATAGATTTTTCTTGAAATCAGTGATGGAAGAGGATTTGAATTCATTTTCATTTTTGTTAGTTTTATGTTCTATGAGTGCTATTTTATGACCATAATAGCTAGGAGTGCCCTAATATAAACGGCACTTATTTATTAAAATATGAACAACTTGAGAGCATTTTACTGCAATCTCCTCTTTGGTTAAAGGCCATTCTTTATATATTTGTTTCTAGCTAGATTAGCCTATAGTGGCAAGCCTCATCCCAGAAACAGCATCCAATTGGCTTTATGGTATCCTACTCTTAAATATAAAAAGATAGCTAAGGACCACCAGATATTTGAATAAAGTTTTTAATAGAAAAGAGGCAAAAACAAACACACAAATAAAAAACAAAAAACAGGAAAATGAAATTTGCAGAAAATAAAGTCTATGCAGAGAGAAGAAAAATAAAAAAAAACTATCATTAATATTTTCAGTGAAATAAGAGAAAGTAGGAAGTAAGAATAAGGATACTGTAAAAAAAGAAACATTAAGAGAAAAAAGAGCTCATGAAAAATTTAAAATGTGTTAGCAGACTGAATGATTAAATAGAATTGGAAGGAAAAATTGAGTAAATCTCCCTTGTGGCAAGTCCAAAAAACAAAGAAATGGAAAATAAGAGAAAAAAGATAAGGAAATTAAGACTATTTTAAAAGGTACAACATCTAGATAATAGGAGTCCCCAAAAGAAAGACTAGATGAAATTAAAGAAACTACTCAAGATAGAGTCTCAGAACTGAAGGTCATATGTTACTATATACACCAAGTATCCAGCACAATGGATAAAAACAGAAGACCTACAAGTAGGAACAACATTCTGAAATTTAAAAATTCTGGAGACAAGTAAAAAATCCTGTAAGGTTCCGATATGAAAAATAAAACTAAACTGGCTTTAAACAAAAGATCAAGCATCAGAGTGACACCAAGTTTCTTAATAGTGACTCCAGAAGCTAAATGACAATTGATCAATGCCTTCATTATGTGAAAAAAATTTCCAACCCCAAATTACATAATTAGTTCAATTATTAGTCATCTGTGAAGCTAGTGTGAAGTTAAAATATTTTCTGACATGCAAGGTATTCTAACATGCATTTTCTGCCATATAAGGTCTTTAAAAATTACTTTCCATTTATCTTTTCTGAAAAAGCTACTGAAAAGAGAGAGAGTAAGCCATGAAAGAGAAATAGAAGAGATCCATGAAATAGGAGACCCAACATAGAAGAAGGATGAAGGGAATCACCAAGATGATGAAGTAAGTCTCCTAAGATAAAAGCTGGAGAGTACGCTATAGAGCAATGAGACCAATTTGTAATGGATCAGAAGGCCAAGAATGAGAAAAGCAGCCCCTGACATCCAGGAGCTGACCTGGCACTCACAGCTAGGCCTTAGTGTTCTCTTGCTGAACACAATTTCATAGAAAATCACCATCAGACAAGAGCATTCTATGATCATAGACAAAAACAAGACCATACTGTAGTCATGTTCTATCACAGACAAAACCATAAACATTGTCCAATCTACAAAATCAGTCTTTTTTAATCCCCTCTATTGAGATACCCTACCATTTCTCATGGTGTGTGTTCTCCCTTACTGCAACGAGTAACAAACTTGGTTCATTCAGCTACAAATGTGTTCCTAGTGGCCTTTGGTTACAGGTCATTGACAAGTGTCAGAAGTGATTTCTTCAAAAAGATTAAATGACTAGACTACCGAATAGATTTTAACACAGAGACAGGGAATTTTACAGTTAGAGGACAGTTTGGGATTGAACTAATAAGTCTATAGAAAACTACAAATAAAAAAACAGGTTGTTTTTAAATTCCTGGGAACACAAAATTTTGTAAGAAAGGATAAAATAATTATCTGATATTATATGACTCAGGTGTCAATAGCCCTTCCATATTCATAATAAGGTAAACTTCAAATTTTGAACTAGCCAAAATGATGAGGCTATGGAGAGATAAGACATGTATCTGTTGAACAAGGGTATTAAGAAAGCTTAATCCTTACCTTTTATAGTGAGAAGTAAAAAAAAATCAGCCCTAAAAATGAAAAATCAAGACGTAGCAAAAAGCATATTACTTAGAATATGAAGATATACCACAAGAATCAGCTAAAGGAATAGGACTTGATTAGGAATAGAAACTACATGGCACATGTGCTGTTTCGTTATCTGCCTCTCTATACCTGAGGCAGACATCATAATCACCCACAGAGCTGATAAGTCAGTGCTGAGCCTCAGATTCCTTTATAACATAGTTACTACAAGGAGCTACCACCAAATGAATGGAGCTGGTGCTGGAATGAAACCTATTTGCCTTCCTTACATGACCATATGATCTTAATGAGTCTTCTCAGTTTTTTCATTCTATGAAAATAAAATAAGGGTTCTGTAAAATAAGGAACACTACATGTCTTGGCGGGTCAGTGACACATGAAAGTGTCATTTAAGAATGTTAATTTGGTAGCAAAAGAGAGGATAGAACCATGGCAGAACAGCTGGTGGGCAGCTGCAGTCATTCAGATGATGAAGAGTGGGTACAGAGAGTTATTTCTGAGTTTAATCAATAGAGCCTGATGGTACAGTTGTCTCCATAGGAATGAAATAGCCACATTCACAATCTTATGTTAACTATAAAATTTTCTTTAGCCTTTGAAAAAGTTCATATATATAAAGTAGGGAAAGCAACATTTACTTCTTGGTACCAATTTCTTGGTACTACACAATTTCACATTTGTAATTACTTTTATTCCTTGCAATAGTTTCAGTTGAAAGGTTTGAAATGCCCAACATCGGAATGAGTTCGAGGGATCTAGGATTTAAACCTGACTCTACTGGATTCAAAGCTTATACTCTCCTCAAATAGTATGTTGTCACAATTGTCTTGAACACTGGAAATGAGTCAGGAAGAGAGAAAAACGCAGAATCACTTCTAAATCAGAGCAAAGAAAGATAAAACTTCTAGAAAACTACAAATAAAGGAAAATTCTAGTGTTGAGGAAGGCAGTCTCCTGTATGAAGTCTTTCCACTCCCACTTGGCCTGGTTTTGGGCCTGGAACACTTCCTTACCAAGAGATAGAGTCCACATAGCCTATGACGGGCTTATCACTTTGTGTGGGAATATCTTTTTCTGTTTCAGGCACAATAAGTGTTCCCTTGTTCTCTTTAGCATGGATGCCCATGGCCCTCAGTTACACTCCCAACTTTTAGTACTACAGACTCCACAAGACGGGAATCAGTGTTTCTTCTACTGTGGCAGAACTGGAGGGAGTTTAGGCCAATCATTCTGAGTTGGCCACCAGAAAAGATCTGTTGGCCATTGGGGACCAGTGTCCACTACTGAAGAGACTTACTCTGTCTCTTCTCTATGTAAATAACGTGTTGTTCCATTCAATGCTTGACTGTTGTTTTCCTTGGTGACTCCAATACTGAGATGTTACGGGCCTCTTCCCCTAGGATTAGTAAGGGGTGCATGGTGTTCTGCTCTCTTGGGATTGATAACCTGCATGGTACTCTGCTTGACATGTACCATAAAGAAAGTGCATACTTACTTGGTTAGAGGCTTTTGTTGTTGTCATAACCTTGAGCATGGTTTTATGTTTAGAAAGAGAATAACCTTACAGATCTGTGATATTCCAACCCTTAAAACATAATGATGACTATCAGAGCAAAACCCCCAGAGGCACTGAGGGGACAGTATTAAAGTATAGACATGGGGTTTTATTTCTTTTCAGTGCCAAATGGAAGTCAATAGGAGCCATGATTAAATGGAGAGATGTTTTGTAATGTGTATTATTATTACATGAGAGTATGGTGTCTTCAATTAAGAAATCCTTCACATTGTAATTTGTCATGCTAACCCACATGGTCCTTAAAAGATCTGCCAGTTTTGCCTAACCCCAGGGAAGTCTCTCTTACTAAGGGAGGTCCATCTTCTACCTGCCCATGCCTAGACTTGGCAAATGCCCCAGGGAGAAAAAAGTCTACCCATCCCAGTTCACCTAGGAAGTGCTTCTGCCCTTGTGGAACATACTTCCCACAACTCTTATATGTCTTTTATGTCTTTTAATAATTTTTAGTTTATCCATTTTTTTCTGGCTATTATGGTGGGAAGCACAGTCTATTGCAATATGTTGTATTTTAACTGGAAGTAGAAATAGCAGAATTACATGTTATATTTACGTGTCTCTTCTATTTTACTTAATTTAGATTTTCTGGTAGAGAAAAACTTAATTTTGTTTATTGTGTGTCGTCTTTTAGAACCAATCTTGTGACTTTTATCAGTGTACACTGTTTTATGAGATTTAATAAGAGGTAATTCTCTAAGTGACAACTATGTTACT
>NW_011888888.1:1578887-1581137 GCF_000151845.1 Pteropus vampyrus | reverse complement strand
TAGACATGGGGTTTTATTTCTTTTCAGTGCCAAATGGAAGTCAATAGGAGCCATGATTAAATGGAGAGATGTTTTGTAATGTGTATTATTATTACATGAGAGTATGGTGTCTTCAATTAAGAAATCCTTCACATTGTAATTTGTCATGCTAACCCACATGGTCCTTAAAAGATCTGCCAGTTTTGCCTAACCCCAGGGAAGTCTCTCTTACTAAGGGAGGTCCATCTTCTACCTGCCCATGCCTAGACTTGGCAAATGCCCCAGGGAGAAAAAAGTCTACCCATCCCAGTTCACCTAGGAAGTGCTTCTGCCCTTGTGGAACATACTTCCCACAACTCTTATATGTCTTTTATGTCTTTTAATAATTTTTAGTTTATCCATTTTTTTCTGGCTATTATGGTGGGAAGCACAGTCTATTGCAATATGTTGTATTTTAACTGGAAGTAGAAATAGCAGAATTACATGTTATATTTACGTGTCTCTTCTATTTTACTTAATTTAGATTTTCTGGTAGAGAAAAACTTAATTTTGTTTATTGTGTGTCGTCTTTTAGAACCAATCTTGTGACTTTTATCAGTGTACACTGTTTTATGAGATTTAATAAGAGGTAATTCTCTAAGTGACAACTATGTTACTACTTCTAGTTAGGTTTTTACTTTTAAGCAGAATGTTTTTTGATTCAGTATTAAAAACATATTTAAAAGACTAACTTTACTTACTACTGGAATCAACAAAATAAGTTATTAAAGGCAATGATAATTTTTATTTTGTTACTGTTTAAAGAAATATTACTTATAGTTATTTGGCCATTAACAGGGATTTTTTTTTTTTATTAATACAAGCAACGCTTGCTGGTTTTAGGAGCTTCTTATGCATCACATTTAGGTTTCCATCAATACTTGGAACAGATATTATACCTGCCATTAACTGTAAATCCCACTGTGATTAAGGTGAAGTGGCCATAATGTAGGCTTTAGGCTAAGGTGGAACAGTTTATAATAAACCAATACTTCCAAAAGGAATAACTTGAAAAGCTGGATTAAAAATATCTTTGAAGGCATAAGAGTTGCAAAATTAAAGAGAGTTAAAGTCTTCAGATAAGGATTCTGGGAAACATGGTGGAGTGAGACATTTTCAGATCTCTCCCCTTGAAACAACAATAAGCTGAACATCTAAAACTGAACAAAGAACACCCAAACCTGCACACCAGAAGTCCGAGCATGGATCTGCGCATAAGAGCTACCACAGGTCAGAATCCTGGGTGATGGGGAATGGACTGGGAGAAATAAAGAAGCTGCCTCTCGCACCCTCCGGAGCTCCCTGCAGGACGAGAGGGAGGGGAGAGGGTGCAGTGACTTCCCCGAAGAGCCCTGCCTGGGAGTGTTGTGAGTTCCACACAGCTGACAGCAGGGCCCAGTCATCAGGGCAGAAAGCAGAGAAGCGGGATAGGACCACAGAGAAACAATAGCTCATTTTTACCAGCTGCAGTTGCAAAACCAAGGCTGAGCCACAGCTCCCAACTCCAACACAGAGCCCTACCCCCATAACCTCCAAGACTGATCACTGCAGAGCCCCAGGGAAATCTGAGCAAATGTTGCCGAGACAGTCACTGACACTGACAGGGACTGAAACTGAGGGTAGCGAGCGTGATTAAATATCTAAAAGAAAAATTTTAAAAAGCATTATTTAGACTTTATATAAAGCAGGGATCCAAGTGGCTTAGATGCCACCTACTGGAAACCAAAAGAAAAGTGCCTTCTTTGCTGCAGGCTAAAGAGAGACCTTTATATAATAAATATTCTTTCTGGGAAAAAAGGCAGAATATACTTCCATTAAAGCCCAGGCAGAGAAATAGTCCATTAAACACCATGAACAACCAAGGTGACAAAGCACCTCAGAAAGAAAGAGAAAAATCTCCAGAAAATAAGCTTACAGACATAGAAATATGCAATTTAAATGACAGAGAATTCAGGATGGTACTTCTGAAAAAACTCAATGAGATCTGAAATGAGTCATATCAACAATTTCAGGAATTGAAAAAACAACTAGATGAGCAGAGCAAGGAGATTGAAATCCTCAGAAAGAATAGAATAGATATTCTGGAGATGAAGAACACACTGCAAGAGTTGAAAAATGAAATAGCAAGCTTGGGAAATAGAGTTGACCAAATGGAGAAAAGGATCAGTGATACTGAAGACAGAAATCTAGAAATAAATCAGAAGGAAGAAGAGAGAAATCGAAGAGAGAAAT
>NW_011888888.1:1576103-1578837 GCF_000151845.1 Pteropus vampyrus | reverse complement strand
CCATTAAACACCATGAACAACCAAGGTGACAAAGCATCTCAGAAAGAAAGAGAAAAATCTCCAGAAAATAAGCTTACAGACATAGAAATATGCAATTTAAATGACAGAGAATTCAGGATGGTACTTCTGAAAAAACTCAATGAGATCTGAAATGAGTCATATCAACAATTTCAGGAATTGAAAAAACAACTAGATGAGCAGAGCAAGGAGATTGAAATCCTCAGAAAGAATAGAATAGATATTCTGGAGATGAAGAACACACTGCAAGAGTTGAAAAATGAAATAGCAAGCTTGGGAAATAGAGTTGACCAAATGGAGAAAAGGATCAGTGATACTGAAGACAGAAATCTAGAAATAAATCAGAAGGAAGAAGAGAGAAATCGAAGAGAGAAATAGAAAAATAATGAAAGAGAAATACAAGAACTAGCTGATACCATCAGGAGAGGAAACATAAGAATAATGGGCATTACCAAAGGCGAGGAAAAAGAGCAGGGACTAGAAAGCATTTTCAGACAAATAGTTGATGAGAATTTCCCAAGCTAAGGAATGAGCTGGAGCTTAGAATTCAAAAAGTCAACAGAACATCCAATTATCTCAACCCAAAAAGGCCTTTACCAAGACATATTGTATTAAAGTTATCAAAAATCAACGACAAAGAATTCTCAGGGCATCCTGGGAAAAGAAGACAGTAACTTATAAAGGAAAACGCATTAGATATCATCGTACTTCTCACCGCAAACCTTACAAGCCAGAAAGGAATGGAATCAAATATTTAAACTACTAAGTAAAAGGAACTACCAGCCTAGAATAATGTATCCCAATATGAAGGAGAAATTAAGACCTTTCCAGACATACAAAAATTGAGGGAATTCTCCACTACGAGCCCTGCACTACAAGAAATACTGAAAGGTGTCAGCTCATCTAAAACAAAATAACAAAACCAAAAAAAAAAACAAACAAAAAAACCATAATTATGAGTAAAGTGATATCAGGCAAATAGAAGCAGAGGAGTGCAACCCTTCCTAAGAACAGGGCATTATAAGCTTAAACAATAAGAAGAGAATTGCTATACCAAGATAGTAATGAACGTTCAGCATACATAGGAACTAATTGAGATAACAATGACTGAAAAGGAGAGGACTCAAAGAACTAGATTTGTAAAGGGGAAAGGAGATAAGGCACATGCAGAAGAAAATGGACGACTGTATATGTATAACTATCCTTTTCATATTCATAATGGTAACCACACATCAAAGATTCAGAACTGAAGTATATAACATAAAACAAGAAGAACCAAAGGCAAAACCCACAAAAGCCAACCAAAATAAAGAAAACAGAAACACAAGGACAAGGAAGCATGGAAACACCAAGCTATCAGCAAGCAAAAAATAAAATGTCTATAAGAAGACCTCATATTTCAATAATCACCCTAAATGTAAATAGACTGAACTTACCAATAGAAAGGTACAGAGTTGCAGAATGGATCAAAAAACAAAACCTAACCATATGCTGCCTCCAGGACACACATCTCAGCTCCAAACACAAATATAGACTCAAAGTGAAAGGGAAAATGATATTTCAAGCAAATGGCATTCAGAGAAATGCAGGAGTAGAGGTACTAATATCAGACAAAATTGACTTCAAAATGAAAACGGTTAAGAAAGATATTGAGGGACACTTCATAATGATAAAGGAAATCACGCACCAAGAAGATACAACACATACTAGTATCTATGCTCCCAATCATGGAGCCCCGAAATATGTAAAGCGATTACTAACAGAACTAAAGGGAGAAACAGACCAAAACACTATCATAGTAGGGGACCTAAACAACCAACTGTCAGATATGGACTGACCATCCAAACAGAAAATCAATAAGGAAATAATATCCTTAAATGACACATTAAACCAACTAGACATAATTGACATATACAGAGCCTTCCATTCCCAAATAGCTGCTTATACATTCTTCTCCAGTGCACATGGAACATTCTCAAGAATCGATCACATACTGGAACACAGAGATAGCCTCAACAAATATAAGAGGGTTGAAATCATGCCAATCATATTCTCTGATTATAATGCTTTGAAACTAGAGATCAACTGCAAAAAGAAATCAGGAAGAACCACAAATACATGGAGATTAAACAACATGCTACTGAAGAATAACTGGGTCAGAAATAAAAAGAGAGATCAAGAGATACATAGAAATGAATAATAATGATAGTACAATATCAAAACTTTTGAGACATGGCAAAAGTGGTCATAAGAGGAAGGTTCATATCATTACAGGCCTCCCTCCAAAAACAAGAACAAGCCCAAATAAATAATCTAATGCTTCATCTTAAAAAACTAGAAAAGGAAGAACAAATGAGGCCTAAAGTCAGCAGAAGGAAAGAAATCATCAAAATGACAGCAGAAATAAATGAAATTGAAAACAACAACAACAACAATAAAAAACAATAGAAAAAATAAATACAACAAGAAGCTGGTTTTTTGAGACGGTTAATAAAATTGACAAACCCCTTGCTAGACTCCCTAAAGAAAAAAGAGAAAGAACACAAATAAATAAAATCAGAAATGAAGGAGGTGAAATTACGACTGATATAGCAGATATACAAAGGATCATGCAAGAATACTACGAAAAAGTATATAACACCAAATTTATTAACCTAGAAGAAATGGACCAGCACTTAGAAAAATAACAATCAAGATCTGGAAAATCTAAATAGAC
>NW_011888888.1:1566100-1576053 GCF_000151845.1 Pteropus vampyrus | reverse complement strand
AAACTAGAAAAGGAAGAACAAATGAGGCCTAAAGTCAGCAGAAGGAAAGAAATCATCAAAATGACAGCAGAAATAAATGAAATTGAAAACAACAACAACAACAATAAAAAACAATAGAAAAAATAAATACAACAAGAAGCTGGTTTTTTGAGACGGTTAATAAAATTGACAAACCCCTTGCTAGACTCCCTAAAGAAAAAAGAGAAAGAACACAAATAAATAAAATCAGAAATGAAGGAGGTGAAATTACGACTGATATAGCAGATATACAAAGGATCATGCAAGAATACTACGAAAAAGTATATAACACCAAATTTATTAACCTAGAAGAAATGGACCAGCACTTAGAAAAATAACAATCAAGATCTGGAAAATCTAAATAGACTGATCAGCAGTATGGAAACTGAAACAATCATCAAAAACCCACCAAAAAGTAAAAGTCTAGGATCAGATGGCTTCACCAGTGAATTCTACCAGACATTCAAAGAAGATTTTATACCTATTCTCCTCAAACTCTTCCAAAAAATCAGAGAAAGCAATACTTCCCAACTCATTTTAGGAGGCCAGTATTACTCTGATACCAAAACCAGGTAAGGATAACACACACAAAAAGAAAACTACAGACCAATAGCTCTCATGATCACAGAAGCAAAAATGCTCCATAAGATACTAGCGAACTGAATACAGCCCAACATATTAAAAAGGTTATACACCACGATCAAGTTGGCTGCATCTCAGGGGCACAGGAATAGTTCAACATACGCAAATCGATTAATGTGATACACCACATAAAAAAATTCAAAAATAAGAATCATATGATCATATCAATCGATGCAGAAAAAGCCTTCCACAAGATACAGCATCCATTTATGATCCAAATACTTAACAAAATCAGTATAGAAGGAAAGTATCTTAACCTAATAAAGGCCATCTATTACAAATCCTCAGCCAACGTTATACTTAATGGCGAAAAACTAAAAACCTTCCCCATAAGATCAGGAACAAGGCAAAGCTGTCCACTATTGCCACTGTAATTCAATATAACATTGGATGTCCTAGCAAGTGCAATTAGACAAAAGGAAAATATAAAAGGCATCCAAATAGGAAACACTACTAGAAACAATAAACAAATACAGTAAAGTCTCTGGATACAAAATCAATGTTCAAAAATCCATAGTGTTCCTATACTTTAATAATGAAGCGTCAGAAAAAGAAGTGGAAAAAATAATTCCTTTTGCAATTGCAACAAAAAGAATAAAATACCTCGGAATAAATTTAACGAAACATTTGAAGGACCTATATAATGAAAACTACAAGACCCTATTAAAAGAAATCAAAGAAGATACAAGGAAATGAAAAGATATTCCATGTTCTTGGATTGGAAGAATCGACACAGTTAAAATGACCATATTACCTAAAGCATTATACAGATTTAATGCAATCCCCATCAAAATCTCATCAGCATTTTTTAAAGAAATAGAACAAAAAATCATCAGGTTTGTATGGAAGCACAAAAGACCCCGAATTGACAAAGCCATCCTGAGAAAAAGAACGAGGCTGTAGGCATTATGCTGCCTGACTTCAAATTATACTACAAAGCAACAGTAATCAAAACAGCCTGGTATTGGCAGCAAAACAGACACACGGACCAGTGGAACAGAATCGAGAATCCAGAAGTAAACCCATATTTATATGGGCAAATAATTTTTAACAAAGAAGCCAAAAACATACAGTGGAGAAAGGAAAGCCTCTTCAATAAATGGTGCTGGGAAAATTGGAAGGCCACCTGCAAAAGAATGAAACTAGACTGTTGTCTATCACCACACACCAAAATTAACTCAAAATGGATTAAGGACCTGAATATAAGACCTGAAACAATAAATTGCATAGAAGAAAACATAGGGACTAAACTCAGACCTTGGACTTAAAGAGGGTTTTATGAATTTGACCTCAAAAGGGAAATAAAAGGGAAATAAAAGCGAAAATAAATGAATGGGGCTACATCAAACTGAAAAGCTTCTGCTCAGCAAAAGAAATCGTCAACAAGGTAAAGAGACAATCATCCGAATTGAAAAATGTATTTGCAAGTAATGCCCCCAATAAGATTCTATTATCCAAAATATACAACTCAATAAAAACAACAAAACAAATGATCCAATCAAAAAATGGGCAGAGGACCTGAACAGACACTTCTCCCTAGAGGACATACAAATGGCAAACAAATGAAAGGATGCTCAACATTTCTAGCTATTAGGGAAATGCAAATCAAAACCACAATGAGATACCATCTCACACCTATTAGAATAGCTTTAATCAACAGAACAAGTAATAACAAATTTGGAGAGGATGTGGAGAAAAAGGAACCCTCATACCCTGCTGGTGGGACTTAAAATTGGTACAGCCACTGGAAAACGGTATAGAGATTCCTCAAAAAACTAAGAATTGATCTACCATATGATCCAGCAATTCCTCTACTGGGTTTTTACCCCAAAGACTTGAAAACCCATATCCAAAAAGATATTTGCACACAGATGTTTGTAGCAGCATTATTCACAGTGGCCAGGATATGAAAGCAACTGAAGTGTCCTACGATAGATGATTGGATAAAGAAGCTGTGGTACATATATACAATGGACTATTACTCAGTCGTAAGAAGAGATGAAATACTGCCATTTCCGACAACATAGATGGACCTCAAGATAATCATGCTAAATGAAATAAGCAAGACAGAAAAAGTTGAAAATCACATGATATCACTTATATGTGGAATATAAACCTAAAAGCAACAAATGAACAGGACAAACAAACAGAGCCTCATGGACATGGACAATGGACTAGTGGTTACCAGAGGGTATGAGGTGGAGGAGGAGCGGGAAGGTAGACAGGGTAAAGGGGGTCAAATATAGGGAGGTAGAGGGAGGGTGAAGTGGGTAAAGGGGATCAAATATATGGTAGCTGAAGGAAACTGGATTTTGGGTGGTAAACAGAACAGAATATATAGATGTCAAATTATTATGTTCACCTGAAAATTACATAATTGTATTAACCAATGGTACCCTAATAAACTTAATTAAAAAAAGTTTTCAAAGGTTCTAGCATTGCCTGGGAAGTAGTAAAAGAATTAATTTATACTAGGCTCCAATCAGTCAAGGGTGAATATTGTAATCTCTAGGGTAACCACTGAAAGAATGGACAGAGAATGTAAAACTGACACATGAAAAATGAGGAAAACAGAACACTATAAAATGGAAATAGAGAAATTCACCTTTTAGACTAATTCAAATGAAGGAAAAACAGGAGAGAAAATGGAACATAATACGAAATGGGAGAAAAGAAAGCAATAGTAATATGGTGTACATAAGCCCAAGAGTTTACACAATTACATTAAATGTTTTTGGAGTAAATACAAGAATTAAAAGACAGAAAATTTCAAACCAGATATTAAAAAGTACATGCTGTATATGAAAGACATACTTAAACAAATGTATAGAAAGAACGAAAGCAAATGGATTGTAAAGGAAACACCAGGAAAAATCTAATCACAAAAAGCTAGTGTAACAAATATTGTACTAATATCAGACTAAGTAAAGTTTTAAGGCAAAAAAAAATTAGAATTAAAGAGATTTCACAGTTATAAAAAAAATCAATCTACCTGCTGGAACTGTAATAAAAATATTAGAAGTATATGAGAAATGTTTGTTTTGCAAAAGTGTAAAAAGCACATTCTCCTTATTGAGATAGAAAAAAGTCCATGAGTGCCATTTGACAGCACAGCCAAGACCTGATCATTCTTTACATTCATAACCCTAACCAGTTATCTTCACACTTTTCTAAAGGTTGCTCTTTCAGTCAGGATGAGCTAGGTTATGCTATAGAAATAAACAACCCCCAACTATCATGACTCTTCCAAGATAGTTTATACCTTGCTCTGACAAAGCCTGTGGCCAGTCAAGATGATTCTCTAAGACCACCATTGGCTCAGAATTCCTGGCTGATTCCATTTTGCAGCATTTTCATTTTATCATGTACTTTCACAATTGCCACAGAAGGGGAAAAAGAGCTAGAGGGTGTCATACTGGCAATTACATGCTCCAGGATAAAAGTGACACATGTCACTTCTGCACACAATTCATTGGCCAGAACTAATTTACTCTGCTCAACTGAAAATGGTGCAAAGAAGTATAAATTTTCCAGGTGCCCAGAAGGAGAAGAGAACTAGGCATAGATTAGGACCGGAAGTATCTACCACAGTTGGAAACTTCTGCTTAAATTTCTGAGGTCATGAATCTCCATAAGGTCATGGAGCATGATAATCCTAAAAAGTATGGTTTCTATATGTCCAGCTGCTTCATTTCAGAGATTGATCTCTTCACCATAGGAAGCACTGGCCAAGGTCCAGCACAAGGATGCAGCCTCTCAAGCATCCACTGCCTTTCAGCAGAGCTTAGCTCAGAGAGTGCCACCTGAGAGAGGAGAGAATCAGAGACAACAGGACCAAAACCCTTCACTTGGGAGCACAGAGGCAGAAAGAAAGTAATAGCCATCTTGAACATTCTCTGACCAGAGTATGCCTCTGATGCTACAAAGAATCAGCCAGGTAGCCTGAAGCTTTGGTTCCAACTGCCATACTTAAACAAATGTATAGAAAGAACGAAAGCAAATGGATTGTAAAGGAAACACCAGGAAAAATCTAATCACAAAAAGCTAGTGTAACAAATATTGTACTAATATCAGACTAAGTAAAGTTTTAAGGCAAAAAAATTAGAATTAAAGAGATTTCACAGTTATAAAAAAATCAATCTACCTGCTGGAGGTGCAGGCCGACTGACCATTTGTATTGACATGATTTGACCTAGTCCATGACTGTTAAAATCTACGACGACGACATTCTGGATCAATTTCAACTGGTAAAGATAGTGGTTCACTTGGTCCTACCCTGTAGTGACCCCATTAACTCTTTCAAAACTGGATGGCCCAACTGCTTCCCCTGGCCAGGCTGATGCCAGATCCAAACAAGACCTTTTTCTAATCTTGGGATAGCAAATAGAGATTGAAAAACATTATAGGATTATAGACTCTATCATTGGTTTGTTGTATTTTAAAATTACCCTTTTTTCTGTTTTTTTTTTCTTTTTCTTTTCCTTTTCTTTATTGATAGCAAAAACAACTTAAATTTATTTATTTTTTCAAAAAGACAGCACTGAGCTTAAAAATCATATAGTGGTGTACAGCACCCACCTCTAATAGAAGCCTTTGATGTAGGGCTTGTGTTTGAGTGAGTGCATCCCAGGACACTTTCAAGAGCAGCTCCATCTTCTTTAAATTTCGAAAATCTCGTTCTTTCTCTCTTTGTTTACGAGAAAGTTCATCGTGGTAGTTCTGCTTGTCGATGAGAGAGTTTCGTAAATTGAGATCCAAGATCCCTCTGTTTCAGGTAAAGAGAAAAGAAAATGAAAGTGATTAGTCATCAGCTGTCCTTCATGTTTGTTAAGATAGTGAGCCTGACATATATGTACAGAACTATTCCCATGTTAGAATCAAATTATGAGTAATGCCAAAAGAAACTTTTTTTTCAAGGTGGTATAATTTAAAGCCACAGTCATAAAAACTCCAGATGGAATAGCAGCCTGGCAGAGGCAGTCTCCCAATTTCTCTGGAGTTTTACTTAAAATTAGGAAGTAACGCTCTCTCAGGGACATTACCAAATTGCTCCCATTAGGAAAATGTCATAATTATCTCAGAAATACCAATCATTTGTAGAAAAAAATCCCTCAATTATAGCACACTCCAGTGATACAAATTCCCAGAGGCACACTTCAGAAAATTACAAAATACAACAGATTGTGTCCTTAAGATTTGGTCAAAGGAAATTGAGGAAAAAGGTGAGTCAAGGATGGGAAAAAACACTTCTCAATGCTTTATTTAATAATGTTTTATTAATAATAAAATTGATTAAAATTCTGTAAAATATTTATTGAAAAAATTCTATGAAAACCTAAATCTGAGATTATGTTTTGAATCCTCAAATAAAAGTTGAAGAAAAATTTAGATGATAGATACATGCATAACTAACCTTTCAGTTAGTGAAGTTGCTTCATTCTCTCTGGTTAATTCCAATAGCTTAACCAATTGGTTATATTCTCGTTCTTTTACTTCAAGTAAGGCTCGTTTGCCTTCAACTTCCTTTATTACATCCTCCTTCTCTTCCATTATAGCATTAATTTTGGTTTCAACTTTCTTTAGTGAGTCATTTAGTTCTTTGAGTTCATATTCCAAGACAATTTTTTTCTTTTCCATTTCTCTGTAGGAGATACATACATACATACATGCATGCATGCATGCATGCATACACACACACACGCACACGCACACAGATACAAACTTACATATGTGTACAGACACATGTTTGCCTTATTTTGAGCCCATGAAGTCTTTACCTATTTTTACTTCCTGACCAAGCAACAGAAGAGCTAGTCATAAATTCAGTGATCTGGGGAGTGGGGTGAAGACCACAGATGAGTGAGACTTAGAGGCTATCTCCACTGAGTGCCACTGAAGGCAGGGACTTGTCTAGCCTACCCACTTACTCCCTGGATCCCCATGGCTACTATCTCCTGGGATTCCACCCTTACCCTCACCAGCCTTCCTGAACTGACTTGAATTTCTCAACTTCGGTGCTTCTGGGCTTGGCTTTTAGGATCATTAATAGTGTCTGCTTCTTTTTTCCCTCTTCTTTTAGGATCGGTCACCAGAGCAATAATATTATTTCTCCGGAATTTTTGTATCTTCACTTGTCTTTATCTTTTTTGGTTCCTATAAGCCTTGAGAATTTCCTCAGTGACTTCTGCCTCCAAATCTCTGAATGTTTGGGACGTTACACATATGAATAAGTGGCAAAGAATTCCTATCATTTGGGCTTTTGGCTTTTGGCTGGCTGATGATATACACTTCTAGACCAAGAAATTCTACACACTACAAATAATTTATCCTTTGCACAGCTCTGTTAAAGTCAATTAGGGTTCTCCATAAAAATGTGATTTATAAACTAGAAAGAGAATATTGTCCCCAATTTAAGACATAAATGAGTGTTATGAATGATACTAATGTGCTGTACTACTTTCTTTTAATGAACTTGATATGCACAACCTAGACAGGAACAAATGCAGAAATTTCTAAAATTATAATAGTAATTTGATCTGTTCAGTGCTTAACATTCTCGTTTTAGTGTGCACACATAACTTGGGAGAGAATGGGCTGAGAGGAATTAAAAATAAAAATATTAAATCATACACTTTTTTACGTGTTGTTTTTTCTATCTCTTTTCCAATTTGTACAGGGATGGCTTGATGGTGGACCACTTCATCCTAGTAAAGAAATGGAACTATGTTAAATTATGTAATCTTGGACCAGCAGCAGTTAAGATAAGCAAATTAAATAGGAGAAAGGAACTACAATATGTAGAACTCTTATTCTGTACTATGCCAGGTGCTTTAATTATTTCATTTAATACTCACAATGACCTTACATGATAGTTATGGTTGTTACCATTTTAAAAAGGAGGTAACTGAATCTAACCAATAGTGTTGGTGCTCTCCCTAGATATCCTTTACTGGGTATACCTATCCATCAGAGATTGCAGGAACTGGCTACTAACAGTTCATGCTTGTTCTCCATAGGATTGCCACTGACTGAGCAGAGCTGCCTTGTGGGCGAATCGGGGGGTAGAGGGAAGTGGGGAGCAGGCTATAAAATGACTAACCAATTTGATAAAACAGCTCATCCCCTCTGCCTCTAAGTGAAACCACCTCTGTGGTGCTATTCATGGTCTAGAGTTCCCTGTGGGATCAGGTTGAGACTAGAGCTCTCTTAAAACCATACCTTGGCCCAGCTTCTTCCCCAACTCTATTTTGCTTCCTTCGCTCCCCTATCAGAATCTCCTCAGAGCCTTTCCTTTATGAATACTTTATTAAGCTCTGCTTCTAGGAAACTTTGACTAAGACTAAGTTTCAGAGAAGTTAAATAATTTTTCCAGTCATATATCTAGTAAGTGTCAAGGCCAAGATCAGAAGGTAACTTCGTCTAACACCACTTTCCACTATGCTCTGTGGGTTCATGGAAAGTTCAGTTTTAGCCTCAAAAATGTACATAGAGAGGGTTATAGAAAAGCCCCTTCCTGCCTGAGGATCACAGTGGACTTTGGAGCCTGGGGTAACACATGCATGGAAGTCGAACATATCAGTCCTGGGGCAGATCCAAGTTTTGTGAGGCTGAAACTTGTACAATTTGGGGGGATGCTCTCTTTAAGAAAAAGAGTGAAAAATTACAAATGCTGAATTAGGTACGGGCCTTGGAAGAAGTTCATGCAACTGAGGGTTCCTTGTAAATCTCTGCTCAGTTCCTAAGTTCCAAGTAGCAGCTGAGAACATCTTGGCTGATTACTCTAAGACTCTTAAGGAAAAAGAGGTCAAAAGTATCATAATTGTCCTCTAAGCCAATGAGTGCCAGATGTTTTTAAAATAACTCTAGGTTATTTAAATTGTTTTGAGAGTTATTATACATTTTTTAAATAAAATAAATATAAATTATCTACTAAAATGTAAAAATATGGGCCCCTGATCACTTTCATGGTAAGAGGGACGTGGAGTGGAATCAAACAGACAAGGTAAGATAATGAAAATATGCACAAGAAGTTAGAAAATTTGGTTGCTCTTCAAGGAGAGACTGTGTTTGCGATACTCATTTTTAATATTGAAAAATGCTTGGTGAAGTCTAGGGAGGCCTTTCCTTGGCCCAGGGCTCCAAATTACAATGATATTATCGAACACTCTAAAGTCTTTTGTGAATTCCCAGAGTCCAGGTTTAGTTTGATTGGGTCGGTCACAATACTGAACATTTCAGTTTGTGTCATGATACCCCTCTTTGTCAAACATGATACCCATGTATTTTTATGTCCATGCAGGCACAATGTTTGAATATTTATGAACCCTAAGTAGCACACCTTTAGGTTGACCTGATATTCCAACAATTCTTCTAGTTCCTTCTGTTCCTTTATTAATTGCTTTTGCTTAGATGTTAAATCTTCCCGTAAATTTTTGATTTCTATTTTCTTCTGCATTGTTTCCTTACGTAATTCTTCAGTACTTTCTCTCAATATTCTCATCTTCTTCTCCATTTCCTTTAAAAGTCACGAAAATTATCAGATTACAGAAAGTCTGAGCAAGCATCTATCTAAAAATCAAATTAAAAATAATTTTACTCACTATTTTGCTTCTATTTGTTTTGAGCTTCATGAATGTTTTCTTATCAAGTTAAATACAATTTATGATTTCTGACATTTCCAAAAAAGATATGACAATTGTACGGCATGTTAAACATTTTACATTAAATTCAATCTTATTTTTTTTACTAGTGCTCTTTTCTATCCTCTTGTATTTTAAATGCTTCTTTTTTCTGAGTTAATTTTTATTTCATACCAAAAAGTATTAGTGAACATTTCCAGCCTATTTTCTAGTAGCTTTGTGATTTGACAAAATCAAATGCAAATAACTTTTGAATATTTGGTTTATGGTTAACTTGAGTTACACATGAGATTAGGGAGTCTGTATTGGAATACCCAAATACCTTTGCACTCCTTAATCCCCCACTTCTCTCATTTCATGTACACTCTCCCCCAAACACCCTTTACCCCAGGCTCATAACGCACCTCTCTTTCCCATGACTGATTATTCGGGGAGTGTTTGACTTATGGGAGAGAATTCTGCCTTTTATACTCAGAAAGTCTATACATTACTAATTACTCAGTGGACGAATCCATTTAGTCTGTACTGAGCTTTCTGCATACTCCCTCCTCCACTGCTGTTGGGAGAGAGTAAAATTAGTGATCTTATGATCTGGAACTAAAATTGAAAATGCTTTTTTCCATAAAAATCTGTATTGTAAATGGTGGTTAGGTA
>NW_011888888.1:1561973-1565020 GCF_000151845.1 Pteropus vampyrus | reverse complement strand
TATATATTAACATATTTTACTCTATGTTAAACAGGTTTTAGTGCCTTGGAATTAAAATATCAACAACATGCCTTTGAAATATAACCATTCAGAAGATAGAAGCAATGCAAAGTGTGATAAACTTTCTATTTACTTTGTATGATAAATTACAAAAAAAATGAACACAAATTCCTCCTATTCCTGTCTTTGTCATTCTTCGCATCAAGAGATAGGGCCTCTTTCTCTACCTCTTGATTTTAGACTTGCCATGTGACTTGCTTTGATCAATGAAGTATTCCAAAAATGATTTATACGGAGGCCTAAAATGTGCTTGCATGTTGGGGTTTGCCCTCTGTTGAGGCTGTTTGTCTCTTTCCTTGAAGTTGGAAACCTTTCCACCATCATGTGACATGTGGCCTTAGACCAACTAGTCTGCCAATTGGCTGACGTATGAATGAAGCATCCTAGACCACCCAGCCCTAACTGAGCCAGCTTAGACCAGAAGAATTCACAACTGTGAAAAATAAGAAATGGTGGTTGTTTTAAGCCACTATGTTTTGGGAAGGTTTGTTATGTAGGAATAGATAAGTGAGACATCCTCTTTATAAAAATTTCTTGTAATAAGCTGTTAGGAAACTATGAGGGTAATAGCTATAGCAAAATAATACTTTTAAGTGCCAACCACAGAATCCTTTGTTTCTTCTAGAAACAAAGCAGATATTGTCCAGCTAAACACAGCTTAGATTAGGTGCCAAATAGCTAAAGCTTGTAATAGATACCACCTATGTTTACTCCAAGAGTTATACAGATATTCATTTCAGCATTGTCCAGATTTAAGATTTCTGGATCTTTTAAATGTTTCAGGGTATGGTTGTTTTGACAAATTAATATTTATCAAAAGATATGTTTGAATCCAGCTGTATTTAACAAACTCTAAACCATCTAAGACTTACTCCTGGCTTAGGAATTTTCTCGAATTCCTTTATTATGATGCTTTTTTCTTCCATTAAGCTGAAAAAAAAAATTAAAAAAGAGGTTTAACAGAGTGTTAGCTATTTCTGCAGTAATAACTTTCTCTTTTCTCTTTTCATGCCTGTTTGCCTGGCCCAGTGTCCATTCTTTATGATGATTTCAGTGACTCCCATAGACCCATTTAGATGGCATCCATTAGAGCAGTTATCACATTATAACTGCTTGGGAGCATGACCTCCCCCCTGGACTCTAGCTCCTTCTAGGCAGGCTCTGGGCTGTTTTTCCTTCTTTGTATTATTTGCAGTGGACTAGTGCTTGCCTGGATTACTGCAACATCTTTCACTGGTTCCATCAAATAAGCAGATCCCATTAGCCAGCAGATCTGAGAATCTGGAGCTAAAGATGCATGCATTCCAGGTTTTTTAAATGAAATTTTATTTGCAAAAATGTAAAATAAGATTATTCTAATAACTGTGTACCACATGGAATTTAATATTGGTTAGTTGTTTGGCCACAGGCTAAAGCTGATTTTTTTCAGAGCTTTGAATACTTACGCCTCTGCTTTAGGACCTTGCATATAAATTGATGTTATTTTACTTCCAGGCTATTGATCTTATAGCTCACCCGTGCTGCCAACAGGGGGCGGTAGTGTGCTGCCATCGTTTGGTTGTAAAGGCAACTTAGATGTCCCTGAGTTTTAAAAAGGTGACATGAAGCTCTCCCACAGTCAAGACTTATAATCTGTTCTTTAAATAAATATAAAATGATATTTACTTTAAACAAACATAAAATGACTAATTCTTTGGGGGCAGTTTTAACTAATATTTCTATTATAACTTTTTCTTATTTTTATTAAAAAACAGATTGATTTTTTTCCTTTAAAATGTATACTTTCTATTTATAGAGAAATACAGCTGAACCTTGAACAACGCGGATTTGAACTTTGGGGTCCACGTATATGCAAATCTTTTAAAAATAATTTTCTAATTTTTAAATTATAGTTGACATAAAATAGTATATTAATTTCAGGTATAAAACATAGTGATTAAACATTTATATAACTTATAAAGTGATCACACCAATAAATCTATTATTCATCTGATACCATACATATTTATTACAATATTATTAACTATATTCCTTATCCTGCAATTTGCATTCCTGTGACTATTTTGTAACTACCAATTTGTACTTATTAAGCCCTTTCCCTTTTTCACCTACTGCCCCTCAATCCCCTCCCATCTGGCAACCATCAAAATATCCTCTATATCTATGACTTTGTTTCTGTTTTGTTTATTTTGTTCCTTAGATTTCACATGTAAGTGAAGTCATATGGCATTTGCCTTCTCTGACTTACTCCACTCAGCACAATATCCTCTAGGTCCACCCATGTTGTTGGAGATAGCAAGATTTCATTCTTGCTATAATTTAAAATTATTTTTATGGCTGAGTAATATTCCATTGTATATATGATCAATCTCTTCTCTAAATTTTCATCCATTAATGAACACTCCAGGTCATCTCCATATCTTGGCAATGAACACATGGATTCACATGGACCTTCAAGGTGGCGTTTTGAGTTTCTTTGAATAAATACCCGGAAGTGGGATTACTGGGTCCCTTGTCATAGCATTTCTTTTAAAGTCTATTTTGTCTGGTATAAGTATTGCTACCCCAGCTTCCCCCCGCCCCCATTTCCATTTTCATGAAATATCTTTTTCTATCCCTTTACTTTCAGTCTATGTATGTCTTTCGATCTTAAAGGAGTCTCTTGTAGGCAGCGTACGTAGGGGTCTTGTTTTCTTATCCATTCAGCTACCCTAACTTTGGATTGAAGCGTGTAATCATTTTTTCACTTGAATGGTTGGTATATATGTAGTTATTGCCATTTTATTCATATTTTTATCTTTTTTCCTTCTTTTTCTTCTTAAAGACATTCTTCTAACATTTCCTGTGATATTGGCTTGGTGTTGATAAACTCCTTTAAGCTCTTTATCTGTCCTTTAATTCTAAATGATAGCTTTGCTGGGTAGAGTAATCTTGGTTGTAGGTCTTTGCTTTTCATCATTTTGAAAATTTCATGCCAATCCTTTTTG
>NW_011888888.1:1526806-1559778 GCF_000151845.1 Pteropus vampyrus | reverse complement strand
TATGATTAAACCTATTTTTACCCAACATGTAATTAAAATATTTCCCAATTGCAAAACAGACTTTATAATTAATAATTAAATAGCTTCAAAGTTTTCTAGTGAATGAGTGTACCATAATAATGTAATCCTAAATATTATCTTTTACTGAACCTACTACATGCCAGATATATGCATCATTTCTAAACTTCAGACCCTTGCTAAGTAAGTATAGTTATCTTCCTTATACAAATGACAAAACTGAGGAGTTAGCACCTTTTTCAGAGTCACATGGTCAAGGCTGAACTGACATTCAAACCCAGAGTGCTTTTCAGTATCAAGTTGCCTCTGGAATAATTATTATTTAATTATTCCATTATTTTTTAGACTTTAGATTACTTTCAAATTTTCATGTTTATGAATAATAATGTAATAAACAACTTTATGCATTGTCTTTTTTTCTTTTTGGATTCTCATTTTTGCATGGCATTACAAGAATTAAAAACTTATTTTATGCCTCTTGATATATATTAACTCTTAACCTTTTAAACTGACATTAACATTTAAATCTGTCTGACATTTTTAGGTTTCCCGACTAAGGGGTGATTCAATGTCAAAGTCCTCAGGATTCTTTTCTTTTCTGCAGCAAGAGAATCCTAACTAAAACCAAGCCGTCAACAGTTTTAGTTTTTAAGGACTTGTAGGTAAAGAAACAATGCAGGCTGTCTATAGCTGTCACTGGAGGTATTTAAGCATAGACTGAGTGATTGCTCAGAAAAGACTCAGGTATTTCTCACATATAGTCAGGTATGAGAACCAATTTTGGGACCAAAAGTTCTCAAACTCTGACAAGAATCAGGATCACAGAGGAAACTTGTAAAAAATTCAGATGTCATCTTCAGTGGGAAGGCTTAGAAAGAAATCAGAAATCATTAGTTTTAGTGTTAGATCTGCCTTTTAAACAAGTATCTCGGGTGCTTCTCTTTACAAAGACTATACTCTGCAAAACCTGTTTTAAGCTGGTTGTCTTCTTCGTTGTCACAGGTGGGACAGGACAGACTTTTTAGTGTAGAAGGTAAAATCTGTTATGGCTGTGAGTTTTTCCTTACTGCTAATCCTGATGATCTGTATGCCCTTCTGTCATATTCTAACTTGCTGGAATTCCAGATGCATTGCTAAAATAATTCCTGTTTCCTTTTTACTGGATCTGTCTGTTTCTTGGTTCCAACTTTGCTCTCACTGCTGGACTAAGAATGGAAAACAACTACTAAACTCTGGGTGAGCACCAACAGGGATGACAGGGACCAGTTATGGAAGAGTAAATAATCACTAAGGCCAGGATCATGTTGGGAGAGCCCTGCACATGTGCAGCATGAGTATACCCACTCTCCACATCCACACCCATGACAGACAGCACTGACGATGGCTGTTTCCTCTGCTGACCGACACTTGTCTGATACATCAGGTTTAGCATGAGAGACAATTTATTTGCTGTCCAAATCTTAGGAATTACTAGAAAGCAGAGAAGTCAAAAAAAGGTAAAGTGAAGGCAAGCAAAAGTCTGTAAAGAATATTGGAAAATCTCTTCAGGGAAAGTTTTTAGAAAGATAATGACTTCTTTGTTTCAAAAATTAATTCTCAACAGTATTTATTTAATTACTTTATTGTTTATTTGTAATGTATTAATTTAATTTATTTACATAGGTTACATATTTCTTGAACTACATATTTATCAAGAGATCATCAGTGAATATTAATCCCCAAACTAAAATTATGTATTGTAACAGATTTAATTATTAACCTAGCACATAATTGTACCTACCAATAGCATTTATTGTAGAATTTATATTTTGTGAAAACATGAGAAAAGCAACCAAAATATAGAATAAAATCTTTTATTTGTAGTGTATTAGAACAATATACTATTCTTAGTTGTTGCCAGTGATTCAGAAGTTCCTACAGATGTTGGGGTAGAGGAGAGCTAGTTATTTGGGCTTCTATGATTTAGACCCTGAATAAAATGAGAATTTGTTGTGCCGATGTGAAAAATATCATCTGTATATTTGGATGAATAGTCTTCTCTCAGTAGCTTAATTTTTTAAAATTTTTATGTGGGGATGGAAAAATCTTTTTTCCTTGGGGAGTGTTGAGTGAATTTGTTCTGAACCATGCAATACTAAATATGTTAAGCCAATGAAATAATAGCCTATTTTTCTTTCCTGATATTTTTTCCTGATATCTTTTGGTATCACCACTATTTTTATGAAAATAAGTTTGTTAATTTTTGAGCTCTTAATAGTTAAGAATGCAAGGGAGGTCTGCTTAAGCTAAAGTATCATGTATTACACATCTCAGAATACACACTAAACATTTCTGTAAATGTGCATTTTAAACGTTTTTGTTCACAGTAGGTCACTATGCATGTCCCCTCCCTATCTCAAGTAACTATGAACAATTTGCCTGTCTATACCTAAAAGGCAAGAGTTCTTTTTTTTTCTCCCTTGGCAGGAATACTTGGAAATTTTAAACAATTTAAATATCAACTGACTTATGTTCTTCTTAACCTTTCATGAAAATGTCAAGCCTTCATATTTTCAATACTAATGAACAACCACCAATTGTTTTAATTTCATTATTTTGTCAACTGAAAGAGTGCTTACAGAGCACAGAAATAGCTAGGCTTTCTTTTTATAGATATCACTGGTGAGCCTGAAACAAGTTTAGATTTAAAGACAAAAAAGAACTTAGATTTTTTTCCCCCTGAATATAATCCTCCTGGTTAAGCTAGCCTCCTTTATCCCCCAGCTGAAAAAATAGGCTACTAAAGAGGATTCCAAACTCAGGACTTGCAAGGTCCCCAGGAAGTCACTCAAGTCATTTGCTTATCTTTCAGCAGGACTGAATTATATTCACTTGGTCAGAAATCTACCTACTCTTAAAAATAGCCAGAGGAAGTTCTGCCACCTTAAATGGTAACAAATTCTAAGAGAGATGGTTTGGCTTTGTCTCTAGTACACAGACACAGCACACAGCACACCGCAGCACAAAATCTGGATTGCAGTCACTTTGAAGTTCATCTAAATATTGTGATTTGCTGAACAAACTCTTCAACTGACTTACTACTCACAGGAGGAATGTTAGAGGAGATTTTGGAAATAACATTTGTCCTTCTGGCAATACATTTCTACTTTAGTTCACTGAATGACATCCTTTAGGTTTGGATAAGTAAGTTTTGTCTTCCAAAAGGATGTAACTTTCTTCTTTAATCCTAAGGACTAGTTTAGTTATAGGAGAATAAGGTTAAAAATGTGGTCTGTGTTCCCATATTAGAAGAATAGAGTCAGATGTGATGCTCAGCTCACATAGGCTTATTTGGAAAGTGCGCCTGGGATGCTCGCCATGCAGACACAAGATCTGGTACTGCAAAAAAGATAAGGGGCCACCATCAGGGCAGTAGAGGGCGAGAGTGTGTGTGTGTGCTAAGTCCTTATTTTGTGGAGGGTGTTCTTTAGCTGCAGCTCCCAATGCTTATGGCTTTCCTGATACATGGAAAACATAGCAGGAAACTCCTTTTCCTGAAAGCATTTCCCTGTCACCTCGGCTTTTTTTCTAGAAGTTGTGTAACCTTATTGTTCAGGGTCTGGCTGTTCTAGGGAATCGAGGAAAGTTATAAGCTTGCAATCATCTTCATGTTGCTATCTCACACTCGTTGTACCTAAAATTTCTAATTTAGTCTAATTTTTTCTAATTTTGTTTATGTGGAAACAGCTTGGTTCGTATCTGTTTTCATTGTGCTTAAGAGAATTGTGTACTTACCTATTCAATCTGTACTGATTATGGAACTCTCTTTCCTTCACTGCATTGTATTCATTTTGATACTTGAGAAGTTGTTCTCTCATTTTGGAGACCTCAGTGGAGAATGCCTCTGGAAAATTATCAGCTTGCTGCAGGTGAAACTGCTGCTGTTCTATTTGCTCAGTGAAACGTTTGGCATTCTGGAGCAGTTGGACCTCTGACTCTTGTGTGCTGGGTTCCATGAAAACAGAAATTCATATAATGAGGAGTGTATACCACCTTCAATCCCCTTAGTAGCTCCTGTGGGGGTCTAGTGAGGAGGGGAAACAGTATGTCCACAATGCACTCCTTTACTTCCATTCCTGGGTTGAATTCAATTCAGTGACACTTTTGTACCAAGTATTGCACTAGGCACTAGAGGTAGATGGAGCTCACAATCTAGTAGAGGGGGACAGAAATAAATAGATAGCTGGAATACCAGGTGACAAGTGCTACCACTCGTGTCTAGATTAATATGCTGAGAGATAACAGAGAAAGGATTAAGTTGGATGAGAATGTGATAGTTGTGCTTAACTTCGAATAACAATTTTGATTTCTGTGGGTGGGGACAACAATAAGGAAAGAGTGGGTCTTCCCTTCAACTGCCCCAGTAATGCTGGCTCTCTTAGATTCTTGAATTCTCCTGAACTGATTGTAGGAAAATCTTTTCCTCCTTCATGAACTAAGAAAATATAGAAAGATTTCTAATGACACTTTACTAGGAAAGTAGGAAGAAAAATTCCCCTATAAAACGATGGACATAATTAATTTACAGATTTCTGATCCTAAATTCAATGCCTGACTAGCGCTGGACTTGAATGTCACAGTAGAGAGAGATTCGTACAACCCTAATTGTATTCTCTCATCTTGGCCCTATCTAGGGAGAAGGGTTAAGCATGTGACTAGAAGCAAATTTGAATGTACACAGAAATTAGGCTTGCTGGAATCTCCAAGATCTTCTAGAAGTCACTCAGCTATGCTGCAAGCTAGTATCAGCTCCAGCTTTACCAGACGACTTGATTCCTCTTTCTTAGAAACCTACTGCCTCATATTAGCTACTTTTCCTATTAGGAAGTAGGACCCGTGCCATTTCCTGTTTTATTTTATTATTTTTTTCTTCTTTCTTTTCCTTTTTTTTCTTTTTCTTTCTTTTTTTCTCTTTCCTTCTTCTTTTCTTTTTCTTTTTTTCTTAACGTGTATAGCACCCGATATTCCTAGGTGGTCTCCCATTCAAGTACTAACCAGGCCCAACCTTGCTTAGCTTCTGAGATCAGACGAGATTAGGCGCATTGAGGGTGGCATGGCCATAGACTGCCATTTCCTGTTTTAAAACCAGCAGTCTCTTTTGGTGTGTGCTCCCCACCATGTTTCCTCACCAGGAGAAATCTTTAGGTTTCACCTCATTTGCAGAGATGCTTAATGACTTGATCAAATCTGTCTCAACTGAAGCTACCAACTCTACTCATTTCCCAGGCTTTAATATATCATATGCTCAGTAATATCCAGAGAAAAATTTATTGGGACATAATATGTTCCAGGTACTATGTTAAGTACCAAATAGCAACAACAATAGCTACAATGATAACTTATATAATTTCCATTAATAAAAGCTGGAGTTATTTCTTACAATTCAATTTCCTTATATGCTAATATACTTTGTAAACCTAAAGTTATCTGATCTCTTTAACATGAGTCTTCAACTATGGAATTGTCAGGTATTCTCTTGAGCCACAGTGCCTGTTGTCCCTAGAAAGGAGGTGGGCAAGCTGCTTAGGGTTCCAGCCAGAACAGAAATGGTAATTCGCCCACTTGGACTTGAAAGATGGTGTCAGCAGAAGAGAATTTTACCAACTCTTATTACGTACTTTTATGGAAAACTCATTCATTTTCAGTTCAGCATTTCCAGCCAATATCTGCCCTGCTATAGCCCCAGCAGGAAGAGTAAGGTCTACTTCATCATGCCTTTCCCAACCACCAGGCAATGGGAGTAGGAGAGAGCGTTGGGTGTTTGTAATGCCAAAAGAAGGAACTAAGGGGTCAAGAGGAGATAAAATGTGGATAACAGAAGGGGAGTAATAGTTTTGCAACACAACCAGGAAGTAGGAAGAAATAATGCCATAGCCTTGGTCCTGCATTGCCATCTGTCACTGGGGCCCAGAGAACTGTGCCGTGGGCCAGGCAAGGAGGAAGCAAAGCAAGCATCCTGCAAGGGCTCTAGATTAGAGCTAACCAGAGGATGAGAAATGATGCAATATTCCTTGTATCTTCAAAGAGGTTTGGAGGGATACTCCAAGAACTATATGGGCTTTTCTCTTAAGTAGTGTTGGAAAAGATTACCCCAGACTTTATATCTAAATACTCTACACTCCTGAGTCTTGAGAACTATGTGCACACACTGGCAGGAAGGACTAATTGTGGGAAATGGAGTCTCTATTAAGGATGAGGGTGAGGATTTAACTTAGAGCTGGGGAGGAGGAGGAGGAGCCAAAGCTGAGGGCTCTGGAGGATGGTTAGGAAATTCAGTGGAGCTGAGTAAGAATGGGGTGGGATGAAAGTGAAGGATGAATAGGGATGCAGTTCTGCTCTTCTCCTAGTCATCCACTCTTGCTCTTATCCTCAACGTATCTAAATGACTGTTCAAGAAAAGAAGTAGGGGTAGTGGTTGGAGATTGGAGGAGAGAACGGCTGGGGAATGGCAGGATAGAGTTTCTATCCATTGCTGTCTTTCCTTGGCTTTTGATGAAGACTTTGTGCAAGGCTATGAAGCAGGCTGTGGGGAAAAGGAAGAAAGAAGTGCGGGAGTAGTAAGGAATAGCAGCAGAATAAGATTTCCCCTCTTTTTTTCACACTCCTTCCTCCTTGATTCCCAATGACTGATAACAGGTGCTTAGGAAACCTTGTTGAATTATTCTGTGGAAGCTTATTCTTCTGACCTGCTGCCGACTGGGCTAAGCTAAGATAAGTAGCCTCAGGTAGGAGGAAGAGCTAAGAAGTAGAGACCAAAGTTTCAGCAGATGTAGGCTAGAGTTGTCATAGAACCTATACTTCTGAGTGGTGAAGAGAGGTGGGGAGGAGATAATTCTATAGGAGTGTCCTGTAGCAGCTAAGGTGAATGTCCCATCAAAATTCCCTTGGCCTACTCTCATACATACCTACTGCACCTGTGTGCTTCTGCCTGAGAACTTTCTCTGGCCATAGGAGCTTGCTTGGCTTTTCAAAGGGCAAGCTAGACATGCCAGGAGCTCATTTTCCTAGCAGCAAACCTTAATCAATAAGGGATGGACAAATACTCCAGTTTCCTCATCCTTCAGCAGTAGGGTTCTAAGGTATATTTTATATAGTCACACAGAAGGTACTCAGTGAGACTGAGCCCCAGTTGCCCACAATGTTAACTTGAAGATTAACACATCCCCAGCAGGATTCCCCTCTTCCCTGTCTCACTTCTCCACTCTTTCATGATAATTTCTGGTGTCACCTCTCACACTTGAACTCAAATCCTTGCCTCAGAATTGGCTTTTGGGGGGATGCAAAATAAGACAGGTCTCATCACAAGTAAGAAACATAAATATGATAAAAGATACAGTCACATGGGTAAATAGCATACCTTACAACAGTATCATGCAGCAAAGTGTACTTGGCTTTTAATTCTGCCATTCTGGTTCCAGGAAGTTTTCCCATAGCATGTAACTAGCAAAGAGAACACAACATCACTCTCTTTATGCTTTAAGCAGAAGTTACACGGATATATAGTCATCTTATAAAATCTTTCAGTTAAACAGTAGAGAGAAAACATATGAGGCAATTTGGTATATTAGAAAGATGCGGAGTGTTTGGAGAAAATAGTTCTCATTCTATTCCGTCTCCAAGAAGCTCTGCGTCCTTAAGCAAGTCTTTTACCTCTCTAGATAGACTATGATTTTTTCACTGTAAATTGAGAGAATGAATTGAGTTAAATTCCTCCAATTCTAAAAAACATATTCCTAGTTTTAGCAAACAACCTGAATAGTGGAGATTACTAGGATGGCTATTTGTATGTTGAGAGAACTAATAATTATTGGGCATCTATTACAAGCAAGTGTTGTATATCAGTTATTTCATTCTCAAAAATGTTTTGTGAAGTAGGTATTACCTCCGTTTTAAATTAAAGTTTAGAAAAGTAAGTTGTCCAAAGTTACAGAGATATTTAAAGGCAGAGTCAGGATTGAAACCTAAGTGGTCCAGCTCCAAAATTCCAAGATCGCTCTCTATTCCACGAAGACTCTGCCTCTGCTGCCAAAGAGCATGACGATTTGTCTGGTATATAAAGCGATATTAATTATTGATTCCTTTTCATTTCTGGTAGAAGAACTTTTGCTTTACTCTCTGTGTTATGTGATAAGTAGTTAACAGACATCATAGCACAACATCAAACACTAAAGTCTGATGAGCATTTATAGTATTAGGTTTGACTTTGACTGAACTGCTAGTGAGTGACACGCTATCGAAAAACAGAACTAAAGAAAAGATTTGTTTTTCAATGCCCTGTGGTTATTACTGCCAAAATATTTCTTGAATGTATCCACTTTCCTCTCCTTTCCCTGATCCCACTAGTCTAAGTCACATCACCTGTCAGGTGGATTACTACAAAACATCCACTGCCCTCTCCCCATTACTGTTTCCACTCAGAGCCCCTATCCATTTTCTTCTCATGGAGATCTTTTTAAAAAAATCAAAGTCTTATTAAGCTGGGTGCTCAAAACTATTCAAATAGAACAGAATTCAAGGTCCTCGAAATAACTCTTAAGGTCCTTTCATGACCCTGACACCCTCCCAGCCTCTTACACAATACCCTCCTCAAGCTCATAGTACTCCAGACACACTAGCTGTCTTTTATTTCCAAAAACGTATAAATCTTTTTCCTTCTCCAAAGCCTCTGCACTGGCCAGTCCTCACTTTATCCTCACTTCACTTAAACTTTTTCTTCATACTTCAGTTTAAATATCAATCCATAAGAAGGCCTTCTCTGACTTCTAAATCTAAGATAGATATCCACATACATCACCCTCCCCCCGAAACTGTTTTTTATAACATATCACAATAAGTAGTACTACATTTATTTATGTTTTTTAAAAAGAATGTTACTCCATAACTAGTAAATAAGCACCATGAGGAAAGAACCCAGGTTACCTTGCTCCTCACTCTATCCTCAGCCAGTGGAACCCCAGAAACAGTGTACCTGTTTGGCAAATATTTGCTGAGTGAGCAAATGAATGAATGTAATGGATAAAATACAAAGGTTTGAGTCTACACAGTGGGATTTCATGGCCTCTCTACCCAAATCAGGGTAGAAAAACATTGCTAAATGCAGTATAAAACCATCTTTTCTTTGGGAAAGTGTCTGTGATCTTTCGCAAGGGCCCTACAAGCTGGTGCCAGGCCTGGGTTCCAATCCCCACAATGTTTATTTTTAATTTATGGGTAAAATATGGTGAACAGGATTTTTAAGACCTTTGAGGAGGTCCTACTTCTCACTATATGAAATATGTTAAAAGGTATTCATATATTGCCTTAAATATAATTTATATGTAACTTTTTAAGTGTGGAGTTGCTATTGCCAGGTTGACCTAAGGTTATATTTTATAGGTATTTAATTAAACACATTTATTCTGGTCCTGCAGTGTTCTTTCTGCATTTTCAAGCCAATATATAATTTATTTCAGGTCTCAAATATTTTCATTGGTTCCTGAAAAGGGAGTAAGCCATAGACACTGTGCCTTTAAAGTCTAACAGGTAAAAAAAAAAAAAGAAAAAAAAGCTTTGCATATGGACACTCTTAAAGGAGAAAAGTTACTAGAGAAAGGTTATACAAAAATAAGTGTAAGAGTGTGTGTTCGTATATATGTATGTGTGTACTATGAAGGCCATGTGGGGGCTAACCTTGTAAGTGGCCATGTAGGGGCTAGCCTTGTAAGTAGCCAACAAGTTAGCTACTGGAGGTAAGACATTGGGGGAGATGATTCTGGACTCATATTTTTAAAAACACATATATTATTTAGTTTTATTTTTAAGCTGAAAAAATCTCCCACCCACTGCCCTGCATGAGGGAAATAAAAGTGAATGTGACATGGGCCGTGCCCTAAAATAGCTCACAGTAAGAGGAGATACACACAAAAGACATTACAGACTGCTTAAATCCCAGTAGTTTTATTGTTAGTAAATAACTACATTTGACATTTTGTAATTTTCTTTATACTGTAAGTTAAAGCAAATAAGTGAAATTATAAATTATGGAACACTTCGAGGGGCTAGAACTTCTAGGATGGTGGTGTGAAGAGCCTGATGAATTCCTCGTTTTCAAAGAAACATTGATTACACTGGTCGAAATTATCTAAGACTACCATTTAAAGTCTCTGGATATTGACCTACGGGCATCCAAGAAATTGAGCAACATTTATTCAACAAAATCTACTGAAACTCAGTAAGAACACTGGGAAACTATGGCATTTGAACCATGAGTTGCATCTATCACCCCCAGCTCCATGTTGTGGAAGAACTATTCTGGGCAGGTTTGGCAGCAAGTGAAGAGCCCACCCATCTTCTCCACCTTCCTATTGCTGAAGATCTATTCAGGGGCGTGGGGCAGCCCCAGAAAACTGCTGCACACATCTCTCCCCACCCTCCCAGCTCTGTATTGTGAAAGAGCTTTACTAGGTGGTAGCTGCAATTGTTCTGTGGTGCTCACTCCAAGCTCCTGCTTTATAGGGAGATTCTGGGTAGGGCAACCAAGGAAGATCAGGGTCCCCTATCTCTCCCACTCCTGCTGATCAAGGTGGGGCTGAGTAAGCTGTGAAGACTTGCAGCTCTGAAGCCCTGTCTGAGGATGCTCACTTTCTGAAACAGAGTATAGAATATCCATGCCCCAGAGCATTATCAAAAACAATAGACATCACAAGGGTTAATAGTAAGTGGAGGCTAATAATAGCTTAGTGATATTGGTAGAGGCAGACGAGCAGAAGTTTAACAGAGAAATTGGGGTCCATGACAGCCAAAGAAGGCCTTGCTAAAATCACACTTGATACAGGTGGTCCAGAAGGCTGTGGAAAATCCCAAGCTGTGACCACACAGGAGTGACCAGATGAAGGTATTTCTAAGCTATCAGTGTCTGAGTTAAAGGCCAGCCAGACAGGTAAACTCCCTGAACTGTAAAAGTAGTCCCTAAACCACATACAGAATCAATGGAAAAGGATGAAAATGTTACTGGTTCAGGAGGCTTAAGCACAATTTCTGACCAATCAATGGCTAACTACTAAGCTATGTTGATATAGGGGCAATCCCCAGGAAGCCAAGCTTAAAAATTAAAACAAGATAAAAATGAAAAATGGTGTAGATGACAGAGGCTTTGTTCATCTGCTCTTATGATCACATCAAAGTTGTGATGGAAACATGGAGTGAACAGCAAGCAGTCACTGGGGTCTAGATGAACAAGCCCTACAACTAAGGAGAGAAATAAGAAATCACCCTGCAACGGGAGGAGGTCCGACAGGGGCGAGGACGCGAGGTTGCCTTTCCCAAGCAACTGAGTGAGACAGAGGCTGCGGCAGCCAGCAGCTGCAGATATTCCACTTAAAGGGGCCGTGTCCACGATGGGAGTTTCATGGTGACAGACCTGCTCACTCTGAGCACCAGTGCTGGGTTGGCTGCTCAGGGACCACAAGGGACTTATAGGAGGATGCTGAGCTGTTGGAGCGAGGGCCAGAGGTGAGGCTTTCTCCTCAGCATAAGTGCTGGTGGTAGCCATTGTTCTTCTGTTGAGCCCACTGCCTCCCAGTGTGTGAACAGAGTGCAGCCGTAGCTGAGATGTCATCAAACTGGATAACAGGTCTCTCTTCCTAGAGGATTCCCTGAAACTCTGCCTTCCCCAAACTCGTGGCCCCACCCAAGCCACATCCAGTTGTGTCCTTGGTGAGTCCTGTGCAATTTGCTGAGCAGTGCCAAAATACACTGGGGGCAGCTGACCTCTGTTTCTGGCGTGGTTTTTTTCAGGCAACTATAAGCATAGCGTCTGTGGATTACTTGCTGAATCTTAATAGGTGGCCCAAGAAGGGCACAGGCTGGGACTAAAATTGGCCTACTGCTGAACCCCTCTCAGGACTGTGCCTCTGGACACCTACCACACAAAGCCACGCTGATAAGACCGGGAGACTTAGGAGATTTGCTTAGTACATTGAAACAGACACAGAAAGGCAGCCAAAATGAGAAGACAAAGAAGCAGAAACCATATGAGAGAACAGAACAGAGATCCGTAAATAATGGAGTCAAACAATCTAACAGATGCAGAGTTCAAAACACTGGTTATAAAGATGCTCAGTGAACTTAGGGGAAGAATAGATGAATTCAGTGAGAACTTTAACAAAGAAATAAAAAACATAAAAATTGAAATAGAAATTATAAAAGGGAACCAATCAGAAATGAAGAATAAATTATCTGAGATGAAGAGTATATTAGAGGGAATTAACAGAGTGGATGAAGAAGAGGATTGAACCACCAATACAGAGAATGGGAAAGCCAAGGTCACCCAATCAGAACGGTAAGAAAAAAGAAGCCAAGAATATAATAATAATTTAAGGAGGCTGGGACAAAATTAAGTGTAAGAACATCTGTGTAATAGGGGTACCTGAAAGAGGAAAGGGAGAACAAGAAGTGGAATAGCTATTTGAAGAAATAATGATGGAAAACTTCCCTAACCTGGTAAAGGAAATAGACATATAACCCCAGGAAGCTCAGAGAGTCCCCCAAACCAGGAACCCAAAGAGGCCCACATCAAGACACATCATCGTTAAATGCCAAAGGCTAAATACAAAGAGAGACTCTTAAAAGCAGCAAGAGAAAAGCAGCTAGTTACCTACAAGGGAGCACTCATGAGACTGGCAGCTAATTTCTCAAAAGAAACCACGCAGAACAGAAGGGTTTGGCACAAAGTATTCGACATGATAAAAACCCAAGATCTACAACCAAGAATACTTTATCCAGCAAAGCTATCATTTAGAGTAGAAGGATAGATAAAGAGCTTCTCAGACAAAAATAAGCTAAAGGAATTTATCACCACCACGCTAGTATTACAGGAAATGTTAGAGGGGCTTCTTTAAGAAGAAAAACTATGTATCAAAATCATGAATAAAAAATGGTAATAACTATATTTCTATCAATGACTACCTCAAATGGAAAAGAATTAAGTGCTTCGACCAAAGGATAGAGTGGCTGAATGGATAAGGAAACAAGATCCCTACATATGATGTCTATAAGAGACTCACTTCAGATTAAAAGAGACACACAGACTAAAAGGAAAGGGATGGAAAAAGACATTGCCTTGATGGACCCAGAGGGTATTGTGCAGAATGAAGTCAGTTAGAGAAAGAAAAATACCACGTGATTTCACGTACATGTGTAATCTAAAGAACAAAATAAACAACAATAACAATAAAAATGGAAACAAACCCAATAGATACAGAGAATATTTTCAGGGCTACTTAGATAGGAGGGTTTTGGGGGTAATGGTGAAAAAATGTGAAGGGATTAAGAAATACAAATAAATAGTTACAAAATAGTCATGGAGATATAAAGTGTAACATAAGTAAAATCGTCAACAATATTTAAGTGGAATGATCACTTGAGCTCTAATCACTATGCTGTACAACTGAAACTAAGATATTATTGTATGCCAACTATAACTGAAAAAAACTCATTGAATTGTACAATGTAAAGATGAGCAACTAATTATCTATTATATTTCAATAAAGCTGGCAAAAAAAAAAAACAAGATAAAAACGAAGAAGGAATCTAAGCAGATAGATCAGAGGCTGAATACTGTGGGGAAATACAGTTCACAGAATTAGTGCAGTCAGCCACAGAACAAATAAACATATGAACAACCATAACAAAACAGCAACAACAAAAAGCCTGGGGGATTAGAATCCAGAGTTGCTATAATATATTATCTAAAATGTTCAATTTTCAACAAAAAATTATGAGACGTGAAGAAATGAGGAAAAATGGCAGAAACTGCTTTGGGGGCGCAGGTGTTGGACCTAACAAAGACTTCATGTAACTATTTTAAATATGTTCAAAGTATGAAATGAAACCATATTTAAAGAACTGAGAGTATGATGACAATTCACCAAATAGAGACTATCAATAAGGTATTGATCTAGAAGGATAAGAAGTAAGATGTTAAAATGATGTTCTTTGGGTAGTTAAATGTACGGTTTTTATATTTTTATTTTTGCTTATCTGTATTTTCTAATTTGTTCCAACGCATATTTACTGCTTTTAATAATAAAAGGCTATTAAAATATGCTTGAAAATGACTGGTCTTGAAAACAGTAGGGATTCACACCAGAATTTCAAATTGCAGAGTCCTGCGATCAGATCCTACTGGCAGATACAGCTTTTAATTCAGACTTAGTGAAAACTCAGCTGTATTTCTCCTAAGTTGAGTCTTCTGAAATAGCAGTAGTTTGAAGCCTGTTGGTAGGTGGGCCAAGGATGCATATTGGCAAGTTTTATGACCACAGGGTAAACAAGAAGGTTGGAGGGGTTTCTTTTCCTATTTGCTATTTCTATCTCCCCTAGCCATACAGCCTTCGGTACCTAAGAAGCTGTGAAGAAAGCTTGACAGGGCAAAACATTTAATATATCTTTGTAGTTTCTACATAAATTGGAAAAGGTTAAGTCATAAATGTTCAGAAAGAGGATTGATAAGCTATCTTTAATTTGGTCTACTCTACTAAAAAAAAATCTCTCTTAAAAAGAAAAAGATCAAATTATGAAGAACGAAATTTACCCTCCTTAAAAATAAAAGTCATAATCAGGATGTTATTGGCCATAAAAAAATCGACATTTTTTTGTAAAATTGTAAAGTCTCTTTAAGCAGGTCAAGCTCTAGTTAGAAACTTCAGACTTGAGTTAGTAGATGAAACACTTCACTCAAAAACACAAACATCGAAAAAATAGTTGCATTTTCACACTGCATAACACAAATGGGTACCAAGTTTATCATATTTTTTAAATGCAGAATCTAAGAGATAGAGCATAAAGATCAATCTTAAATTGTCAAAGAGTGTATGCAATAAAAGGTTAGATATAATGTCATAAGTTCATAAACATAATTTCACAATAGATACTTGTGTTACTGAATTGCCCTGTTGGTAATTGAGACTGGAAGGAAACATTTACTCTTGAGCTAGAAGTTTAACAAGAGTGCATGATTCATAGATGACATATAATAATATGGAAAATTTTTCAAAAATTGAAATTCTAAGACATTCCAGGGAAAGTAATAGCTCAGTAAGAGCTTTTACCAAGAGAACTTATCTGGAATTGAGTCAGCATGAGGAAACAATTAGATGTTTGTGTGAGTGTCTGCAAGGGCAACCACGGTGACCATGATTATTAACCTACTCTATTCTTGTTGCCTCTTTGACATTACCTACTGGTTTGGTCTCATCATGAGAAATAGTTGTCATACTTTGAGAAGTAGCATAAACTTGAAAGCATAAACCCTTATGATCCTGTGTCCGTCTCACCCTTCTCTCCCTTTCACTGCTGGAAATAAACAACATAGCTATTTGAAGTAGTTTCCAAATATAGTCGATTTCTAAACAATGGTTCATCACTCCTACTGCGTGAATTTTCTCCTTAGCTCTTATATTATGCTTTAGGTTTCCCACACACCTAACGCATTCACCAAACAAATTTAGGCCACCTAAACTCATCCCCCACATCAACAGACCCATTTATCTACCCCCACACCCACCCGAAACTTCTTTCCCCATATCTCAAAAATGAAATTTTCCTTCCCCTGGTTAAGACCAACTCATCTACCCTAGCACTCAAATATTTACTCTTCTACTTCTTCCTAGGCATTAAATCATTAGTTATACCTTCTCTCCTTTATAAACTCTACTTCTCCCTCTTGGCTGGCTCAGCATACAGTAATCAAGTACATCACAAGTGGATTTTGTTTGAATTCCAGCTCTGCTACTTTTTAACTGTAACTTGGAGTAACATTGAATCAATCTGTGCCTCAATTCCATCAGTTGTAAATGAAACAAAAATAGCCTCCATTTCATAAGACTAGTGAAGACTAAATGACTCAATATATATAAGGTATTTAGTATAGTATCTAGTATACAAATAAGAGCTTAATCAATGTCATTTATTTTATTATTATTATCATTAACATTATCCTCAACATATAAATTTGCTCATTTTTCTCATTTAAAAAACAAAACAAAATCCACCTTGGATGCTGTGCTCTCATCTAGTCACCATTTTCTTTCTCTCCTTCATTTTCATTTCGGTTTTTCTCGAAAACAGTAGTCTCTGCTCTCCATCTCTACTTCCTTATCTTTCGGTCACTCACTAGTCCATAGTGAACTTGACCAGTGACTTCTTCATTTCTCTGCCTGATTTTAATATTTTTTCTCCTTATCACTGTTTTTCACTAATATTTTTATGATATATCCTTGTGTGATTTTCTTTAGTTTTACATTTGCTCAAAGTTTTAGGTCTGTGGGTTTATAGTTTTCATCAAATTTGGAAATATTTCGGGTGTTATTTCTTCAAATATTTTTTCTGTCCCCCGCTCTTCTGCGACTCTAATTATTCGTATGTTTGGCCACTTGGTGTTCACAGGTTACTAATATTCTGTTCATTTTTAATCTTCCAGTCTTTTTTCTTCTTTTCATTTTGGATAGTTTCTATTGTTATATCTTAAAGCTCACTAATTTCTTTTTCTTTAGTGTCTAATTTGCTGTTAATCCAATACAGTAAAGTTTTCTTCTCAGCTACTGTATTTTTCATCTTTAGAAGTTTGATCTGAGTCTTTTTTATAACTTCCACTTCTCTCATTATGTTCATGCATTCCTCCAACTTTTTCCCCAACATTCAAAATATGCGTAATAGCTGTTCTAATATCCTTGTCTACTAATTGTATTTCTATGTCTCCATTAATTGCTTTTTCTCCTCATTATATGCCATACATTCCTGCTTCTTTGCATGTCTACTAATTTTTGATTGGCTGCCAGACATTGTGAATTTTATGCTATTGAGAGATTTTTTGGTGTTTCTTTAAATATTTTTAGGTTTTATGAGTTACAATTAAGATATTGTTAACAAACCCTTAGAAACAGTTTGGTTCTTTTGAGGCTTCCTTTTAACCTTTGTTAAGAAAGTCCAGGATGATCTTTTGTTTAAGACTAATTTGGCCCCACTGAGTCAATACCTTTCTATTCAGTGCTCACGTGTTAGAAGGTCTTTCTATCCTTGTTGATTGAAACATGAACTATTCTTCACCCTCTGTGAGCTCTAGGTATTGTTCTACCTCTTCCTTTCTGTGAGTTCTTTCCCCAGCCTTAGCAGTATCCTTGCATGCGAGCACTGAACAATACGTCTCTGCAGATCTCTGAAGTTCTCTCTCTCCATGAAAATCTCTCCTCTCCTGACCTATGTATTTTGCCAACTTGGCCTCCCTGAACCCCAATTCTGTCTCCTCAAATCAGCAAGACCATCTGACTCTGGGCTCCCCTTTTTATGCTATCACTGGAAACTCTCTAAATAGTAAGCTGGGCAACTATAGGCCTCATTTTATTTCCTTACTCCCAGGGATCACTGTTCTTTCTGTCTTTTGTTCAAAGTCTGAAAATCATTGTTTCATACAATTTGATCAGTTTTTGAGTTACTTTAGGTAGAATAGTATATCTACTTCCTAGAACTCTATATTGGCTAAAAGTGGTCGCAGTGACCTCTTTTGTTTCCTTTTCCAATAAAACTTTATTTATAAAAAAAAGGTGACCAGCATACAGGCCATAGATTGCTGATGCCTTCTCTACAAGTGTTATGATTATAGTGTTTACATTAAGTCTATGATCTATTTTAATTTTTGTATATGGTGCAAGATATGAATTAAAGTTCATTTTCTTGCATATCTATATCTTTCTCAGCTCTTTACTCTGTTCCATTGTTTGTCTATGGAAGGCTAAAATTATACTGCTTTATATGTTTATAACTATATTATGAATCTTGAAATCAGTTAGCTCTCCAAGTTTATTCATTTTCTGACAGCTTTTAAAAAATTTTTTATATTTTTATTTTTTGCAACTACAGTTGACATACAATATTATAGTAATTTTGAGTATATAATCCTGTGATTAGACATTTATATAACTTATGTAGTGATCATCCCAATAAATCCAGTACCCATCTGACACCATACATAGTTATTACAATACTACTGACTATATTCCCCATGTTATACTCTATATATCCCTGTGACTATTTCATAACTACCAATTTGTACATCTTAATCTCCTTCCCCTTCATCCATTCCACCACCCTTCAATCTGACAACCATCAAAATGCTCTCTGTAAATATAAGCTTGTTTCTGTCATTTGCTTATTTATCCTGTTCTTTAAATTCCACATATGGCATTTGTCTTGGTCAGACTTATTCCACTCAGCACAATACCCCCTAGGTCCATACATGTTGTTGCAGATAGCAAGATGTCATTCCTTTTTATTGCATATGTTTCACCTCTTCTTTATCCATTCATCTATTGAGGGACACCAAAATGGCCTCCATATCTTGATTATTGTAAATAATACTGCAATGTACATGTCCCTTCAAAGTAGTATTTTGGGTTTCTTCAAATAAATATCCAGAAGTGGGATTACTGGTTTCTTCTTTGTCTCTTGTTATAGCCTTTGTTTTAAAGTCTATTTTGTCTTGTATAAGTATTGCTACCCCAGCTTTTTATTCCCATTTTCATGAAATATCTTTCAGTCTGTGTGTCTTTCAGTCTGAAGTGTGTCTCTTGTAGGCAGCATACATAAGGTTCTTGTTTTCTTATCTATTTAGCCACCTTATCTTTTGATCGAAGCATTTAATCCATTTACATTTAAAGTAATTATTGCTTGACATGTAGTTATTGCTATTTTATTATTCATATTTTTTTATCTTTATTTTTCCTTTTCCTTTTTCTTCTTAAAGAAGTCCCTCTAACATTTCCTGTAATACTGACTTGTTGTCTGCGAAGCTCTTTGTTGTCTGCGAAGCTCTTTGTCCTTTGATTCTAAATGATAGCTGGCTTGGTAGAGTTATCTTGGTTGTAGATCCTTGCTTTTCATCATGTTGAACATTTTGTGCCAATCTCTTCTGGGCTGCAAAGTTTCTGTTGAGAAATAAGCTGACAATCTTATGGGAGCACCTTTGTAGGTAACTAACTGCTTTTCTTTTGCTGCTTTTAAGATTTTCTCTGTCTTTAACCTTTGGCATTTTAATGATGACGTGTCTTTGTGTGGGCTTCTTTGGTTTCATCTTGTTTGGGACTCTCTGTGAGTCCTGGACTTGTATGTTTATTTCCTTTGCCAGATCAGGGAAGTTTTCAGTCATTATTTCTTAAAATAGGTTTTCAGTTCCTATCTCTCTCTCTTCTCCTTCTGGTATACCTATGATGCTAATGTTGGTACGCTTGCTGTTGTCTCATAGGCCCCTTAAATTATTTTCATTTTTTTAGATTCCTTTTTCTTGTTGTTCTGATTGGGTATTTTCTGCTACTTTATCTTCTAAATTGCCGATCTGATCTTCTGTTTCATCTAACTTACTATTAATTTCTCCTAAGGTATTCTTCATTTCTGACTGGTTCTTTTTTGTTTTCTATTGCCACTTTTATGTGTTCTATCTTTTTGTTAAAGTTCTCACTGAGTTCCTCTACTCTTCCCTTAAGTTCATTGAGCATTCTTATAACCACTGTTTTGAACTGGTAGATTGCTTGTCTCCATTCTGTTTAGTTGTTTTTTCTGGAACTTTGTTCTGTTCTTTCATTTGGGTCATGTTTCTTTGTCTTCTATTTGGCTTCCTCCTTGCTGGGCTTGGGGATGCTCAGCAAGAGGTACACGGAACACGGAGGCCAGATGCTGCTTGTTTAGGTTTTGTAAACCTTTGAGAGATTTTAGGAAAATCCTCAGCATGAGCCAAGACAGTCCATTTATATGGAAAATCCACTGGAAGTGGTTTGGGCAGGCCTGCAAGTTGGGAGGGGCAGGGTCTCAGGGAATACCAGGGTGTAGCAACCAGTGTTAGCTTCATTGTCCGAAACTCAGATATGATGGCTGCCTGGTCAGCAAGTCAGGCAGGAAAAAGATCAACAAAGGAACAACGAATGCCCACTGCCAGCATTTTTGTCTAGAAGAAAGCTACCCCTCTAGCCCTTGCCTTGAATACTAACAATTCAATGCTTCACCATATGTCCCTAAAACCTTTTGAGCTGCTGCCTCAGCACTGGAGCTCAGATTGAGTGAGTCCATCACCAAGTAAGTCCTTGCACAGGCCCTTTAAGAGGAGGTCCTGGGACTCCCCCAGCACTTCGTCTCACTTAGCCATAATCTCTGCTAGTTTTCAAAGCCAGAAGTTGTGGGGACTGCTCTTCCAGCACTGGAACTCTGGGCTGGGGAGTCTGGTGTATGGCCAGGACCCCTCACTCCCCTGGGGGGACCTCTGCAGTCAAGACATTTTTCCCAATTCTCAACCGCCACATGCAGGAGTGGGATCAGTCCATTTTGGGTCCCCACCTCTCCTCCCATCTCTTGAAGCAGCCTGTTCTGTGTCCTTAGTTGTAGGATTTTGGTTCAGTTAGACTTCAGGTGACTCCCAATGATGGCTATTCTGCAGTTTAGTTATAATTTTAATGTGGTTGTGAGAGGAGGCAAGTACAGCATTTACCTATTCTCCATCTTGACTGGAACTCCTGCTCACCTCTAAATTATTAAGTTCAAATTACATTTCTCTATCCTTATCTTACTTGATAATTTTACATTATTATTGACTTGTTTAGAATTTGGAACTCTCTCCTGGAACTCTCTTCTGGTTCTTTCTGGTTCTCTCCTGGAACTCTCTCCTCTTCTGGTTCTTTTGATATATGGTCTCATGGTTTTCCCCTTATTCTTTTGTTTTCTTCTCTGGTTCTCTTATTAAAAGTTGGTGTTGTCCACAATTTAGACCTTACCCCCCTTTTTTTTCTTTTTACTCACTTTCCTAGGGTTTCTTATTTACTCTTAAGGTCTGAAATACCAGCCATATGCTGATGACTCTCAAATGAAGAGTCTGCAGGCTACCTGTTATTGAACAAATTAAGACTTTATCTGGGGAAGGGACATTGTACCCCTCATTCCCCATCTGAGATGTCCACATACTAATCCCTGGAACCTATGGATATGCTACTTTACATGGCAAAAAGGACTTTGCAGATGTGATTAAGAGTATGGACCTTGAAGTGGGGGAGATTATTGTGGATTACCATCTGAGCCCAAATCTAATCAGAGAATCTTTCCTGGCTGAATTAGAGAGATGAAATGAAAGAAGGAGATAAGATAGGAAATGTAAGGACTTGACCTACAAGAGGAAGGAGGTCATAAGATCGGGAATGTGTGTAGCCTCTAGAAGCTAGAAAAGGCAAGGAACTGGATATTCCCCTGGGGCTACCAGTAAAGAATACAGTCCTGCCTACACCTTGATATTAGCCTATTGAGACTATTGTTGGACTTCTGACGTATAGAATTAGAGTAAATTTGTGTTGTTTAGGCCACTAAGTTTGTGGTAATTTGTTATGAGAGCAATAGAAAACCATACCAACTTCCAAACCATACCATGTCTTTGCATATTATATTCCCTTATCTTCAATTTCTTCATTCTCTTGTCCACTGGGAGAGCTCTTATTTTTCCTTTAAAACATCTCAGTGGTCACCTGTAGATCTTTCAAGAGACACCTCCAGGCAGAATTACTTCTTTCTCTCTTTAAACATGTCTCCCCAGTAGGCTGTATACTCCCTGATGATGGGAACGTTACTATAATCATCTTGGAACCCCAAAATGTAGCTTGGTGTCTTGTAAGTGATGATTCTGTTCATTAAACTGTTGTTGATTTAAGCTTATCTTAAAATTAATGATGTAGTTGGAAGTCATTCATTCATTCACTTTCATTCTAACTTAACTGTCAGAGGAGGCGATGGAAAAGGAGGAAAGAGAAAGCTAACTTGGCCTAAATGCAGACTTGAAAGAGCAGAGAATCTGCCATACAAAACTGGCTGTCTCATCCACATCTTCTCTTTTCCATTTTGTGTGGTTGGCAAGGCTCACAGGATGAGCAGAGAAATGCGGTACTGCTCTCCCACAGCTGTCTGTTCCTCCTTTGGTGGCCCACCACAGGAATGTGCTGAGGAGGCCAAAATGACAAACAGGGCCTCCCAAGAGTTAAGGTATCGTATGCAATAGACATTGTGGATGAGTGATACAGGTGCTTAGCTACATGTAAGACTTCAAAGTTATTACAATAATTTCAAGATAACATGTAGAGCCAGAGAAGTAAAAAGCGAGCCTAAGCACATACATGCTAATGAGTGGTATTCCTTTAAAAATTTACATTTGTCCCAGGGAAATTGCAATTGCTTGGAACTTTAACAATCATTTAACCCGTATTTAAAATTATTTCCTTCCTACATCCACAAATCCTGGGGAGAGATGGTAGCAGGTTGGAGTGGCTGTAAGCCTAGAAGGCAGGAAATAAGCCAGATTGAAACCCAGATGCCTCTTTAAGAACTACAAAGGGTGAAACTAACTGGACCAAAGCCATGCAGGGCATTAATGTAAGGGTCAAGACATAATCAGAATCAGGAAATAGAACCAAGTTAAAACCAGTGAATGACTAAAGTCACAAACAGGAACCAGAAGAATAGGGGTGGTGGCAGGCTTAGCAATGGTCCCAGAAAGAATTGCATTGCTAGCTGACTCTGACCAATTAGCTTTTAGTCCTTCATATGCAGGAGTCTCATCTCTAGTGCACTTCTAAAGGCCTTGAGTGGGTATAAGCAGTGAGAAACCTGAAATGGAGCAGGGACTATAGAGACCAGAGCATCTTTTGCACAAGGTTTACAAATGTATAAAGATGTCCACAGCTGGTCAACCATTCATCTCACTTTGTAGGCCACAGACCAAAGCCCCTGCTCTGATCTTGTCCCAAGGACTGTAAATGTGGCTGAGCCTAGAGAGCAGTGGGTTGGATCCCTGGGACTGGCTGCTTTCTATGCTGCTGAGTAGGTGTGGACACCCACTTTTCAAACCTCCTTTTGTGTGCTGAGAGCCCCACCCTTCTTAGCTGGCTGTCAGCCAGTGTCCCCCAGCTCTAGGCTGTGAGGTTTCAGGAATGAGACATAGCCACTCCCCACAACAAAGAAACTTAGGACCTCTGGTGCCTATTGTCCTGCTTTGAAAATGCTTCTGCCCACAGTACTATTTCCCGTATTCATAAATAACTATTTATTTAGCGTAGAAGCATCCAAGAAGCCACGGGTCCCAGCAGTGTGCGTGCCGCAGTGGTGCCCTCCACTTCCCCTTCTAGCAGGCAGATTGCGATGGACAATGAAGTCTTTCACTGCTAATCACAGAAGTGTTCTTTAAAAAAAAGAACTAAAACCCAAAATTTCAGCTTGAACTTCCCCATTAATACCGTAAAATGGAAACTTGGGAGCAGAATATGGGGATGTTTCACTGATTTTTAAAAAAATTTTATTATTAGTTCCAAGTAAACAGCACATTGGTTAGACATTTGTATAGTTTATGAAACGATCTCCCTGATTACTCTTTCCGCCCTCTGTTTCTACACTGAACCATTACATTACTGCTGACTGCATTCCCCATGCCATGCTAATTCACTGGTAAGAGGGCTTTAAGTCTTGACGTATTTAGACGAGCCATTTAATATTTGTTAAGGTTATTCCTAAGTATTTTATTCTTTTTGTTTCCACTATAAATGGAGTTGTTTTCACAATTTTATTTTTGAATTGTTTATTGCTAGTGTGTAGAAGGCATTCAATCCTTCTTAATGAAAAGTATTAACCATGAAAATAGAGGCTAATCCTCATAATCCCGGTGTAAACGTTTCTACAAATGTTTCAGTTAGGGTAGAATATCTTGGACTTTCTTGTTCACTTGATGTATCCTAAGCATATAGAACACTGCTTGACACTAAGGTACTAAAAAAATATTTAATGAATGAGGCCACTATATCTCACACATTCCTCAATTAGAGCACGTATCTTGTGTTAAAACCATGATCACATGTCTGTCCACCAGACAGAAAGTTCTCTAAAGACAGGGTTCATTCTGGTGTCCCAAGAACCTTACATATTATATGGCACACAGCAGGTGCTCAGCATTTGTCTGAAGACTATCCATGTCTAGCAGAGTAGCAATGCGGCAGGAAGGGTTGAGCAAATCATAGAAGAAAATCTTAATGTTTGGCTTTCCCTCTCCACATACACATTTGAATTGGACCAAAATGTTCACCAAAGACATCACCGAAAAAATATAAAGAAGGCTGTCTAGAAGGAACACAGCAGCATGAAGGGTGTGCCTGTGTATGCACACATGTGTGCTCATGCATATAAAGGTAAGAGGGCACAAACTTGATACTGATGGTGGGAGATTAATGGATTGGTTGACCGTATGTGGATTACATACTCCCTATAAAGGTTGGAATGGACTATTAAGAGCCTTTGAATAGAAAGCTTGTAAAACAGTTTCTCCTGACAGCTTGCCACCAGGGGAAAATCCTTATCTCAACATGATCTGCTTCTGAGGATGCATAACTCAGCCTATAGTTACTCCATATAAATAACTACAGTAGATGGGTGGGCCAAATTTAAGATCAGAGATATTTAAGTCCATGAATAAAGCAGAAAATCCAATACCTGAATATTTGAATTCTAACAAAAACTCTTTAAAAGGCAATATAATAGAATTTTTAAAATAACTAAATGGGTATTATAAAGTGTTACATTTAAACCTAAAGTTATATCCATGGAATCTTTTAGTTTATGTACTAATTAGTCGCCTTGTAAATTTCTTGAAAAACTATAATAAATGGTAACAGATGGATAACTGTTACCCATGGCAATTATATAACAGATTATCCTGGAATTTCCTCAGAAAAGGGTGGAATACTCAGAAATTAACAGTTTTCCAAGAAATCTGGTTTTGATGATATTTGGAGACGTAATTCTTTAGCTTGTCTTAATTTTGGAAAAAGCAGAGAAAACCACATAGTATACCCAAGTATAATTTTAACTTTTTCACTTGATACCAACTTTGATACCCAAGCAAAGTAAAAAGAAATGAAAAAAAAAAAGGTTTAAAAAATAGATTCTAACAAACATTTCACCAAACACAGTTGTTTCTAGTTCACTAAGTCGACTATTACGAAATATTTTTATGTGCTTTCTGGCAAACATAAATAGCCTCATTTCATGGAATTGCCACATTTCTAATTATTCCTGATAGGTCGTGACAGTTTAGGGATATGTAACTGTTTCTACAGATTTCTATATCAGGAAAAGAAGGTAAGATATTACCTAAGTCTCTTAAAATATGTATGATAGATCTTAATCCATGTCACAACAGTGTGTTTCATGACAAAGATTGCAAACTTGCAGCCAATAGTATAAATATACTCTGTAGATATTTTTAGCACACACAACTTTTTCAAAAATTAGAAAATTAGTTGGCAACATTTAAGAATTGGTAGATTTTGCCATAAAAATCTGAATTTTCAGGCTCTCTTAAAAATTTATTAGATTTGATGACACTGGATTCATATTTTAACTTTGTAACAATCAATTGGCATTTATCAGAGACTGATTTTCAGAGGTACTAAAAGAGGATGCCCCTTGTAGAAGGAGCACAGTCTGTCCCAACCATTCAATGTAAGCGCAATGTACTAACACCTTGGCTCTTTCACTTGTTTATGTTAGTTTTATAGGCCTTGTAGGCATTTGAGATTGGGACCCTGCTTTATACTTATTGTGTGTGTGTGTGTGTGTGTGTGTGTGTGTGTGTGTTAATTGAGAGAATGGCTCTACTTATAAAACGCTTGTACAAAGTTTTTGGAATGTGGTACTCTTCAGGGTTGTGTCTGTCTCTCTTGGCTATCTCTATACCTACCTTAGCATAAGGATGTATGATGGCATCATTGGAGGTTTAGAACTTAATGCTTTAAAGTTTCTGAGATTTTCTTACTGTTTTTTTCATTTTAGCTTCTGATAATTTTATGAGAAGATTAAATAAACATGAGTCCAATTTTTTTGGCTAACTGAAATATTTAAAAAAATATTTAAATTAAAATTTTTTGTTACTTGAATATTGAAATGTATTTTCAATTCAATAAAACATACACCGTGGATCACAACTTAAGGTAAAAAGATTATAAAGACACTGTGAAAAAAATGTGCCAGTCAGCTAAATTTTGTTGGGGCTTGAAAACAGGAAACATTAAGTTAACATAAAGAAATTTTCCTTATCTACAAACATTATCTTTGCAGCTAATGTTCATTTTGGCTCTGTACTTTCTGAGCTTTGACAAAAAAGCAAATTGTAATTTGTAACAGAAGTGAAGATAAATTCTGAACAACTTACTCCAGAAATTATCATTTTAGTAGAGGTTTGAGCTAAATAGGAAGTGAACATCCACTAATACAGTCAAGTGAGAATATTATTTCCAGGCAAGTCAGTCACCAGGGATTCTGAGGAGTGTCATCGAAACAAAATAACTTATTCAGAAATAGTACAATTTATGACTTCTGGTAAAATGGAAGACAGGAAGTTTTGTTAAAGTAAGGACCTGTCCATCCTTCCCATTAATACGTTGCCAAGTTCTAGGCCACAGGCAACTCACGAATACTTGTTGAGTAAGTGAAATAAAGAGTACATGCGAGTGCTTAGCAAATAGCAGTTATTCAATAAATAGTCACTACATAGATGAATAATTCATGAAATAAATTTATTTGATAAATATCTACCAAACAAATGAATACACAAAAGTATAAATTCATAATTCTTCTCTTTTATCATATTGAAAGTAATGCTTAACATTTATTTATTTGAGAGGTTGCTATGTATTATGTTAGGTGCCCTATATGTGATCTTATTTAGTCCACACAATAATCCTATAAAATAAACAGCACAAGCCAAAATTTTTTAAAATAAAAGAAAACTCAAGATGGTTGAGTAACTTGAGCAAGATCACAAAGCTGGTGAGAGGCTTTGTAGTGAATTGACCACAACTCTACTCTATTACTCATTTTAAAGTAAATTAGAGAAACTCAGAAATGGGTAGCATTGTCTTGCTGATGGTATGGAGCCAGTGTGAAACACATTTAGAGAACTTAAGGTAACACAGATTGGCAAACATAAAAGATCGTGTAGGGTGGATAATATCCGTAGAAGGACTATGTCAAGTTGGTGCTTTTAGGAAGGGTAGGAGAAAGAAGATGTAGTATCTAATTTTGATATCATTTATAGTATAAAACTAAAAGAAAAAAGTAAAAATTAATTATGAAAAAGAGGGGAATGGGGGATAAAGAAGTTATGGTTCATATATGCAATGGAATAATACTCAGCCATTAAAAAGTGAAATCCTACCATTCTCAACGACATGGATGGACTTAGAGGTTATTATGCTGAGTGATATAAGTCAGATAAAGATAAATACCATACAATTTCACTTATATACAGAATCTAATGAACAAAACAAATGAACTAATCAAAAACAGACTCACGAATATAGAAGACAATGTGATAGTGGCTAGAGGGGAGGAGGGTTTGGAGAGTTGGGAGAAAGGGGTGAAGGGTTAAAGAAGTACAAATTAGTAGTTGATAGATGGTCATGGGGATGGGGAGCATGGCATAAGAAATGCAGATAGCATTAATGTAATGACTAGGCGTAGAGCCAGAGGAAAGAAAGAGCAATTAGGGAGATCATTTCACAAACTATATAAATGTCTAACCAATGTACTGTATACTTGAAACTAATAATAAAATAAAATATAAAGATAAATGGGATATTTGCAAGAACAGAGAAAAGATAGTTTCTTGTATAAAGGAATCTATGTAGGCTTCCTGTACTATGAAATATAATCTCTAATAAAGCAAGCCCTGTCTTTTTTTTTTTTAAAAAGAGGGAAATGGGTATTATTGAATGGTATAAATATAAAGATAACCATTAAACAAAAGCACAAACCTTCCTAATTTCCAGAAGCTATACTATGAATAAAGAAAGACACATATATATGTAAAAGAAGGATAAACCTTAAAATAGAATTATACCATAAGAAGAGAGAGAGAGAGAACAGGGTAGAGAGTCTAGGGATAGAAGCTAGAATTCTTTGAATATACTTTGTTTAGTAGATATGATCTATAACAATATAATACCTTAATTATGAAATTAAATTAAACTTAAAAGCAATTGCTAAATTTAAAAACAAATTAAGTCAATTGACCATAACTATGTAACAAGTTGGTACATAACTGCACAGAGAGAAATCATTCAAATTTGACTATAAACCCTAAGTACCCTAAGGACAAAAAGACCAGAAACTGTTTTCTGTAATTACATGGTTATTGTCTATAAGATTGATGAGGTTAAGTAAATTCTCTGTTTTACTGACTTTGAATTAGAAATATCATGTTGTATTATACATATATATATAATATATATATACACACATATATACATATACAAATATACATATGTAGTCTGTCCATTAAAAAGGTGTAGAAACAAAGATCAATCTAGTAGCAATGAGTACCTCCGGTCCCCAGATTCCAGTCTCCAAACACCTTTTTCTACTTAAAGAAATAGGGCTCCTTGGAGAAATGGCTGATTCTAGGTTTGGAGCATGAGAAGAACAAAATGAGCCTTGAACATTTTGTCACATCAGCAAGCAAAAAAAGCTATCAAAGGCTATTAGAGTTATAACAAAGAGATTCAAAGTCATGTCAAAAGGCTCCCGCTGGCCAAAAATGGGTCAGGTTGATTGCCAATAAGGATAATAGCTACAAAAAACTGGAATGAATATGTTTAAATAAGTAAATTCGTAATAAAAAGAAGAAATCTCTCAGCTTTGAAAGATACTAGAGGATCAATTAAACATTTTGAAAACTGGAAAATCAAAAGAATAGATCAAATATTTATCATGCCTTTCCTGCATGAACTCTACCTCAGGGTAACCAAATAGTTGATGAGAAGAAGTTACTAGTTTCAAAATGATTCTAGTTTTGGAGAAACATGACGGAATGAAAGATGTCCCAGATCTCTCCCCTTGCAACAACAATAAGCTGAAATCAAAAACTCAACAAAAAACACCCAAAACACCAACATGTCTGTGCATAAGAGCTACCATAGGTCAGAACCCCAGGTGTCGGGTGGTGGACTGGGAGAAATAAAGAAGCTGCCTCTCGCAGCCATCAGAGCTACCTGTAGGAGGAAGGGTAGGGGAGAAGGAGCAGTGAGTTCCCTGAACAGCCCTGCCCGGGAAAGCTGTGAGCTCCCTGCGGCCGGCAGCAGGACCCAGTCATCAGGGCAGAAGGCAGAGAAGCGAGATGGCAGAAAAACAACAGTAGATTTTTACCAGCCATGGTTGCAAAACCAAAGCTGAGCCACAGCCCTCAATCCCCAAACAAGAGGGTCCCTCCCCTGATACCCTCTGAGACTGAACACCACGGAGCCCCAGGGGAATCTGAGCAAACATTACCAAAACTGTCGCTAACACTGCCAGAGACTGAAACTGAGGGTAACGAGCGTGATTAAATATCTATAAGAAAATAAAAAGGCATTTTTAAGGCTTTATATAAAGCAGGGGTCCAAGAGGCTTAGACACCACCTACTAGAAACCAAAAGAAAAGCACCTTCTTTGCTGCAGGCTAAAAAGAGATCTTTATATAATAAATCTTCTTTCTGGATAAAAAGCAGAATACACTTCCATTAATGCCTAGGTGGAGAAATAGTCCATTAAACACCATGAACAACCAAGGTGACAAGGCAGCTCAGAAAGAAAGAGAAAAATCTCCAGAAAATAAGCTTACAGACATAGATATATATAACTTAAATGACAAAGAATTCAGGATGGATAGTACTTCTGAAAAAACTCGGTGAATTCTGAAACGAGTCATATCAACAATTTCTAAATGAGCAGAGAAGGAGATTGAAACCCTCAAAAAGAACCAAATAGAACTTCTGGAGATGAAGAGCACACTGTAAGAGTTGAAAATGAAAAAGCAAGCTTGGGAAATAGAGTCAACCAAATGGAGGAAAGATTCAGTGATATCGAAGACAGAAATCTAGAAATAAATCAGAAAGAAGAAGAGAGAAACCGAAGAATGAAAAATAATGAAAGAGAAATTCAAGAACTAACTGATACCATCGGGAGAGGAAACATAAGAATAATGGGCATTATCGAAGGGAGGAAAAGGAGCAGCGACTAGAAAGCATTTTCAGACAAATAGTGGATGAGAATTTCCCAAGTTAAGGAATGAACTGGAGCTTGGAATTCAACAAGTCAACAGAACACCCAATTATCTCAATCCAAAAAGGCCTTCACCAAGACACATTGTATTAAAGTTATCAAAAATCAACGGCAAAGACAGAATTCTCAGAGCAGTCAGGGAGAAGAAAACGGTAATTTATAAAGGAAAACCCATTAGATTATTGTTGGACTTCTCAGCACAAACCTTACAAAATGATTCTAATTAATAACTGAAAAAGAAACAATAGCATTACAAAATTGTCATTTTGCAATTTGCTTATGAATTAATGGATCCAAACAAGGATCATTAATGGCTGGTGACATCATCAAAAGGGAGAAAACAAGCATTTTGTGCCTCCTTATAAAAGTATATGGCACCATTTAGAAAATAGTTTTGTCCCCCCGCTCCAAATTTAAGTGTGACTCGTGATCAAGTCTCTGTGGAAGCAATGGAAATACAGGGAAGAGGGAACATGTTAAACAAAATGATGAGATATAGTAAGTTAAATCCAGACTGTAAGAAATTCTACAAAACAAACAACCCAGTTTCTTAAACAAAAAGTTGCCTAAAAAATTTGATAGGAGGAACCTAAAAATTAAGACTCAGTTACAATCGTTGGATCTTACGTAGATGAAGCTTATTTGGATTCTAATGCAAACCAACAACTGTAAGAATACAAAAACAAAAAACCAACAACAATAACTAAAACTGTATAGCGTAATTAGGGAAGTATAAATACTGACTGGATATCTGATGATATTAAGGAATTTTTGTTGGTTGGGGGAGTATGATAACAGCATTAAAGCTACATTTTATTTATTTATTTTTTAAAATTTGTTTAGTTATGTTAATTTGTTTCAAGTGTACAGTATATTGGTTAGACATTTATGTAGTTTATAAAATGATCCCCCTAATTGCTCCTTCTCTCCTCTGGTTTTCTACCTAGCCTATATATTAATACTAACTGCATTCTCTATGCCATGCTCCCCATCCCCATGACCATCTATCAACTACTAATTTGTATTTTTTCACCCCATTCTCCCAATCCCACAACCTCCCTCCCCTCTGTCTGTTACCAACTTGTCCACTATATTTGTGAGTCTGTTTTTGATTAGTTTGTTCTTTTTGTTCCTTAGATTCCACATATAAGTGAAATCATATGGTATTTATCTTTCTCTGACTTATTTCACTCAGCATAATAACCTCTAGATCCATCTCTGTCATTGCAAATGATAGGATTTCATTTTTTTAATGGCTGAGTAATATTCCATTGCATATATGAACCATAACTTCTTTATCCAATCGTCCATTGATGAGCATTTAGGTTACTTCCATATCTTGGCTATTGTAAATTATGCTGCCATGAATATTGGGGTGCATAGATCTTTATGAATCATTGGTTTGGTTTTCTTTGAATAAAGACCCAGAAGTGCAATTAGTGGGTCAAAAGGTAAATCCATTTTTAATTTTTTGAGAAACCTCCAGACTGTTTTCCATAGCAGCTGTACCAATTTAAATCCTACCAACAATGTATAATATTCCTTTTTCTCCACAACCTCGCCAACACTTGTTGTTTTTTGATTTATTAATGATAGCTATTCTGACAGGTGTGAGGTGATATCTCATTGTAGTTTTAATTTGCATTTCTCTGATGATTAGAGACCTTGAACATTTTTTCATATGTCTATTGTCCATCTGTATTTCCTCTTTGGAGAAGTGTCTGTTCAGGTCTAAAGCTACATTTAAAAAAGGAGTTCTTTTCTTTTAGAGATACATACTGAAATATTTATAAACAAAATGCTTTGATTAGGGATTTGCTTCACAATAATCTGGAGTTTGGCAGTGCAGAAAATCAGTGGGGAATGAAACAAGATTGGCCATAAATTGATACTACTGAAGCTAGGTTATGGGTACTTGGGGGTTTATTGTTTACTTTTGCATTGGTTTGAAAATTTTCACTAAATGGTTATATATTTCTTGATAATCAAAAGTAGCAGTATTTAGATATTCAAGTGAGAGTTGACCTAAACCATTTTAAAGGCTATCAACTTATTCCAATAATATATTGTTTCTATATACATCATAATAATCAATATTATAATCTACTTAACAATAAGTATAGTCAATCTTACTTTTAAAATAAAATCACTATCAGTTGGATTGCTTTCCTACGTCAATCACCAAATTTAGCTCTACATAAATTTTGATTCTCCTCAAAATCAAAATTCATTCTCAAAGAATGAACATTGCCAGCCGTAGAGATTAGAATTAGAATAGAATATACCAACTTGTTTATAAAGAAAGCATAAAGCAACAAAAATGTTTAAAACATCTTACGAAGATACTTTGAATATTTAAGTTTAAACGTTCAAGTAGCATTATTGGTAACAGATGAAAACTGGAAACAATCCCAATATCTATCAGCAATATAATGGGCAAATAAATCGTGGTATAACCATACAATAGAAAAATTCATGCAAAAATATGAATGGCTCTTAAAAAAATATATTAGTGAAAGAAAACAAACACAAAAGAATATATTTTGTATTATACTATTTGCATCACATTTTTAAAATAAGCAAAATAATGGCATTTTAAAAAGAAATAGAATGAAAAATCATCAGATTTGTATGGAAGCACAGAAGACCCCAAATAGCCAAAGCAATCCTGAGAAAAAAGAACAATGCCAAAGGTATCACTCTGCCTGACTTCAAATTATTTAACAAAGTGACAATAATCAAAACAGCATGGTATTGGCAATAAAACAGAAACACAG
>NW_011888888.1:1520521-1526756 GCF_000151845.1 Pteropus vampyrus | reverse complement strand
CAGTGGAACAGAATTGAGAGTCCAGATATAAACCCCTGTATATATGAGCAAATAATTTTCAATAAAGGAACCAAAAACATACAATGGAGAAAGGAAATCCTCTTTAATAAATGGTGCTGGGAAAATTAGAAAGCCACATGCAAAAGAATGAAACTAGACTGCTATCTATCACCATAGATAAACTCAAAATGGATCAAAGATCTGAAACAATAAATTGCATAGAAGAAAACATAGGAACTAAACTCATGGACCTCAGATTTAGAGAGGATTTTATGAATTAGACCTCAAAGGCAAGGAAAGTAAAAGCAAAAATAAATGAAGGAGACTATGTCAAACTAAAAATCTTCTGCACAGCAAAAGAAATCATCAACAAGGCAAAGAGACAACCATGCGAATGGGAGAATATATTTGCAAACAACACCTCCAACACATCTAATATCCAAAATGTATAAAGAACTCATACAATTCAACAATTAAAAAAAATCCAATTAAAAAATGGGCAGAGGACCTGAACAGACACTTCTCCTAAGAGGACATACGAATGGCCAACAGACATATGAAAAGATGCTTAACTTCACTAGCTATTAGGGAAATGCAAATCAAAACCACAAGGAGATACCATCTCACTCCTGTTAGAATGGCTATTATCAACAGGACAAGTAATAACAAGTGTTGGAGAAGTTGTGGGGGAAAAGGAACCCTGTAAATTGGTACAGCCACTATGGAAAACAGTATGGAGTTTCCTCAAAAAACTAAGAATAGAATTAGCATATAACCCAGCAATCCCTCTTCTGAGTATTTGCCCCCCAAAAACTTGAAAACATTTATCTGCAAAGATATGTGCACCCTGACGTTCATAGCAGCATTATTCATGTTGGCCAACACATGGAAACAACTAAAGTGTCCTATGATAGATGATTGAATAAAGAAGATGTGGTACATACATACAATGGAATATTACTCAGTCATAAGAAAAGATGAACCAGCCATTTGAGACAACATGGATGGATATTGAGATAATCATGCTAAGTGAAATAAGTAAGACAGAAAAAGTTGAGAACCACATGATTTCACTCATATGTGGCATACAAAACTGACAGTAGCAAACAAACATGACAAACTCATGGACACGGACAGTGGATTAGTGGTTATCAGAGGGAAGGGGGGAGGGGGAGGAAGTTAGGGATAAAGGGGGTCAAATATTTGGTGACGGAAGGAAATTTAACTTCAGATGGTGAACACACAATGCAATATACATATGACGTATTGTTGAGTTGTACACTTGAAACTTATTTGATTTTATTAATCAATGTCACCCCAATAATTTTAATAAAAAATTAAATTCCAAAAATAAAATAGGCAAAAGAAGTTTGGTGTTTAAGGAATCATGGTTAGTTGGTAAAACTATGAAGAATAACTGGTAGAGGATTATCATAAAAGTCAGGACAGTAGCTACCACAGGGTGAATGATAGGGCTTGAAGGAATTTGATTTCAATTTTATCTTTATATTTTGAATAGTTTAATGTGTGTGTATTATACTTTAAAATCTTAAAAGATTAAAAACTATATAGAGGATGGTTAATTTTTATAAAATTACATGCTCATACATATATATTCAGAAAAAGGATTTAAAATATTCCAAAATGTTAATAAAAGAGTAATATTACACTCAACAAAAATACAATACAATTGAAAATGGACAAAGGACTTGAATAGACATTTTTCCACAGAATACAAATGGCTGATAAGCACATGATAGATGCTCAACATCACTAGTCTGTAGGAAACACAAATCAAAATCACAATGAGATACCACTTCACACCAATTAGGATGGTTATTATTAAAAAAACAAAAACCAAAACCAAAAACCAAAAAAACCCCCAGAAAACAGCAATTATTCACACGGATATGGAGGAATTTGAAACTTTGTGCACGGATAGTGAGAATGTAACTGGGCACAGCTATATCAATTCCACTTTTGGGTATATACACAAAAGAACTAAAAGCAGGGACTCAAAACAGTTATTTGCAGACCTATGTTCACAACAGCATTATTCATTATAGCCAAAAGGTAGAAACAACCCAAATTTTCTTCGACAGATGAGTAGATAAACAAAGTGTGATATTTATATATATATAAAATAAACAAAATGTGATATATATTTCAGCCTTAAAAAGAAATGAAATTTTTATACAGGTTATAATGAATATACCTTGAAGACAGTATGCTAAGTGAAATAAGCCATTCACAAAAGACAAATCTCATACGATGTCACTTATACAAGGTACCTAGAGTAGTCAAATCCATAGAGACAGAAAGTAGAACGAACAGTGGTTACCAGGAGCTGGGGAAGCAAGGAATGGGGAGTTAGTGTAAAATGGATTTCAGTACAGGATAATGAAAAAGTTTTGGAGATAAATAGTGGTGATGGTTGCATAACAATGTGAATGTATTTAATGCCACTGAATTGTAAGCTTAAAATGGTTAAAATGATGAATTTTATGTTATGATCATTTTACCACAATAAAAATAGTTCGTAGAATTCCGGTTGTCATTTGAATTTCTGTATCTTCTAATCTTTTTTGTAATGAGCAAGTGTTTCATTTATAATTTTAAAAAATTGTTTTTCAGAGTAAAAAAATTTTAAAGACATGTCACATGACTTCTAGAATGCAGTTCTGGTTAGGGTGGGACACAAGATGTTTTCTAAAAAAATTATTCTCAGAATTTATACCGTAAGCCAGACAACAAACCATAAGCATAAACATAGAAAGGCAAACGGGAAAAAAATTACATAGACAGATTAGTATATACTGGAAAAATTGTCTGAATCATTTTCATGTACAGCAAGGCATGTGAATAGCACATTTGAGGACTCCTAAGTATTTTGAAAGAACTGAAGAAACTGTATTGTTTTCAAAAATGGCAGAAGAGTGTACTAGAAAAGTTTTAATATGGGTAAATCATATTTTTGTAGCATTTTTTTCTATAATCTAGCTACAAATTAAGGGTACTATGGAGATCAGTCTAGAACAGATGGTCTGGAAATTGGAGACCTGAGCAACCTCAGTCGGGCTTGGACAAGCGATCTAACTTTTCTTAGACCTGTTTACTCAGCTGTAAAACAAAGGGGCTAGTTTTGATAACACGTAATGTCATTTCCTGAGGTTTTATGACACTGTGAAAAATAAGCTTGAAATAGCTGTTTAATATTAAAATTGTTTTAGAAAACTTCACATGCTATTTGTCCTAAATATTTTATATTAATTAATGGAATATATATCTAGTATATTCAACTTCTAATATTTTAGTATATTCTAGATGAATAGCTAAAATGAAGTAGATTTTTATAATTTTCCATTGGGATTAATGATTTATTAAAGGACAATCCGTAGTTACATTTATATTTTGATGATTGGCTTCGCTATTATATGGTTTCTAATTAATAATATTTAGAGCCATAAACATCTGAAAAAGACCTAAAGATCTTCAATCTGATCTTTTCATATTACAGGTGAGAAAAGTAGGGCCTAGTTAAGTGGTAAGAAAGTGGAAGTTTCCTTATTAAAATACCTGAACATGATATTTGCTATTTGCTGTAGTACTGATATTTTTAAATAGGAAAAACTTAAGAAATTATAATGAATTAAATTGTTATGAAAGCAAATAGTTACACAGCAAAACTACTTTAAACATTTGGGAATTGGGTATGTTGGCTAAAAATTCACACTGTTTATAAAGTTAAGCTGTTTGGAACTTGTATGTCCTTAAAGTTTATTTAACTGTTGATGGGCAATATAATAATATAATCTAAAGCAACTATTAACATGACTACTGTCAAAATGATGGAGAAGGCATTTATCTCTGATGCCTTAACGCTCTGATTTTAATCATGTCCTCTAACTTTGTTTTCTCCACAGCCATTCTGGAAAAATAAGTCCTATAAAATTAGCTTTACATATAGACTTAATGTCTTCATTAGACAAAGGATTGTGGTACAGCTCCCACCATGATTCAAATTCTCTCCCTCTTTTTCCCACCAGTATCTTTCCTTTGTGTTTCTTTGTCATCTTTATCCCACCACTTTCATCTCTCTGGGCTCTATTTTATTTGTCTAAACTATATTTGTCTTCTGTGTTTGGGTAGGAATTAGAGGGAAAAATTAGGGAAGATAGGCCACATAATAAGCAGCAGATGTTAGCTATTTGTGGAGGAGTGAGGAAGAACACTGAGGAAGAACAACTTAAACTTGGCCTAGATTCTCCAAGTCAGGCCAGGCTCCTCTTCTGGTGCTTGCCTTAGAAAGGAAAAAGTAAAATCCCCAGATTGATATGCTTTTAAACTGCTAAAAAGCAACTTCTTCTCACTCCTTATCCTTACTGCTTCACAACGCAGAAGCAAAGACATAAAAAGGAGAAAAGAACAGAGAAAAGACTAAATGTAAAACGCAAAAAGTTTTAATATATTTAGCTCCTATGTTTTTATATTTTCAATGCTACAGCTATATATTTATTCTGTGCATTCTGCAGAATCTATAATTTATTGAATTAATATACCCTCCATTCATTAAATAAATTTTAGACTGAGGGAAGTTACACGTGCCATTTTTATGGGATAAGGTTGTCTTTTAAAAATCCCTTTTGTTCTAAACAGTTTGCTTTTCCGCTTTGTAGATGGGAGATTTTAGAGTGGCGGTAGTTAGGGAAGTGGGTTAAAAGGCAAAGAAATGAGACTAATAAGGGAGAAAAACAGGAAGCTTCTCTGCCCAGGCAGCATATATCCAACGTAGCAGTGGTTCTTTACAGACACCGTATACAACCTTTGTGGTCTAATTTGCAAAATATGAGTCTAAAAGCAGCCATTTCAGGGTTAGCAATACCCTTGCTTAGTGGGAGCGAAGTGAGAGGTTCAGAAAAGGCCTTGGTGTGCATACCGAACCCTCTCTAAGGCCAAATACATTCCCTCTGCCCAATTGTTCTGCAACTTAATGCTCCATAGAGTAAGGAATGTGCCTGTTTTTTCATCCTGGTCATCCACAAGGTCAATACAGAGCATGGTTCAAAAAATGCAAAATAAGTATTCATTGAATAGATGAATAGATAAAATGAAGTAGATTTTTATAATTTTCCACTGTAATTAATTATTTAATTAAAGGACAGTCTGTACATATATTTACATTTTGATGATTTGCTTTACTATTATATGCCTTCTAATTAATAATATTTAGAGTCATAAACACCTGAAAAGGACCTTAAAGATCTCCAATCTGATCTTCTCATATTACAGATGAGAAAACTAAGGCCTAGTTAAGTGGTAAGAAAGTGGAAGTTTCCTCACTAAAAACATGAGTTTCATGACTACTATCCTAAGGCTCCTTCCACTTGTGTCATGCTCTTTTTGAGATTATCACAGTAATAAATGGAGATTTATTTTAAATCTATATATGTTACTGACACAGCTTGTGTGTCTATTTTGTCATCTTTTTGCACAATAGCAGTTGTTGCAGCTGAACTTTGTATCACCTGTCAAAACACATGCCATGTCATTTGTACATGCGAACATAACCAAAATAATTTTGTGTTAAATACACAAGCAGAGGAAAGCTGTGATAAATAATGGTGGATACTTTAAAATAAACAAAATAAGGACCAAGCAATTTTACATCTGTTGATAATGATCATGAAGTGGTTTCTTCTACCCTGAAAAGTTTTCACTGAAAAGAACAGGAAATGACTGAACTCATAGATATTATCAAACTAGAAGCAGAAAAAAATAAACTAAATAAGATAATGTTATCCCTTAGAACGCAATACTTTAAAACATGTTTTAAAAGATTTCTTAAAAGAACTTGGACGACAAGCTATTACTGTATTTCTGTGTTTACTATTAACACTATAACATTTCACAAATTTTTAGTTATCAGCTAAGTGGAAATCACCTTTAAATTAACATTTATTGAGAGCTCTCATGCTGACACATATATTTCATAAGATAAATTGAAGTCTTTTAAATATGATTTTCAAAGTGAGCAAGGATAGGCATTTAAAAGATAGGCATTCAGCATAAAATCAATTAGCATAGAATTAGTTCAATATTTTCACTTTTCTGTAATGATTTAATATACACACTATTTTTATCAATGAACTAAAATATTAAAATAAGTTCTTAAGCTAAATATTGATTTAATTCATATTTATATAAATTATATAACATATTACATATCACATTATAT
>NW_011888888.1:1483360-1519826 GCF_000151845.1 Pteropus vampyrus | reverse complement strand
TATTTGCTAATTCGATGTTTATGATGATTTTACAGAATGTAAGTACCACAAAAAATGAGAAACAAAGAGAAGGTGCAGAAAGCCACAATTTGATTTCCATGATTTTTTTTTTTTACCATGGTTTTATTGTTTATTTTGTCTCAGGAATATGAAAGAAAACTTAATCAATCTCCAATAAATAAATACATTTTGTTTCCTCAACATTGGTTGTATGAAATTTTATAAGTCTGGAAATTAGAGAGATGAGAATTAAATTAGATGTCATGCTCCATGGATTTCTTGGATCTTCCACGATTCCTGGTTTAGTGTGGGGTACATAATAGAAAGAGATTTTGTTGATAGGTATTGATTGATGGACCTTCCAAAACTCCCATGGAATATTCCAGTTTCATAAAATTCTAACCTGAGAAACCCAAATACCCCACTGAGACCTAGGCCATTTGCACATCAGACAACTATATGTTCTGTAGTCATAAAAAGTAGACCTTTCGATGTTTCTACCCTATACTCTTATTGAACCAGAATGCTTAATGTTCACATAATTTATTCACATAATGTATCTTTCATGGTAGGTCCATACTGGAGAGATTTCTAGTCTGAATCTCTTCATTTATTCTACAGTGAGGTACTGGTAAGACAGACCAAAGAATTTGCCCAGCTATCCTATTTTAACCCAAACCAGGCAATTCTTGATCTCTCTATGGGTTGTGTTTTTGTTTAAAGTTCAAGATTTTGTTTAAAATTCTTTTTATGAAATTTATAATGAACAAGGACTAAGGTCTCTAAGGAATATTAAAGAAAACATTATTTACTATTGACATTTCAAATCAAGTAGCCTAAAAAGCGAATGTTTAAAATTTTTTATCACAAAACATGCATTCCCTGGAGAATAATTAAAGCTTTTTGAACTTAATAAATCAAAACTACAAATATGTTAAATTAATAAACATAATATCAGTGAAAGGATCTCAGTACTATAAATAATGATGGTCATTAAATTTACTAACTTCCTTTGGTATAAATAGAGACATAAAGTGTTTCTTTAAAAAAAAATGTATATTAGAGGAAATGAAAATTTGCTTTGGAATCTGACCCCAAAAAACTAAGTGCAAATCCTCCCTTCAATATACTTTGCATAAGAAAAAATAATAAAGAAGTTTGAATTTGTTATGAATGTGAATATAGACTGATGAAAGTAATTTTCATATGTGGCTTATAGAATCAAATTTTGCTACTTCAAAATTCCACCAAATATGGGTGTTAAATAATTTGTTTAGATCTGAAAAACAAATCTGTAAATGGGTATAAGGTATCAGTTCTGTGTTTGGGGCAGATTTGTAGTAGAAGGGAAGATTCTGACACTATCATGAGGACTCAGTAGATGATAACAAGGAGTCAAGGAAGGCTGGGCATGATGAGAAAATCCAGAAAGACTTTCCAACAAGAGGAAGGAAGCAAAGGTCAAGGTCAGAGGGTGGAACTCCATACTCCTCAACAGACTGTTCCTTCTCTACTCTCATTGCCATGCCATTACTTCAACCAGTCATATTTCATAGTTTTCCCTCACTCTCCCACTTCATCTGTTTTTATCACTTATCAGATTCTATGGCTTATATCATTCCTTATAGCAATGTCTGCAACCCCATTACCACCACTCCTGTCACCACTCTGGTTCACTGCTTACTTAGCGCCTTCCGTCACACTAATATCTCTCATCCAGGACACCAGTCCTGTTGGTTTCTAGCAGAAGACTCATTCCTGAAAATGGTCCTAGAAAATAAAAGGTTCCTATTGTTAACTAATGTTAAAAAAATGCTGTATACATCACTTTCCCATTGGCCAGCCATAATACACATTAGCATAAGACTGATATTTTTCAGAGCTGCTAGTCCTGGAATTCTATTTTCATATAACATTCATCAACATCTAGTCACTCATGTTCCAGAAAACATACTTTGGGAAACAATGGCTTGGACTATTTAAGTGGCTTCTAAACTGTTCTTTTTACTTAATCTTTCCCTTTCAAATACATATAGCATTTCATTGATAGATTAATTTCTCTGAACTGCTTAACTAATTTTATTATTCCTTTGATCAGAAACTTCGGTGGCTCCCTACTGACCAAAGCAGTGATTAAGCACCAGGTTCTCCACAACATGGTACCAATATGCTTTTCCAGTATTATCTTTCCCCTTACGTGGCAATGTGGCATAAGAGAAAAGACATGAACTTTGGAGTCAGATCCAGGTTCAAATTCCAACTCTGTCTCTTAAAAACTGTAAAACCATAAGCAAGACATTTATTGTTTTGAGCCCTATCTTTGCAAGTGCAGATAGTAATTATACAGGTGAGAGGATGTAGTGAGATAGTATTTGTAAAAGTTTCTTGCATAATTGTAGCACCACACTCTTTGGCCCCCTGGTTTATAAATTCATGAGGCAGGCTGAGCCTCTTTCACGTGGTAGTCACTTAGTGTCTGCCTATAGTAAGTGGCCAATGATTTTTAAAATTGAGAACCCAGCAGATGCCCTAGAAGTGTTAATAAAACTGATTAATGAAATAGTTCTCTGATTTTGTTTGGGAAACTTTTTAATGGATCCTGAAGGGACAAAAGCCAGTTCCCGGAGCATATCTAAGCTTTTTAGGTGGAACAGTACCCCCTTGGCTAAGTGGGGTATTCTGGGCATAAGAATCAGCAGCTGTGCTAGGAAAGCAAATCTCTGATACAAACAGATGAAATAAAGCCCATTGCAAGAGTCAGAAAACTGTACTTTTGATAGATTTAGAAATTTTTAAAAGAAGTGCTTATAATTTACTTGAAAATCCTATATAAAGAAAATACAAGGTCTTCAATACTCCTTCCCAAGAAGTAAAAAGGGATTTTTGTTTCATTTGTTCACTAGTGTAGCCTAAGTGCCTGGAATAGTGTCTTGCATGTAGAGGGTGCTCAGTTAATATATGATGAATGGATGGATGAATGAATGAATAAACAAATGAAAAAGGCCATGACATTCACTATACACTCTAACATAGGGCCGAGAGTACACAGAAGATCCTTAATAAATATTTGATTGGCTAAGTATATGGATTTACATCCTAGCCAGTCAAGGGCATTTAATAATTTATTATTTAATAATAATAAACATTATTACTACATATTCCTACTTTATAAAATATTTTAATATATTATCTGTATCCTCCTTGCAACAGGGTAGTGTCACAGCTTGAAAGCAGGTAAGGAGAAAGAAAAGAAATTAGGAGATTAAATAGATATTTTTAGTTATAAAGTTAAAATTTTTGTCTAAAATTGGTTTGAATAGATTGAATAGAATGAAGAGAAAAACAACTTAATTTTAAAGAAGCTGGAAGAAGATGGAGGAAAATGAGAGATAGGGTGTGTAGAACATGTTTGACAACTTTTTTTGGAATACACTCATATTTTTCCTGAAACATTCAACTCAAAGTTTTTATAATTATCATTCCTGTATGAGGGAAGAATAGCCAAATTCCTCCTTCACAGTTCCAAGAACCAAGGCTCAGTAAAGTTAATGATCTATCTATCCAGTAAGGTAGATCCAGGGGGCAGAATCCAGGTCTCCTGAGTATTCAGGAGTAAATACAATTGAAGAAGTGTAAAGTCAGTCTGACACATTTAGAGAAAATGAATAGGATAGTTTGGCTGGCATAAAGGGAGTCTATAGGAGGAGTCATAAGAAATCAGGTTAAAGAAATAAATATGAGATAGATTACAGAGTACCTTAAATAATACAATAAAGAATTTGGATTTTTATCTATGTTGGCCATTTTGAAATTATTTCTAAAGCAATAAAATCCTCATTTTATTAAGAAATCTTATATGAGATGCCAATATGCAAAACAAATTAAAAGGAGGTAGTTTCTCCAAATAAAGCTGTTCCCCCTTCCTGTTCTCAGTCTCTGAGGAGAGAAGTGTTAAACCTGAAAAATTTTGAAACCGAGAAAAAGTCATGAGTGCTGGCATATTTTGGGCAAGGTAGTGATACACCCAGAGGCACAAAGACCAGGTAGAGCAACCCACTATAGAGGCAGAACGCACAGAGGCAGGACTATTAGGGCTGCCAGTGGTGGGGAAGGCAAAGATGCTTGGAGATAAGAAGAATCAGAACACAGCCAGGAATAGTTCAAAGATTTACACTTGGGCAGCTGTGGAAGATGACAGTATAATCACAAAAATGGTGAGGGTCAAAGGAGAAGACTGCTGGTTTTGATAAAAGACAATGATGTACTTTTAGTTGTTTTAGTCATTTCTACTACACCATGTTATGGTAAAAAAAAAAAAAAAACAGCCCCTTTTTTTTCCCCAACAAGTTTCCTTCCCCTTTTTAAATAGTTGATGGCATGAACCAGAAAGCTGCACTTTGTTAAGTTAAAAAAAGAAAAGTATTTTTAAGTGCTTAAGATTTCACCTGAATGTCCAACGTGAAGAAAATACAGGATCTTCAATGTCCCCCGAAAATGTTACAAAATGTTTTGTAACATTTCTTCTGTTCTTCATACAGTCTGGATAACTGGCATTTAATTTTTATCTTTAAAAAGCTTTTTTTTTTTTTAAGTGGAGTTAAGTACAATTAAATGATTTTTTCGAGCATAATTATTTTGAAATCCAAGATGTTTCGTGTGTTTTACAAAATAAAAGATGAAAGTGAAACTTGTTCAATATGTGCATCCGATCAACTAATTGTAATTCCGATCAGCATAATTTTGTTGGAGAATAAGTAACAGTTTTTGGCAAACTGTTTGATGAGGACAATCTCCTCTTCTCTGAGTTTCTGAAACTTATGATGCAAGTGCTCCCGCCCTTTTCTGAGAAGACAGAAAGCCTGACTCAGGCAGGCAGCTGCCGCTATTAAAACAGCTCCAGCCCTGCACACTTTCCTGCTGGGGCAAGCACCACGGCAAAGATGAGGCTAGCGACCTGTTGCTGGCTAAGCTCAGCTGTCCTTGCGGCTTATGGCTTTTTGGTTGCAGCAAACAATGAAACAGAAGAGATTAAAGATGAAACAGCCAAGGACGCCTGCCCAGTGAGACTCGAGAGCAGAGGGAAATGCGAAGAGGGAGGCGAATGCCCCTACCATGTGAACCTGCCCCCACTGGCTATTCAACTCCCGAAGCAGTTCGGCAGGATCGAGGAGGTGTTCAAAGAAGTCCAGAACCTAAAGGAAATTGTAAATAGTCTGAAAAAATGTTGCCAAGATTGCAAACTTCAGGCTGATGACAATCGAGACCAGAGCAGAAATGGACTGTTTTCACCTGGCACAGGAGCCCTGGGGGAGGCTGATGACAACAGAGTTACTGAATTAGAAGGAGAGGTTAACAAGCTGTCCTCTGACCTAAAGAATGCAAAGAAGGAGATCGATGTGCTTCAGGGTCGCCTGGAGAAGCTGAATCTTGTAAATATGAACAACATAGAAAATTATGTTGATAACAAAGTGGCAAATCTAACATTTGTTGTCAACAGTTTGGATGGCAAATGTTCCTCTAACTGTCCCAGTCAAGGACAAACACAATCAAGTCCAGGTATGTATAATAACATTTTCTTATCATTTCTTCATGAATGTTGTATAGCTAGACAATATTTATAAACATTAACCTGAGAAAATAAGTTACATAAATGATAGATTAAAGAAATTAAGCCTTTTATTCATCAAGGCAGCACAGGAAAAACTAATATCTTTGTAAATGTGACCACAGACATGATATAGGACCCTAATTACAAAAATCATAATTAGTTCTGTATCCATTAGAAAGCACTTTTAAGTTCAAAGATCTTTGCTGATGCCAGAGCTACATACAAACAGAAGCAGAGAGAAAGAATTTTTTAATGTTTTAGTACATTTAACTTATCTCTTCACTGAAGTGTTCGAAAACAATGGAGATAAAGTAGTGTTTGTGGTTGTGCTCTGTTTATTGAAAATCAGTTTCTTGTGGTCTGCTGACTACTCCTTCTCATGTGTCAACAAGAGATCTTTGAAAGATTTTAGCAAGTAGTTCATAATCCCAAATACCTAGTGAATATCTAGTGAAAATTGGAGATTTTATAGGTGGAATAAAAGCAGTTATATGGTTTCACGTGTATGCAAAACTTTTTGCTTTGAGACCTAGTGGCACAAAAACATTTTAAGGGGAGCTTTGGCATGCCCCTAAGTGAAGGAATACATTTTTATTTCTTTCCCTCTTTTACCTTAAACTAGAACTCAAACATATAAAAATAGAACCCATCCTCACCATCCAGACTACCTGAATTAACTTTAATAAATATATGTTAAAGACAACAAACCTAACTGCCCACTCTTCCCATGAACCAGCTGTGCCACTGATTCCTTCAAGCCCTGACTTTCCAACTGATTTCCTGGGACCACTGCTGCTGATAGTCTTGTGACATTTTGGAAAGCCTTATCTGCCTGAGGTTGACGGGATATGGTGCCTGGGGCAGAGGTCACATTCATTTGAACCATGCTCCATCTCCAGGGCATCAGCTGGTGAAAGTATGTGGGGGTCTCAAGAATTACTGTTGCTAATACTCCTGGCAGCCTGTATCTAAAGGTACCCCACACATTGCAAGGCAGATGTTCACATCGTAGGTGACATCCTTGGGCACACATTAGATTCTCTTAGCTACTTTTCTACTAAAATACCTGAATATTTTGAACTCTAAATACATATGAATAGATTTTTATTTTGTGCCTCGAAGTAGCTTATGTTAAACTTACCTTATCTGGCATAAATATTTATAAAAATTATCTGGGAGTAAATATCTATATTTGATTCCTACAGAACTACATTAGCTGATTATTATCCTGAACACAATCACCTGTCATTTTTTTTTCTAGAAACCAAACATGTGAAATCTGGCTAAATGCTTTCCTGGATATTAAATTCAAAATGAGACTATTAGTACATTATTAAAAAAAAGTTCTTTTTACTTGGGTTTCTTGATTTACTTGTCAAACAAGGAAAATAAATGGATGTACAATTGATGCTGTATATTAGAATTCTGGCATATCACTTGGAACATATTCTATAAAACTTTTTGACAGTGGAGACTGTTAACTCCTTTAGGTGAAAGGAAATAGAAGCCTATGTTTGTCTGTATACGTAGAATAGGAGAGTTGAAATCATCAGACTTTCAGGATCCAAGGGATGAAGTGGGTATAAGAACAAGCTTTGCAGCCAGCCAGATCTGAGTCCTAGCTCTGCCATTTCATGCTTCCGTGAACTTGGGCAAGCCACTGATCCTCTTTAAACCTAAATATTATCACCAGGAGATTTGCAATAATATCTACATCATAAGATTCATGTGCAGATTAAGTGTGAAAATATTATCAGCCTTTGGCAGAATGCCTAGAACACATGGAGAATCCTCACTAAATATTACTAAATTACTAAAACTATTATTTTCATTTCTTCTTCTTGTTTGTTGTCGATGTTGTCAATATTATTATCAACCAAGAGTATGTTGGAGAGACTTGTCTGCTTTGTAACACCAGGTTCTTGTTCTGAGGCCTTAACTAGCATTTGCTAAATAGGTTCAAGTAAGTTTAGCAGAACAAGGTGTCATTATCACCATTGATGGAATTGTCATACTGCTTTTGTACCTGCAAAGAATTCTTTAGATATATAGTTTTTATTAACAAAATCCAATGCTTTCTTTTCTTCCCCCTTCAGTTCATCATCTAATATATCAAGACTGCTCTGACTACTACGTAATAGGCAAAAGAAGCAGTGAGACCTACAGAGTTACACCGGATCCCAAAAATAGTAGCTTTGAAGTTTACTGTGACATGGAGACCATGGGGGGAGGCTGGACAGTGCTGCAGGCACGTCTCGATGGAAGCACCAACTTCACCAAAACATGGAAAGACTACAAAGTAGGCTTTGGAAACCTCAGAAGAGAATTTTGGCTGGGGAATGATAAAATTCATCTTCTGACCAAAAGTAAGGAAATGATTCTAAGAATAGATCTTGAAGACTTTAATGGTGTCAAACTCTATGCCTTGTATGATCAGTTTTACGTGGCCAATGAGTTTCTCAGATACCGTTTACATATTGGTAACTATAATGGCACAGCTGGAGATGCCTTACGTTTCAGTAAATACTATAACCATGATATGAAGTTTTTCACCACCCCAGATAGAGACAATGACCGATATCCTTCTGGGAACTGTGGCCTCTACTACAGTTCGGGTTGGTGGTTTGATGCATGTCTTTCTGCAAACTTAAATGGCAAATATTATCACCAAAAATACAGAGGTATCCGTAATGGGATTTTCTGGGGCACCTGGCCTGGTGTGAGTGAGGCACATCCTAGTGGCTACAAGTCCTCCCTCAAACAGGCCAAAATGATGATTAGACCCAAGCACTTTAAGCCATAAATCACTAATGCTCATTCCTCTGAGTAATTATTACCTAATAGAACAATTAATTCCTTCAGTACCTTGGAACATATTTTGTACTACTTTTCCATGGCTAAAAAATTATCTCTGAGCAAGGGTTCTTATGCTACACAACATTTGAAATAAAACTGAAAAATATACATTTTAAAAGAGTCCTTTGTTGTTGTTTTGCTGTTATCCAAATGAACACTTGCAAGCAGTTGCAACTATTGAGAATTACATATTAGCTTTATAATTATCTTAATTTCTATTAATTGAAAAGGTTTCTATTACTGTATTACTTGCTATAACTTAAAAAATAATTGTTTATTCAGCAGACTAGATTTTACACAAGTAATTTGTATTTTGGCTGTGACTTAAACACATCTGAAGGTATATCACTTTTTTTGGGTGACAAATAGTTATTTGATTATTAATTTGTCTCTAAATACCCCAATCCTTTTCTGAGATAAACTTATCAATTTATGGCATTTACTTTGGTCCAGGAAGACCTTACAGCATTTTAGTTCCCAGGCAAAGGAAAATGTATATAATCAAACCTGTTTAGGTACTATTCATGAAATGTAAAATATTTGTCATTTAAAATATTTTAAAATGTGGTAACATAGTCACTTCTAAAAGCATTCAGAAAATTAATTTAACCATAAAGACCATGGTTTAAAGGTAGTTCATTCACAGTTTATAACTCTTTTGATGTTTGATGGTGAAAACTGCTTTAACATAAAAATTATCTTCCTTTGCTCTGTATGCCCAATACTTTTTAATTTAACATTGCTCACTACTGTGCGAGACTACTGGTAAGCTTCCTTTTGGAGAGGTAGGCGTGGGTGGGGAATGAAGCATTTATTTGTATACTATAATTTTGAAGGTCAAAGCAATAGTAATTTTAAAGTTGTTTTATAGGACAAATAGATAAATCTATTTATGAAAAGCATATGAATTTTGAAATATATAAAACAGTTGTTCAAATATTATATATTTTAACCCTAACCCATATATTGCTTATTTTATTCTCTAAAGATTCAAATACAGGTGTTTATTTTTTTAACCAAATGAAAGTATCTGGACCTTTTATAATTCATTAATTCATTCTGGAATGCAAGTATCATATTCAAAAGATTATAAGAAATAATACATAAAATTTTATGATTGTAAAAAGGGATCATTTCAGAGAACAGCAGTATTCTGCTGCATGTTAAAAAATGCTCTAGAATAAAATTTTAAATAACACACCATACTGTATATGAATCATAACAATTCATTCAATTTTTAATTTCTAGTGTCTATTTCTATTATAGTAACCAAGTTTTCAAAATATATTCACAAAGATGCATCTTTACACATTACTTGAAAATGATTATAGGGATAGCTACTTTAGGTAACAAGTTAATAATTATAGAACATTATAATCAAAGAGCAGCAAAATATTTTTTCAAAAATATATAAAGTTTGCAGGTAAACATAATGAAAATTAAGTTATCGTGAATAATTTTCAAATGTTAAAGGGAAATGCAAATAGAATTAACTGAGGTCCAAAGCGTAAAATATCATTGTAGATTTCAAAGGCTGCATATCTAGTCAGTAGGATACCAAACGTAAATGTTGCAACTGATCTACTCTTTATTTCTCTCTCCTGTTTTCTTTTTTAAGACTAAGAATACTTTGATATTATACAATGTATGTATTGCAGATAAGGGCATTTTAATTTACCATATATAATTATTAATATATGTATAAATTTAAGTAAATTTCTGTGATCAAAAAAGACTTCTCACAGAATTCAATTCTAAAGAAAAATAGCTCATATAGTGAGTGTGCACAGGTTTAATGGGAACTAGGTATCATTTCAGGAGCATTTGGCATATAATTCATTAATCCATGTAAATACTCAAAAGCTCATCCTTATATCTTATTTTAAAGGCTTAAAATATTATATTTTATTATGCTTTTATGGCATTTTCTAATAAAAAATTTTGTAACAAAAATTCCTTTTTGAAAATCATTTCATGTCACTTATTAAACATAATTTAGATTTTTATAATTTTTAGCATGTTGATGGAAATAGATTATATATAAGAGAATCTTTTGCTTTAAGATAACTATTTACTAATATATGCCAATATTCATAAATGTGGGTTGACTATTAACAAGTATATTATTTCAGCATCTTGTCTTGGCTCCATTTCAATGGCCAATGTTTGTTATATTAATTAAGATTCTATTTCTGAGCTTTATCATTCTTCGAAAATACTGACTAAAACTGAGTCCTTAGAAATTCCAAGTGGAACTGATTCATTCATCACTGAGAAAAAAAATTAAATTTTTCTGATAAGCAATAATGCTCTAAATGAATTTTTAATGACACACCTTCTAATAAATAAAGAGCTTAAATATACAAAACATAAAAGATATTCTAGTAATAAAATATGCTGGTCCTTATTTTTAGATGGCTACCCAAGCATAGGTTTTAAAGGTAAAAGTGATGGGTAATGTCATCATGATAAGCTCTTGTTTATAATTCTAATTTTCCTTTATGTATAAATAAGTTTGTTTCATGTCTTAAAAATCTTGTAAAATAAAAGATTTAATCTTCATATTTATTTATTTCTTCACTGTGGAAACATTAAATATTATTGTTTGTGAAATAATAATTGTCTATTTACTCTTGTCTAAAAAGTTGTATAATATTTACTGAACCAGACAATATCTTTGACTCTTTGAAGACTTTAATGAGTACTACTTCATTAACAGGAAGACAGAGGAAAACACATGAACACCATTATTTTATTTTCCTCTTTTCGAATACTGTTGATACATTTGAAATACAAAAGTTTCAGTTTCATTTTGTGGCATTCAACTCCATCTCTTTTTCTATCATTAATATTGCTGCTCTGGTTAAGCCCTCATCATCTTCTCAGGATAATGCAAATGCTTCCTAATAATACCAGAGCCTCCAGTTTCAATCTATTCCAATCTATACTCCATATAACTGCCAGAGGGACTATTCAAATATACTATTCTGATCATGGTCTGATTATGTTGTTGTTCTGCTTAAAACCTTTCAACAACCAATTTCTATGTGCTAAAATCCAGCAAATAAGCCCCTTCATGAACTGGTTTTTGCCTACCCTTCCATTATCCTTTCCTACCACTATTCACACTCCAGCCACATACTGAATGCCTTGTTTTCTTGAACAAACCATGTTCTCTCACATTTTCATTACTTTGTGTATACTGTCCCCTTGGTTTAGACAGAATGCCATCTTCAACCTCTGCTGAGTTCTGTCTTCTCACCCATGATTAAGAGCAAGGACTCAGGAGCTAGACTTGCTAGGTTTGAATTTCAGCTCCACCATTTGTAAGCTGTGTGAACATGGGCAAAGTCACTTAATCTCACTGTTCTTTTGTCCCTACAATTATAAAATAGACATAACAAGAGAATTTGTTTGAGTTATTGAGAGGATTTAATGAGAACATATGTAAAGCACCTAGAACATACATATGTACTATCTTCCTCCTCCTCCTCCTCAATAGTTATCTCTTCTGGGAAGTCTTCTCTGATGACATTACGAGGAGTTGGTACCTCTCCTCTTTTGTCCTATACCATCTTATATATTCTTTATTATACATTATATCATTCAACAATTGTCTAGGTTCTACTCTGAGATCGATCTGTTTGTCTAGGTTGTAAAGGATATCTGAGACAAGTGTTGCTACTCAAAGTGGTTCATGAATATGTTACCACAGAGGAAGGGCTGTAGTCTAAAGAAGCCAGAGTTACAACTGGGGAAGTAGTGGTTACTGTCAAATCAGAGGATTTGGGAGATGGTAAATACAGGTGAGAAGTGATTACAGCCAGGGGAAAATATGGCAAGACAGGATCAGATGTATACTATAGGACTGATAGGACTGGGTACATAACAATGGCAAACTTTTAGAAGGAGTTCTGGGAACATGCCTCTGGGTACATGCCATTCAGAGGGGTATGGCTGTACTGGGCAGACAGTCATTGCTCTACCTGAGTTCCTAAAGAAAAGATACTTTTCATACTTCCTTCTAATTGTAATTTTGAAATTAATTTTAATCATATAGAATCCATGAATGCTTTGATTTTTTAAATTACAGATTACAAACCACCTTCAATTCCAATCTCCTCCCTCTCCCCAGAGATAACAAGCAAAGTTGACTGAATCCAAATTGTAATTTCATTCTGTATATTGCCAAGTTGCAATGTCTACTGAATCATAGCTTTGCCAGATTTCTTTTGTTTATTGATTAGGAAGAGTAGGAAGTGAGAATAGAAATGAGGGAAATTAGGTGTTTTTGGAGAATTCAGAGGCCCCTGAATTCTCAAATGTGACTGAGCCTCCCTTGCTCCTTTAAATGGTCCCTAAGGCTCTTCTTGCTATAAAACACTGTTGCTTTTTCTCCTGAGAAAGCAACCTTAATTCTCCTTAGGCTTCTTCATCCCACTCCCCACCATCTCCAGCTCTGTAACAGGGCATGCCCTAATGTCAATTATAAAGTCAAATCAGAGGAGAAGCTTTTACACAACTTTGCTCATTTATATCAGCAGAAAACTGGGGAATACATGTGGAGACAGATTTTGATGTTGTTTGATTAAGGAATAAAAAACAGAATTTCATATGTGACTGAATTCATTGATGTAAGTATATTTACCAGAAATTCTGAGTTCAGTGGGATAACTTGAGCAGATATGTTTGGTTCTAATAGTTTGTTTGATTAGTTAACACATGCCTAGATTCAACAGTAGCTTGTGCTAACTAAAGTTAAGAAGCCAAAAATGTCTTGGAACTAAAAGACTTATGGAGCTAGAAATGCTGGAGTGGGTTTAGCTGTAATTCATTCAAAAAGTATTTATTGAATGTATATCACGTGCTGGCAGTCTTGTAGGAAGCCAAAGATTAGTGACCAAATCATACAAAAACCATGTACTTGTGGAATCTATATTTTATCAGAGGAGATGAATAAACAAACAGTATATGATAAATGCCATAAAAAATTAAACAGGGTAAGGGAGATAAGGAGTATCGGAGGAGGGGTGCTGTTTTTTTATAGGTGGTCTGGGGATGCCTCTCTGAGGAGGTGACATTTGAACAAAGACTTGAGATATGAGAGAGCATGCCAGGCAGATATGTGGAGAAGTATGTTCCAAGCAAAGAGAGCATAAGGTGCAAATGTGCTTGGCATGATGTAGGTTCAGCAAAGAGGCCGGTGTAGGAAAGCAGACAGTATGGGGTGGAGGGGGTTTAGGACGTGAGATCAGAGAGAGGTTGGGGAGTTGGGGTTAATCAAGGGGAGGGGTTGGAGGCTGCCAGATTATCTGGACCTTGTAAGTCATGATAAGGATTTGCCTTTTACTCTGAGTAGGTAAGAAACATAAAGGTTTTGATCAGAGGAGGTACATGATCTCATCCAGTTTGCAATAATCTTGGAGAGAGATGATGGAAGCACGCACTACAGTGGTTCTAATGAAGTCGAACTTTAAGTAAAGCTGAGAAAATTTGCTGATCAAAGATCAGGGGTGGACAGAAGTGAAAGATTAGAGGTATCATCAAATACTATAGGATTTCAGCTTGAGGAACTTAGAAGGATGGAGTTACTGTTAACTGAGATGGGGAAGTCTAAAGCGGGAGCCTGTTTTGGGGGCGGGGATCTGCAGTTGAATATTCTAAGTTCAAATATCTCTAAGATATTCATGTAGAGGGCATTTGGATATTAGTGTGATGTTCAGGGAAGATATTTAAGGTTCAGAAATACATTTTAAAGTTGCTAGAATATAGATGGTAATGAATTCATGGGACTAGGTGAGATAACCTAGTAAATAATGTACACGGAGCAGACTTACACAGAAGGATATATGTAAGAACCATCACAGTTGCATCCCATCCACCCACTCACACACCCTGTAACTGTCATTTGAGAGGTCTCAGGGCTGCTTCTTTATGGAGAGGGTAGAGATTTATTCCCACTGGAACAGATACTTTCTCTAGATTATTTTAGATTTGGATGTGCTTTTTCTTTTTCTGCCAGCAACTATTTTGTTGAGTTACTAGATGTCTTAGAGCCATTATGACATTACACAATAGTATTCTACAAATCATTGCTTTAGGCTTAGGCAGTCACTTCACAATGAAAGGAGGAGGCAATGACTTATTGCATCTTCTGGGAGACACCACCTGGTGAGGATGAAATGCTGTCATGCAGGATACAGTGTGTGTGTGTGTGTGTGGTGTGTGTGTGTGTGTGTGTGTGTGTGTGTATACATGTATATAGCAAAAGAAATAGGAACTAGGCCACAGACAAAAATGTTCTTTGTTAATAGCGTAATGCTCGAGTTTGAGAAATCATGTACGGTCATTTAGGGTATGAGTTTGCTATGACTATAACCCTTTACTTAAGCAGAGACTAGTTTTACTCCTTTTCTCTTTATTTTAGAAACACTAATGATCTTAAACCTTGTTCCATTCATAAATGTTTCCCCAAAGTTATCCAAGTTAGATGTAACCTAAATCTCACATTTCTAATAGCTTCCAAAACATTAACACTGGAATGGCTATAAATGAATTGGACTGGCAATGATCGCTTCATGTTGAGTGCAGCTCAGAAGGAAATGAATGCAGTACTCTTCGCATGGGTAGGTTCCCCTCTTGGTACACGCAAACACAAACACACTTGTATTTTTATGATACACATGCATGCTAAAAATTCAATTTGTAACTTATACACTAAAATACACAAGACACCTTCCCATTGAAATGAAATAGATATGCAGCTCTTACATGTAGTCAAAAGTCAATACAACAAAAACTACTATGGTCAATAGTTAGCATATTTTAAGCAATATTACATAAAATAGATTAAAATAAAATAGAACTTTAGTTTCTTTAAACCCCCTATAACAAGTTCTACACTATTAATGCTACTGTTATTCCTTGAATGTACCTTTTTTTTTAAATAAAATTTTTTCAATTATAGTTGACATACAATATTATATTAGTGTAGGGTGTACAACACAGTGGTAAGACATTTATTTAACTTACGAAGTGATCACCCTGATAAATCTAGTACCCATCTGACACTGTACATAGTTATTACAATATTGCCTATGCCGTACTTTATATCCCATGCCTATTTTGTAACTACCAATTTGTGCCTCTTAATCCCGTCCTCTTTTCAGTCCCTCAGCCCCCTCTCATCTAGCAATCCTCAAAATGTTCTCTATATCTATGAGTTTGTTTGTTTTGTTTGCTTATTTCGTTCTTTAGATTCTACATGTAAGTGAAATCATATGGCATGTTTCTTTCTCTGCCAGACTTACTCTGCTCAGCATAATACCCTCAAGGTCCATCCAGGTTGTTGCAGATGGTAAGATTTCATTCTCTTTTTTTACATTCTTTTTATGGCTAATATTCCATTATATAAATGTACTACCTCTTCTTTATCCATTCATCCACTGATGGGCACCCAGGATGCTTCCATATCTTGGCTATTATAAATAATGCTGCAATGAACCCATGGATTAATATGGCCCTTCAAAGTAGTGTTTTGGCTTTCTTTGAATAAATATCCAAAAGTGGGATTCCTGGTTCTCTTGTCATAGTATTTCTTTTAATGTCTATTTTGTCTGGTATAAAGATTGCTACCCCAGCTTTTTTCTCAGTTCCATTTTCATGAAATATCTTTTTCTATCCCTTTACTTTCAGTCTGTGTATATCTTTTGATCTGAAGGGAGTCTCTTGTAGGCTGCATATGTAAGGGTCTTGTTTTCTTTAACCATTCAGCCGCCCTAACTTTGGATTGGAGCATTTAAACATTTTTCATTTGAAGTAACGGTTGATATATATGTAGTTACTGCCATTTTATTATTCATATTTTTTATCTTTTTCTCCTCTCCCTCCTCTTCCTCCTCCTTGATGTTCCTGTAACATTTCCTGTGATACTGGCTTTGTGTTGGTAAACTCCTTTAGCTTTTTCTTGTCTGGGAAGCTCTTTATCTGTCTTTTGATTCTAAAAGATAGCTTTGCTGAGTAGAGTAATCTTGGTTATATGTCCTTGCTTTTAATTGATTATTTCATGCCAATCCCTTCTGGCCTACAAAGTTTCTGTTTAGAAATTATCTGACAGTCTTATGGGAGCTTCTTGTAGGTAACTAATTGCTTCTTTTCTCTTGCTGCTTTTAAGATTCTCACTTTGTCTTTAAACTTTAGCATTTCAGTGATGATGTGTCCTGGTGTGGGCCTCTTTGGCTTAATCTTGCTTGGGACTCTCTGCACTTCCTGGACTTGTATGTCTATTTCCTTCATCAGGTTAGGGAAGTAATCCGTCATTATTTCTTCAAACAGGTTCTCAATTCCTTCTTCTTTCTCTTCTACTGGTTCTCCTATGACATAAATGTTGGTATGCTTGATATTGTCCCAGAAGCCCCTTAAACTATCTTCATTTTTTTTGGATTCTTTTTTCTTGTTGCTATTCTGATGGGGCTTTCTGCTACCTTATCTTCTAAATTGTTGATTCGATCCTCTGATTCATGTAATCTACTGTTAACTTCCTGTAATGTATTCTTCATTTCAGTTATTGTATTCATCATTTCTGACTGATTCCTTTTTATGGTTTCTATCTCTTTGTTAAAGTTCTCACTAAGTTCATCTCCTTTTCCCCTGAGTTCACTGATCATCCTATAACCACTGTTTTGAACTCTACATCTGGTAGATGTTTGTCTCCATTTCATTGAGTTCTTTTTCTGGAATTTTGTTCTGTTCTTTCATTGGGGACATATTTCTTTGTCTCCTCATTTTGGCTGTATCCTTGTGTTTGTTTCTATGTATTAGGTAGGGCTCTTAAGTCTCCCAGTCTTAGTAGAGTAGCCTTATATAGTAGGTGTCCTGTGGGGCCCAGCGGCACAGTTTTCCCTTATCATCTAAGTGAGGAGCTCCAGGTATGCCCCTTGTGTGGGGGGTGTGTGCCCTCCTGTTGTAGTTGAGCCTTGGTTACTGTTTACATGTCAATGGGAGGGACTGACTCTTAAGCTGATCGTTTGTGAGGACTGACTGGTGAGAGGCTGACACTGTGAAGCAGGATTTGCTTTAGTTTATCCCTGGTGCATACCCAGTGTTCCCTTTGGGTGTGCTGTCCTCAGATGCAGGCCCTGTTGGTGATCCAGCTCTAGTCAAAGCTGGCCACTGGGTGTGCTGGCCCCAGGGTCTCTTAGGAGGAACCCTGCTGCAGTACAAGTTCAGCCACAGACTATGCCCTGCTTGGGGCCACCTGGTAAGAGTAACCAAGCAATCTTCAGATGGCCACCACCTCATGCTTGACTTAGAGGTACCTCAAGATCCAAGCTGCAAACTGAGGCTAGTTGCCGCTAGTGCCAAACTTGGGGCTGCTCAGCAAGAGGTATGGGGCACACCAAGGTCAGATGTTGCTTGTTTGAGTTTTGTGAACCTTTGAGAGATTTTAGAAAAGTTGGCAGCATGAGCCAAGACAGTCCATTTGTGTGGAAAATCCACTGGAAGCGGCTTGGGTGGGCCTGCAAGTTGGTTAGGGTCAGGTATCAGGGAATCACCAGGGCTGGGCAAATGGTATTAGTGAGTTTGACAGAGACTCAGATTTGGCAGCTGCCTATGTCTGCACTCCATGCGGGGGGTGAGCTCAACAAATGAACAATGGATTCTGCCAGCCCTTGTGTCTGAGAGAAAGCTGCCTCTCCAGCCCTTGCCATAAAGCAAGACAATTCAGTTCCTTCCCATATGCCCCTGGCACTTTCTTTTGAGCAGTTGCCCCAGCTGGAGTGAGTGAGTCCTCCAGTGAGTAACTGTGCATGGGTCCCTTGAGAGCAATGTCTGTGACTCCCTCAGCCTTTGTCTCACTCAGTCACAATCTCTGCTGGTTTTCACAGCCAGAAGTTGTGTGGACTTCTCTTTCTGGCACTGGAACCCTGGGCTGGAGAGCCCAGTGCGAGGATGAAACACCTCACACACCCAGGAGTACCTCTTCAACTGAGACATCCCTCCCAAATCTCAACTGCCACCCGTGGGTGTGGGACCAGCCTGTTTCTCATCTCTACACTTCCTTCCAGTCTTGAGGTAGCCTCTTCCATATGTCCTCAGTTGTAGGACTTCTGTTCAGCAAGACCTCAGGCAACTGCCAATGATGGGTGTTCTGCAGTGTAGTTGTAATAGTGATGTGCTGGTGAGAGATGGTGAGCACAGTTGCTATCTACTACACCATCTTGACCGTAAGTGAACGGTTCCTTCTTTACTACTCTTTTTCTTCACAACCCCATGGCATGGCTCCTTCTAATTTGCTCTTTTTACTCCTGGACAACTTCTCTGTCAGGTCAGCAGCCTGCTGACCCTATGCCCATATTCAATTCTGCCTCTGCATCTTTTCTTACCTAAAATCCCAGGGGTAAATCAAAATTAAGACTATGAGCTTGCTTAAACTTGTGATCAGATGTTTCTAGACATCACAGGTCTGTCAGAAAGATCTATACTGTTTTACTAGCCATTTTCAAAAGGCATCTGCACTATATCTCTGAGAATATATGCTCTTCTTCTGAAAGCAAAAAAAAAAAATCACGTTTAAAAATAAACAGCTTTTTCTGTTTGAGCCCCTTAAAATAACTATCACATTTATACTTATTGTTTTAATCTGGTAAATATTTATCACTTACCTACTATGTGCACAGCATGGTGCTATATGCTTATCAAAGTATCTTGAATAAGATATTTTCCAAATAACTTTCTAAATTCTCAAAATCTGATTTTAACCTCTAGCATTCAAACTTTTCTCTGAGTAGTAAAAATGATACTGTTTAAGATGAACTGCTTCTCTATTACAAAGGATTCATACAAGTTTTTAGAATATTTAGGATCACATAGAATGTGAAAACTTGTTGAGCTTCTATCTCTGGAAATTTTTTCATCTTCTATGAGAAGAATATAATTTGTGCTTACGTTGTGAAAATTTATAAAAACAAGGGTCCATGAAACTAGTTGCTTACATTTATTTCCCATTCAGTAATGCTAGTATCATTTTTTTTCAGTTAATCTACATTTTTTTTCAGTTAATCCACATGAACTGTTTTAATTTTTGTTTAGAGACTTTCACATCTAAATATTACTAATAATGAGCAGGTGTCAATTGCTGAGTGCCGACCATGTGCTAGACACTTTCCTAACAGCATTTGCAATGTTATTGCTGCTGTGATTAATACTGCAGTAGGGAGATAATGCTTTCTGCTCACTAAAGTCTTCCCTGAAAAAAACCCAAACAAACCTCTGTTATCTACAAACTATTTATCGTGTGTGAACCATTATTCGTTTTCAGCTTTCCTCGCTTTCTTGGCGTATTTCTCATAAAGTGGGCTAATTTTCTATGATATATTACCCATAGTAATTGCATAGTGAATTACACACATAACAAACCTTATTATCACCAGTGCTCTGACTTTCTGTGTAAATCTATAAAGTGGAAAATGATTCTAATTTAATCTTAGCTTAGGGTGAAACATCTTTTCGTATTTTATCAAAACAATTACATAATATTCTGTTGACAGGACATATTTCAAAAATTAATATATTTTCCAAGTTTGTTAATGTCCCTACTTAACCTATTGGTTAAAAATTATTTTCCTGTAGCTAAGTCAGAATTTATAACAACTCTGACAGAAAAGGCAAACAAGTTTCTATGCTCTCCAAACACTATTTTACTTCCATGGTTACATGGCAGAATTCACTGATGAAAACACTCTCCTTAAGTTCAAAACACTTTGCAAGTTCTTTGGAAGCTGAAAGACTTCTCATGTAAACACCAAATTCTTATTTTCATTTGTTACATAAAACAATTCTTTTAAAATGTGACTACAATTTACAAATGAATGAGGTCAGTGAAGGTGACTTTTTTACTTCTATCATAATCAAGTAAAATTTTTGTCTTTATCTGATTGAGCCAATGATTAGAAATCTAGAGATGCTCTGATATCATGGATAGTTATGGAAGTTGGACAGGAAGACTGATACTTTTATGATGAATACAGTGTTGGTATTTATCATGCTACACTGCTGGAGTAGGTGTCCCCAGCAGCCCTAAAGTTCTGAAGACATATTTCACGAATATGGAGAAAGCCAGGAGAATGCATGATGCATGAAACACTGTTCACCTTGAGCAGTTTCTACTTTTATTTTATACCTTGGGGCTCTACTTTCAATTTCACTTAAGGAAAAGGTTTGATTTTGTTTTAAAAAAATATTTGCTTTCCCATTGCATATCCCTTTGGGAGCTCAGCCAGAAATAATAAAACTGATATAGATGCATGATGGTTCCAATGGTATAATATTTCTAATATTAAACATTTGAATATCTGAAAATTTAGGTGGACTTGATGTGGAAAATACATGCAGAAATTTGGAAGAAATTCCACCTTTTTAAGTTTGCCTTGTAAAATAGCGATTCAGTAGTGTGATTATTTTAATGGAGGGCTTTACTAATTACTTTGTACATCATTCTTTTGAAAATAGCATGGCTACACACACCTCAGTAAGCTAAGAGTTCACAAGGAATATTGAGAGAAACACCATACTATCGAGTAGCTTTTAAAAAATGGAAAAAAAAATAAGTGTAAGTAAGTAAGCCTAAGTAAAGCACAATTTAGGGACATTACAGAAACAGAAGTGATCACACTGTCAGGAAGTGGAATGCTTCAAGAAGACGGTGGGATCTGAGCTGTCCTTGAAAGACAAGTAGAAATCTGAAGCACAGAAGTGTGGAGGAGAGTATTCCTGGGCTGGGTATAGGAGGAGCAAAGGCATCAGCAGGTTGGAAAATCAGGAGCTAGTTAGGAAAACAGCAATACATCTAGTTTAGCCAGAGCATGGAGTATGTAGGAGGCGACAGCAACAGAAGGAAGAAAGGTATGGTGGCCCAGACTAAACTAGAGGGATTTGACTGTAAGTTCAAAGAGGTGACATTTAATACTTATGACAGGGCAAGGAGAATTCAAATCTAATTATCTGTAACCTCCTCTGCCACCTGTTGATTGTTCAGTTCTGCGCCTGGGTCTGAGAGGTGATGATAAGATGCTGAGTGTGAAGGAAAACTGGAAAGAACTCTGAAGACTGTTTTACAAAATAATAAAATGGTCAAAGATATAAAGGAGAAGATGGATGGAAATACAGAGGGGGAAAAAAAAACAGCCTAGGGGCGTGAAAACAAGTTTCTGGGGGAGTTTTTAAAAGGGATTGTGGGAGAGGTGTGTAGGAGAGAAGCATCTGCTGTGACGAGGAATTTTAGGAAGTTTTTCTGCGTGATGTGAGGGCTTCTATTCTAAAGGAAACTTCAGTATAGTCAAATTGCTTTCCAAGGCTTTCTGAAGACAGATATGTGTTTCCTTTTGGCTGTGCTGATATGTGTTTAAAGGCCGGAGAGAGAGGGATCAGTTTTATTCAGTCTAAAAACTATCTGTATGGAGCATGGAGTTTCCGCAGAGGTGCCTCAAGGGGCTTAGGGCAGTGGTGCTAGTGGTGACAGTAGATGTGAAGGGAGAGAACAGGGGATCTTCACCTCTGCATCCTTCACCTCAGGGTCCATCACAACCAAATCTGTTTTACATAACATGCTTCTGTGTAAGATTTCCACTGGAAAAAAAAAAGGGGGTAAAAGTAGTTTAAAAAGAGGGTGAAAACCACCATGGAAGCCAGTGAGGTACCCCTGAAGGATCATAAGCTGAGAAATGTACTATTAGTGTAAAGTTAGGCTCAGAGAACTTAGATACTTGCTGAAGGCTGAATGGCTAGTGCGTGCCGAGTAAGAACAACTATTTTTACTGAACCACTTCCTCACTCCCAACCAGAAATTTTCTTTCCAAATTATTAAGATTTAAGATACTTTGGACCTGTCCACTCTTAGACATAGTCTTTACAGACAGCAAAATTCCTAGCTTCTTAATCCGAGATCTAGTAATTACTTGTTGTCCAGTAATTTTTATACCCCCTTATTTCATATCTCTGACGCCACCCAAGTACTCCTGTTGGCCTCCAGCCAGGCATGTATGCGCTGAGAATGCATAAAGAACTTTTGCTTCAGAAGATAACAGACTTGGCAGTAGGTTCTAAACTTGTTGCTGGCATCTCCTTTCTGTTTCCCCTTACACCGACAGACGTGCCGATGGAACAAAGGTTAAAATATGATGACTCAAACTACCAATGTACTAGGAGAAAACACAGGAAACAAATTTATCATCTCAGAGTAACAAAAATCTTGTTAAGTATGACACAAAATCTTGAAGCTGTAAAAGAAAAGCACACAAAAAAATAAATTTCTACATGGAGAAAAAACACACTCCAATGAAATCCAGCAAACTGAGAGAAAGATTTTTGCAATGCATATTATACAAAGGCCTACTTTCTAAACATATAAAGAGTTTCTCTGAATCTATAAGAAAAAAACGACACAATAGAAAAATGGAAAAAAAGATATGAATAGAATTCACAAAAAAAAGGAAGTACAAATAGGTCTTTGTATTAACCGTGCTTCTAGCTTCTGTAAAGTTGATACTTTAAAATCTGCCCTACATGCTTATGCTGGATACGCCTTGTTCTAGACAACCTGATAATATGCCTGAGTCACCTTGCCTTGGCTTCCTGCCCTTCCTTATTGGTCCCCCTCCCCTGGCACTGAGAGGAGTCCTACTCTCTGGGGCACACTTTTCAAATACAAACCAACCAATCCAGAGTCTACACTCTCAAACATCTCCTTCATCAGGCTCTCTCACAATTGCCCCGATCACCCAGGGACAGGCACCAGAGACATCTCCTATGCACTGAAATTATTCAAAATAGCCAATCCTAAGCCTGCTTCCCCTGCTTCCCCCATTCCTTTACAAGGAAACCACAATAAAGGCTCTTGCCCACAGTTCCTTCCTCTCCCTCTGCCTCCTGACTGACCCAGTGCTCCCCCACGTCGCCCCTTGTGACTTGGGAACTTTCTCTTAGGAACTGTGAGAAATAAACTATTTTTTCAATGGTCACCGTCTCTGATTTGTTGGCCCTCCTATACCTCATATTATCTATTATTATACTGTTATTTTAAAACAATCTTAGACATGAAAAGAAGTTCTACTCTACTCATTTAAAGATAAATATAAAGACTAGGATGATATATATTTTTCCCCTATCAGGTGACAAAGATCAAAATGTTAGTACACAGTGCTGGTATGAGTAAAGAGACATTCATTCATCTGATGGGAACATAAATTATTACAACCTCTATCCAGAGCACCTCGTCAGTAAAAACAAAATTTCAAAATGCATAAAACTCCTGAAATAGCAATTCCACTTCTGGGTATATATTCAAAAGAATTGAAAGCAGGATCTCAAAGAGATATGTGAACACCATGTTCATAGCAGCATTATTAATAACAGCCAAGAAGTGAAAGTAACCCAAGAGTCCACTGACAGATGAATGGATAAACAAAATGTGGTATATACATCTAATGGAATATTATTCAGCCTTAAAAAGGAAGAAAATCTGGTCACATGCTACAACATGTAGGAAACTTGAAGATGTTTTTCTAAGTAAAATAAGCCAGTCACAAAAAGACAAATACTACAAGAGTCCACTCATATGACATATCTAGAGTAGTTAAATTCATAAAAACAGAAAGTAGAATGGTGGTTGCCAGAAGCTGGGAGGAGAGGGAAATAGGGAGTTATTGTTTAATGGGGATAGAGTTTCAGTGTGCAAGATGAAACATTCTGCATATTGGTTGCACAACAATGTAAAATACTTAACACCACTGAACTGTACATTTAAAAATAGTTAAGGTGGTATATTTTATGATATGTATATTTTTCCACAACTAAATTTTTTTTTTAAATGAGCAAACCCATTGATATAGCAATCACACTATTAGGAATTTGTCTTTTTATTATGATTATTCCAGTGGGAAATGAAGCATGCATATGGTTATTACTCTCTTATTTCCAAAGGGCAGAAGATTGGAAATGAACTAAATGTCTTATCACAGAGAATTGGTTAAAGTATACTCCATTCATGCATTGAAATAATACATATAAACATTACAATAATATAAAAATTGTATATCTATGTGTAAAAAAGCAAGCATGTATATTATATTATCACTTGCTTATTCGTGCATAGACTTCTGTAAGGCTATGTAAGAGACTTAACAACGGTTGCCTCTGTGCAGGAGGGTGTGGATTGTGGGATGGGGTGAGAGGCCCCCTTATTTTTTATAGTATACTATTTTGCGCCTTTTAAATTTTGTACTATGGCATACTTTATGTATTAAAAAATAGTTTAAAAAATAACTTCATGGCTGAAAAAACTTTATTATCTGGCTCTTCTTTAACTTCCTAGTATGGCTTGTATCTCACCACTTGACCACTGAGATCCAGATCTTGCTTACTTAATGAAAACTATGATTGCCTTGTTTTAGATGAATTTCCTGGTGTTCACTGCTGCTGACTCATTTACTGATATTAATGTAGGGAAGAGGCAAAAGAACTAAAATGTTAATACAAGCTACATTCAGAGACTGCAATATGCTGATCGGCCCTGCCACCAGGCCACAAGGACACCTGCAGAACAAAGGCAGTTTCTGCTGGGATTGCTAACAACCCATTTCCTACACTGTGAAGAGGAAAAAGGAGAAACAGAATCTTTAAGTGGTGCTCTACACAAATAAAACCATTCATTCTCTATGGCTAAAACCATAGAGAACCCATGGATTAAGGGCTGGGAACTTCCAGCAGACCTTTCACTCTACATGTTCTTACCTTTTCACACTACATACTCTTCCCCTCCTCCTTCCTCGCTGTATGATCATATCAAAGGAAAATGGTAAAGAAAGTCTTTCAACTGTAACCTACAGGAGCTAAAGAATGATAATAAACTGAATTCCCGGAACACTCGGAGTCTCTCTCAGTGTCTTTTGCTCAGTTCCTCAGTGCCTTTGCTCTGTCTCTCTCACTGCACTCGTCTCTATTGTTTCTATCCCTCTGAGTCTCTCACAGGCTCTTTTACTCTCTGTCTCTGAGAGGAAACCATGCTCTGTCTATGGAGTGTTACCCCTTTTCTAATAAACTGTACTTTTTACTCTGACTTTGGCATGTTTCAATTCTTTCTTACACTCTCCAGGAACCCTCTTCTCTTTGTGCAGGACTTGAGTTTCCCTGCATACAGGGGAATTTGCCCTGTCCTGCATCAGTTTCATAGGCTCACTTTTTATTGGTGAATTTAAAACATAAGATCAAGAATTTAAAGCAAGGGAAGAGAAAAAACAAGGAGCCTAACTGGTTGGTTATCTAAATCAACCAAGATCTCTAAAGCAAGGGACCTTCAGCAGGGGGTGTGGAAGAGGGGTGAGGGGTGACAAAGGTGAGGGAGGCGGCCTGCCTCTTTATCTAGTGTGTGGCTGGCAATGTGTTTATTCGAGGTAGCCTTTGCTGAAGTGCATGCCTCTTTGAAGTGGATGCCTCCACAATTTAAATCAGGCAGTTGCATTACAAAAAGAAAAGCCAAGTGTCCCAGCTTATAATAAAATTGTTCACATGTTCGTGCTGATCATGGTGTAAACAAGCTTACTGAGCTGCCAGTCCTATAAAAATAGAGCACATACAATTAGAGTAGTAGGCTATACCATCAAGGTTTGTGTAAGTACACACTATGATGCTTGGACAACGAGGAAATCACATTTCTCAAAATGTATCCCCATCGTTAACTGGTGCATGACTATAGTTCTTGGATTACTAAAGGTACTATGTTTCACAAGATGCACATTCTCTACTGAGAGCCATGAGCTTTCAAAAGTACTTTCTCGAAAAAGAAAATACCATTAAGTATTTCTCCTAACTCTTATTTTAAAAAGCAACATCTGTTCACAGTGACTATTAAAAAAAACAGCATCGAGTTTAGATTATAATTTTTAATATTTAATCAACTTGCTACAACAGTAGCTAAAGAAGCAATGAAAAAGAGGTAATTAAAACTTTGTTAAATATATAATTAAAAATAAACACTTAGACATGCACCCAGACACTACGTCCTCTTGATGTCAGTAAAGGAATTGAAAAAGAGAATGAGAAATCGAAGAAGAATTAACCACACAGATAAAGGGACAAATGAACTGCTGAGGGTAGGGCTGCGGCATTTTCCTCTGGTTCCTAGCCCTGAGTCTGGCATGTATGTGGTTGGTGCTCAATAGGTTATCAGAATGAGTAAAAGAAGATAATCCACAGATAAGTGGCAGCACTGCTGATTCTTCTCTGTCCCTGATAGTCAACATTCTTCTGACCCCGTTTGCCACTGATCACAGCCTGTTTGGATGACAGAGGCAGAGTTTTTCTGACAATATCCCACCCACATTCCTGGCCAGAATCAATCTTCATGTTTTTTTCATTTTGAAAATGCCAAGTATAAGGATACCCTAACTTGGGACCTTCTTTTCTTTCACCATGAGCTCTTCTGCAGTGTGCAATTTTACTGATTGATTTTAGGGATGTTAATCGACTTTGCAAAGCGGAATGTGGTTTGCGTTCTATTAATTCTACTATAACTTTGTAAATAGATATGAGCCACGTAAATACCTCAAATTACTTAGTGCACTCCAGGCATGTCCCAAGATTTTCTTCTATATTGGAAGGCTTTTAAAATTTCCATCTACTGTCAGAGTAAAAAACCAAAACAAAACAAAAATTATGAAAAAAATGGAACCTATCTGTATTGTTTAATAAATTATCAGTCTATTTAAAGTTTCTTGACAACTAAACAAAAAATTCGGCAAGGCTGCCTGGATGTGTGAAGGAAAAGTAAAAACATGCCAACAAAGACTTGTAGAAAGATTTTTAAAAGAGATTTAATAGTTTTTAAATGTATATCCTCTAAGTATAGCTATTAGTGAGGTGTGATAATTAAGGATAGGGAGATTAAGGAGAAACATTTAAATAGTATGTTAAATACTTAGCATTTTTTTCTTTTAATATACAGTTTACTTAAAAAGTCAATTTGTAAAATCCTAAAATAGCAGTGTTTAGATGTGTGAATGTCAAGAGAAGAATGTCAGGTGAAATACGTGCTAAGATAGCAGACAGGACATTGGGCTCCATGCCTGGCTCTGCATTTGCCCAGCTGTGCAACCTAAGGCAAGTCGCAATCTTTCAGAACCTTTAAGATGGAAATAATGATATCGCAAACCTCTATTCCTCATGAAATCATTGTCAAAATTACATACTTGAAACGACATTGACTGTAAGCTCCTTGGGGGTAGGGATCTTATATTTTGATTTTGTTACCAGTTACTTGACTAACTCATGTATGAGAGAAATAGAAAACATTTTTATTCTTTGAAAAATATTTTAAATTTTTTTATGTATTATCTCAAGAAACTCATCAGTAACTCTATAGAAGTTTCAACTTAGAAAATACAGAAAGTGTTAGTAGCACCAGAAAATCAATATTTTCAGTAATTAATCTAAAATTTCTATTTAAAATTCCAAAATGTATTTAATCTCTTACCAACCTTAAAAGAACAAAATGTATAAAAAATAAGAAAGTACCTTTTGAACATGTGACCATTCCAGTAAAAGATAATTTTAATAGTAAGGAATTAGTAAAGGATGACAACAACCTTTGCATGACAACAGAGTGGTAGACTATGCTGTTAAATATATGTAAGAAACAATTTGTAATCCTTGCAGAAAGCAATCTAAATGCTATCAAGAACCTGCTATGTGTACATCTCTAGTACAAGGAATTTCCTTGTAAACTTGACATCCACATATTGGACATTCTCCTCAGACTGGTTGCTTCTTCTGAATTTTCTGTCACTTATAGTACCAGAATCCAGCCACTTTTCAAAATCCAAGTATCAATTTAGACTCTTTCCTTTCCCTCACTGCCACCCCCATTCATTAAGACACTGAGTCCAGCATTTATACTTCCTTAATATCTCTCCTGTGTGTGTGTATTCTATCTTTTTTTCCACCATTGTAGTCTTGGTTCAGTTTCTTTTCATACCTTATCTCGATCACTGAAATGGCATTGTAATTGGTGATATGGCAGGAATGAAAGAGACAAATTTAATATTTAAGAGAAAACCAAATGACAGAATATAGAAGGAGAATTAGGTTTGGGAGGAGAATAATGAATTTAGTTCTGAGCATGTTTAGTTTGAGGTACTTTGGGGTCATCTAGGTGAAGATATTCCAAGTATGTGTGGCTATGGGCAAAAGCTTCAGGATAAAAAAGTAGGTTCATAGTGAATGCCATGGATATGGATGAAATATCCCCTCTCATATCTTACAGCTTCTGAAAAACTTTTTCCAGATCATCTCATCCCACAGTGAACAGATAAATTCAAGAGATATTTAACTCTCAAACTATCAAAGAGAACATAGGAGAATTGGGATAAAGAAAATGATTAATTCAGTTCTAAGCATGTTGGATATGGCCGTACGTAAAAATTGATTAAGCTGTATATTGAATATTTGTGAGCTTCACTGTATATACATTATACTGTAACAAAAAAAAATTTAAATAAAAATTAAATAGAGATCAAATTTCCATGGAACAAGAGTGCCAGGCCTCATAGTTAGGCCGTGATGGCCCAGTTGGGGAGCAGGTGTCCAGCATTAACTCACGTAGTCCATTGATGAGAATTCTGTGACTTAGTTCCCAAGTATCACTTTGAACATTCATCCCAAAGTGTAAATTAATACAATGTCATCCCTGCCCTGTTAGGTCTTATTGCTTAATGCCATCATAATGTCAGTGGGGAATTCTAAATTTTCTATGAGAAATATTTTATGATAATAAGATATTCAATAAATATCTGCTAATGACCTTAGTACCAAGGGACAGGTACAGCCTACAAAAGCTCTAAGAATTGAGAGGTTGAAGAAACCACCGTGAGCTGGCTGCCCAGGCAAAGTTTCTCAAAGGACACTGAAATTGAGCTAGACTCTTAAAGTTTAGGAATAGAGGCAGCATTTGCAAAGTGTGGCCCATATAAGTATTTTACTTGATTTTTATTTGATTTTGAATGTACAGTCTTTCAAGAGACAACGCAACTAGGAGAATTTGTGGATATCCATGACCTTGCGTTATGCTTTTGAAAATGTGCCAGTTTCCTAGGCATCTAATATGGGAGGGTCAGTAGGGAGCAACATAAACAGAAGATGATGAGGGTCTAAGTGAATTATTAAATTACAAAAAATAGTTTGGGTAAAAATTGCAGAGTGCCATGAATGTCATACTAAACAATTCAACAGGTAATATTAGATGAGAGTATGACATCCATGTTTTGTCATTCAGAAGTGCTGAGCCAATTGTACAACTAGCATTAATAACAATAAATGCTGTAAGCAGCTCCTGGTTCTTTCAGTGTGATGCCAAGCATCTGGAAGTGAATTCTGAGTGCTTTCTTTCAGTTGCCATTTGAACCGTTGCTATTCTGCAGATATAGTTTCTGTTTAAACAACCGAAGGGGGATAACTTGTTCAAAGTAGGTTAAAATTTTTTGTAAGATTCATAAATCTTAGCAGAATGTTAAAAGAATTAGAAAATAAAGTTACAGATGCCAATAGGAGCCATCTCATTGGTGTTTATTATGGAAATAAAGTTGTTTGAAGCTAATAATTAATTCTGCAAGATTTTGCTGGCTTAAAGAACATTTCTCATGCAGTAAAATTACTAATGTAATTACCGATGTAATTTTACTTGGTAATTTTACACTACTCAAAAGGGTAGGTAAGACTGTTCTTTGACACTAAAATCTAAGGTATCTACTTATTAGGGGCTGGTAATATCCAAGGATTAATAACTATAATTTGCGCATACATGTGTATTGAGAGACTCTTGACATATTTAATATATCGTTACACTGAAGATCAATATTCAGGGGATGTTGTCCTAAGTTCTCCCTTGACTTTATAAAACAAACTTTTCATGATTCTTTATCTGTGGCTTTAAAAACTTGACTATAATTTTTATTGTTAGGATAACATTTGGTAGAAATAAATTCTAATTCAGTCTCATTTTTTGTTTGATAGAATTATTAAGGGTAGTGGTATAAAAGTAGAAATCCTATTGCAACATTGAGGACATATGATGGGTTTTAGTAGAAATAGTGAAACTTGATCACTTAAAATATTAAGACTGGAGTATGAACTCATAGTTTTAAATACACACAGATAGATACAGAAATAGATATTAATTTGTATGGATAAACATAATCATGCATCTATTTCCTATCTCTGTCTGCTGAGAGCACTTAGAAGCAATGACAGACCAGTAGCAATGAGCGTACTCAGTATTAAGATCTTAGTTTTCAAATATCACTCTCTACTAAAACGAACATGGGATCCTTTAAAAAATAGCTAATTCCAGGGTTAGAGCGAAGAAAATGCAAGATGAGCCTGGAACATATTCTTATGACATAAAGAACTGCACAAAGAATCATAAGGGCATGTCAAGAAGACGAGTGAGCCTTTTTGAAGGGGCCTACCCTGGCCAAATCTGGAACAACTGAGTCATCAAAATAAGTAATGACATTGATGGATTATAACCCATCGAATAGAATAAGAACTCATAAGTCCAGATAGATGGGTGGATGGATGGATGGACAGACAGATAGATAGAGAGACAGACAGACAAGAAGAGAAAGTACTTCCTTATAGTAGAAAGCCAAATAATAAATGTAGAAAGAATGATGGAATTAGAAAATCACCATTTGATAGCCATCATAATAATAATTAATTTGGGCAAAAATCATCAAGAGTTGTAAAACTAGTAGGTGAAAATTTTAGGATGAATAGGACATGTAAATAGTCTCAGAGTTTCTCCCCATAGATGCTTATTAATTTCAAAAAGGAAAATAATAATAACTTTACAGAGGAGAAACTTAGAAGTCATTATGTTAACCAAGTGATCAAAGTTAATACCATCAGTAATGGGACAAGTTGACATCATGTACTCCTGATATTGTGTGTGTGTGTGTGTGTGTGTGTGTGTGTGTGTGTGTGTATACACATGACAATAGTTGTGGCAATTATTTAAAATATTTACATCAACAAAATATTTGGGTGTAGGATTTGTTTTTGCTTTTTGGTTTTGAATAAACTTTGTTTTAGCTTTAAGACTTCTTCAACTTACTTATATTATGACCATTTATTAAATTTCTTAGATGTTTTATTCAGTTATATTTAAATAAAATTAATAGTCCAGAATTCAAATGTTCTCTTAACCCTCTAAGCCATATTCTAAAATACAGCTCTCAAGCATGGCATGGTAATGGTTGCATATGTGGTCAGTTAATATTCTTTTAAAATCCTCACATGTGGGTACTTCCTAAATGTTCACCCTTTAAAAAAAATCAGACAATGAGAATATATATCATATTCCCTTTTGTACTTCTCTGCAGATGGCAAACAGTAGGTTTCAGTGCTCTACTGAAGTAACTGCATTTAGTTAGATAAACCTATCTTGTTTCTATCATTATATGACAAGATCTTTTAGCTTTATTTTATGGAAGTAAATGTAGTACATTCGATAATGAAATAAACTTATTTTATTTCATTAACCAACACAAAGAATGTAATTAACTGACTGCATATATGTAAATATTTATTATGCTATAAAAGTATCTGAACCAACACTACTGTGTTAGCGTAGGGTTATATAAGCTCTTAGAAGAGAAGGTAGAAACTATTTTATTTTAAAGTGCTTCAAACTGTATATATTGTCTGCAGGTTACACGTAATGAATTATTTTGATAACAATATTAACTTCAGCTGAATTTTTAAGTAGATGATGATTCAGGTCTTAGTATAGTAATTTATAAAAAGAAATGTACCTCATGCAGACAAATGAAAGCTGGAGATGTAGATAAATCAATGAACCGCTCATCTTGGGTGTTAATTGTGGGTGCTATGGCATAAATGGGGTCTTCTTGATCCTTTTCATTTTTCTCCTCTTCTTCTTGTTCTGTGTCTGTGGTGCTGTCTTCCATTTTTCACAATTCTAAAATAAAATTATTCCATATTCAGCTATTTAGGGATGACTTCACTTATAAAGCAAAATTAATGGAATATAATAAAAGCAAGCAAAACTAACTGCTGTAAGCTAGTCTCCAACAAAACTATACGTCAGGAAACTTAGCGATAATCACATTATTCAAAACTCTGCTTTGTTATGAAGATACTCTCCATTGTTACACTCAAATCATCTTCTAATTTTACAAAGTAGGCTACTATTGCATTAATTGGAAATTACATATATATATACTACTAGAATATAAACTCCATAGGGGCAGAAATCTAATTTTGTTTACTGAGTGTTGTAGTAGGCACTCAATTACTATTCATTGATTGAGTAAATAAATATAACCTTCACCTTAAAATATAACACAAAGTTAATTCAATTTTTTTTTGAAAATAAAAACAAATACCCTGTGGTGCCCCATACTGCCTGAGACACACACCAGCATACCAGGCCATCAAGCTAATTGCTCAACACCCACACTGCCTGCTATGGCCACAGCTCAGGCCTATGCTTGTGTGCGCTGCCATCTGGTCTATCTCTGTTGCTCATGTACATGATGAATTGTCCTATCAGACTTCACTAACAAAGCATCAGCTCAAAAATAAAAATTAAAAATTTCAAGATGGTGACACGAACATTCAACTATGCAGGACCCTTCTGAGAGCAAGTCCTTATGTGACTGCATGGTTCACACACATATGAAGCCAGCCCTGAGCATTGGCCATTGATTTGCTCATGCATTTAAGTGGACTCAGCGAAGTTTCTAAAAGGACCCCTATCTCAGCTTACAATGTCTCTATTGACCCACTTTGGTGGCACTGGGATGGCTGCCCCTCCTTTGCACAAGAGAACCTCAATTTATCAATCGCTCTTTTGATCTCTGAAATATATAAATCTATACTCGACAGAAGAGTATACCTGCACCTTTCTCTTGCCATAGAAGATAACTCCAAATGTCATAATTTTAAGGTCTGGATCTTCTGTTGAACGTGTATTATATCTTATGTCTACCTTATCAGATTAGCTGCTCCTTGATCATAAGGATCCTTGTTCTTTAAATAGGGAAAGTACGTTCTATAACATGAATGCAGAAGTCATGGTAGGCTCGGGTTCCTGAATTTATCAGTCAAGTGGCCACAGGCATGTCATTTATTCATTAAGTCTCTTTTCTTCTCTCTAAAATGGGAGTAACAGTAACTAATTTTTCTGCTTCATAAAGAATATATGCAGATTAAATGTGATAATGACTCTGGACTGCTGGCTTCCAGTCTGCAATCTCCAATATTCTGCCACAGCTATAAATTACATATGCATTTGTTTTCCTCCTCCTGCTACAAAAATACTTCATAGGTGGTAACACGCACTTCTATCAGGAGGAATTAAATATCAGGTTGTCTCTATGTGATATCATTTCGACTTTGCCTCTTTTAACACATTTATTTTTTTCAATGACAGAAAAAAGTTTTTAAAAAGAACCTATTATTAAGGCATCACAACACTTTACATTTGGTAAGTAGTCACAGTTTATTGTTTTAATCTTCAGGGAGAGGAAAATGGTTTGGTTATATATCTAGATTTGTTTGTATTTAATAAGATAAGATATGTATGTTCAATCATTTCATGGATGTCAAATGTTAATGACTATCCCAGAAAAATATTTCCTTCAGAACATTAGACTTTACCTGTTATTTTTAGCTTTTTCTTTAAGAAATATTTCAAATATAAACAAAAGTAGCATAATAGTATCATGAATCCTCAAGTGCTCATCAATCAGCCCCAACAACTATCAAGTTATAAACAATTTTGTTTTGTCTAAACTCTTCCACTTTTCCTCTCCACTCTCCATATCATTTTGAAGCAAAATCTAGGTACCTAGACATAATAATATATCCTGAAGAACTCCAAAATAATATATATAGTCCTGATTCTATTTCATGACTGCATAGCACTCCTTTGCATAGATGTACCACAAGTTATTCAAATAGCCCCCAATTTATAAACATATAGAATGTTTCCAGTTTTTTACTTTTATAGTTTTGCAAAGTATAGTACATGTATTTCTTTTAAAATATTTTTAAAAGGCTCTCGGAATCTTTATAATCAAAATGGCATTAACTTTGAAAATTTAAGTTCAGGCAATCTCAAAGCACCGCACCTTCAAATATGGGACAACTTACATAGGCAACAAAAGACGGGTATTATGCTGAATTTGTAAAAATTCATCAGTCTGCTGAAGTTTTCAATTATCTTGAAAACATTCTAAATAGTTTAAAACAGGCAAAACATTTTACATAGGGAAGCAACTAAAAGACACTATGACAGAGTTCTGATGGACAGAATCAGATAAACTTTAACTCTTAGAAAAGAAAGTGAATAAGAATGCAAGAAAACACAGTAGAGACAGATACAAAAGTATCGTGTGACTTTAAAACACCAATTAATTTAATTAAATAATAGGTTGAGAAGGGCTTAAGTAGATACCAAAGTTTAACAGATAAAACAAATATTCCAGATTTCATTAACATAGGATTGCAAAGCCCATTGTATTACTATTACCATGCTGCAGGCAATATGATTGACAGCTATAAATAAAACAATAGAATAAAATATATTCTCTGTCTACAATGATATAAATAAGAGAATATTTATAAAACATCTTACATTTGTGGTATAGGAAGAACTACATAACTATCAAGTACAGTAATTCTGGAGATTGTATCTCCATAATACCTAAACCAATTAAACAACTATTAATTGAATTTTATGAAGACTGAGAGTTTACAAAGATGCAAGTGATTTACAATTCAAAGAGGAAGAAAGGCAGGGAAATAACTAGCTCTATATCAGATAAGAAGTATAAAATAAGCCTAAATAAAAAGCAATGTTCTTAGGAAGGCAGACAAGGCTTAAAAAGCAGCTTGTAGCCTGGAATCTAATCTATAGGTATTGAGAGCAAGTACATAACTTGCAGATGACTTATCTGAGTTTGTAAAGATGTTGGTGACAGTAAGAAGAAAGATTTGGAACGGGTGTGAATTTGGAGGCAAGGAGACAATTTAGAGGCTATGTCCCAGCTACTGTGCTATGGGTGGGAAATAGATTCAGAGTGAGCAAAACCAGACAAAGTCCCTGACCTCAGGGAGGCTCACAGATTGGTGAGAAAGGCAGAAATTAATCAAAGAATCATAAAGATAATTGCAAAAATATATATAAATGAAACAGGTGCTATGAAAGCCTGGACTAGCAGGGTTGCTGTGCACAGCACACTTCTGGTGGTACCATTCGCATGGGAACTTCTGCAGTGAAGCAGCCCCGATTGGAAGGTTATGTGGTGACAGCCTGAACAAAGGTAGTACCATCTAACTGCAGGAATCCAAAGAAAAGAAGACATGGTTCTATGAGGCTTTCTAGAAGAAACAGGACATGCACATGCACTGAGCTTTGACACAGAAAAGCAAAAGGCCAGGGAAGGAGAATAAAGGAAGGTAAATAAAGCTTTAACTCTATTACAGAAGAACACTGAACTCTTCTATTATTCACACTTCATCTTGGAGTCAAAAGATAAAGCTAAAATAGAAGCTTCACAAGGAAATATTAAGCAATAAACGTTGCAGGGTATGCCTTATTTTGTAAGACACACCACTACTTCCTCTTTTCTCCAGCTAAAGAGGTGATCATCATTTTGTTTTGATTTTGAACTCTTAAGGAAATTTTTCTTGACAGTTACTAGGAGCATATGCCAAAATCAAATACCCTATGCACCAGGGAATGGGGCAGGATACACAAACGATGTGACTTTTTGAAGGTAAAATGGCAATGCTTGCTTTAAGACAGATGTAGCGGAAATCATACTGTCTTTCGATATTTGTCACTGAACAAACACAAATTTTGCTCACTGTAGAAAAGCACTATCCATGTAACATTAAACATAATATTTCTCTCCTAATTCCACA
>NW_011888888.1:1477117-1482090 GCF_000151845.1 Pteropus vampyrus | reverse complement strand
TGCTAGGCCTTCTCCTAACTCACCTCTTGCCTTTTGCCTCCCTTTGCCCACTCCCAAACACAGACCCAAGAAAAGTTGCTCGTGCTCTCTCCAAAGATTCTTGTATAGTTTCCCCATTTCTTCTTAGAAACCTACACAGCCAAAAGGAACTCTACATTATGCATTTTCTAGTGGGTATAACATATAAGGTTACCCTGGGGAGCACTATCCATGTGAAAAAACTGCCATAGAAAGAGACATATCCTCCTGGTCACCCTCATCAGCAGGCAGACTCTACTGCTCAATGGTTGTTCAGCTGTGCATTTGATAATAACAACATTTATATAGCTCTTCACAATTAAAAAAAAATACCTTTAGTCTACAGCCATGCTACCCTGAACAAGCTTGATCCCGTCTGATCTCAGAAGCTAAGCAGGGTCGGGCCTGGTTAGAACTTGGATGGGAGACCACCTAGGAAGCCCAGGTGCTGTAGGCATAAAAAATAAAAAAATAAGGGATTGTAGGCTGACAAGGTCCTTGCCATCTGTGAGGTCAACCAAGGGTTGCCTCGCTTAAAAAAAACAAAAACAAAAAACCTTTCCCTTATAGTATTTCACTTAATCTTTACAACAATCATGTTCCATAAGAATTAATTATGTCCATTTTATAAATGAACAAACTGAAAGTCAGAGAATATAAATGATATGCCCAAGATCTCACAACTATAAATGGTAGTATTTATTCAAATCCACATCTACTGTCTCCAAATCCCTTACCCTTTTCTATTACACTGTACAGTACTCCTAACATGGCCTTAGCAGAGTCCATTTTTCTTTGTCTCCAGTAATGGAAAACAGGATAAAGGATATAGTCAGGCTGATGGAATTCAACTTCTGTTACCACGAAGGTATAAGGGTGGGACCCCTTTAGCAAAGAGCAGGCTAATACAGTGTATATCATTTGAAGACAAATTCATTCTTGTAGAGCAGTGATTAGGCAATCCATGAGGTGGTAAGACTGAACTGTGCAAAACAATGAGCTATAGAACTTGTTGCTATAGATACAAACCATCGGAAAGCCTTCACATATATGAAGTATGGGGAGAAACACTGGTCTTATAGTTGAAATAACTTAGTCTTTGCAAGTCCATTCATGCTTCAGACACTCAAAGTGTGCCTGAGAGACCTTGTCAGTTCCCTTAATAGTTTCCAAATAATTTAGTAGTGAACGGACCGAGTTCCAAATCCTGTGGGAGGTTTGGAATACCCAAGTAGCTCTAAAGCTGACAGTCTTTCAGAAGTTCTATAAAGCAGAGATTCTACATGTTTGCATGTAATCTAAAATCCTCACATTGTAGGCCATTTCTCACTACAGCTATGAAAATATGTTTTCCAAATTCCACTCTTTGCTTAAATTTTTAAAAAACGATACCACAAAGCCTATTCATAACATTGCCATAATAGCCTACATATCCTATCTAATTAGGCCATTCCTTGCAAACCTGCTCTTTCACACACTTTTTCTCTTCCCTATATCCTAGTTAGTAAGAACTACATGGGTCTAGAATCTCAGGGGTCCCCAACCTCCCAGGCCACAGACCAGTACAGGTCTGTGACTTGTTAGGAACTGGGCCGCACAGCAGGAGGTGAGCGGTGGGCAAGCAAGCGAGCAAAGCTTCATCTGTATTTGTAGCCGCTCCCCAGCGCTAGCATCACATCCTCAGCTCCATCTCAGATCATCAAGCATTAGATTCTCATAGGGTCACTGATTTCTGGTGCCGAAGAGGTTGGGGACCCTTGGTCTAGATAGCTGTTTCCTTCCTTAGCAAAGAATTCATGAAATATGGACTATCACTGCTTTCAAGATATATCCACTCAGGTTCATTTGTTCATTCCTTTCTTCCTTTCTTTTTTCCTTTCCTCCTTCCTCCTCATGTTATTTCAGCTAAGACTGTGATTAGAGGCTTTAACTTAGTCTACCAGGATGACAGCATGAGATAATAAAAATGAGTACTTTGAAGTTCATCAATTTAGGCTTGAATTTCATTCCTCTCCTTCCCGTGTGACCTTGGGCAAGATAGTCAATCTCTTAACTGCAAGATGATTTAAAAATTATGAAGATTAAATGGGACAATGCACGTAGAGCCTCAGCCCAAAGTCAGCATGAGTCCTCAACAAATGTTAGCTCCCTCCCACCACTTCCTGGTTCTCTTGTTTTCACATAAAATATGCCTTAAATTATTTTGATAGGGAACACAAAAGAGGTCAGCCTGGGCCTGGATAAAATATTTCAGAAAATCGGATCTAGGTCCTTTTCAGCATGAATTTGTCCCAGAGCACTCCTTATGATTTGGTGTGAGAATCCAGGTAAATCCAATCTTCAAATCCCACTGTGAAATGTTTAAATCTAGGATAAGAAAGGCTATCTAAAACAATGGGTACTGGAGAGGGAGAAAGAAAGCAACACATTTTTTTAAGTCCTTAAAAGAATATGTGTCAAATCCAAGTATGGGCAGAGCCAGCTTTAGAAAATTAAGTAAAGTAGGCAAAGTTCCCTCGCCCATGTTTAGAAATTTCATAGTCTCCTCATTGCATAAGATTTCCTGTTTTCGGGCTTCCCATTGGCCCTAGGCAAATCTCTACTTTAGTCTTCCTCACCTTGGGCAGCTTCCCTTACTCAATTTCTTTCCTTCCTCTAAAGGCAAAGTTTCTTACATTAATTATAGGGTTAGAAGAATATTTATCAAGCCAATCTTCCTATATTACATTGGAAGAGGAAATTAAAAATTAAAAAACCTTTCTTTGAGTTGGGGAACAAGGAGAGTTGGTGAGAAAACCAGTTGGCATGGGCTGCTGAGGCACTCTGTCCACTCAGGACCAGGCTCAGAAAATGAAATAGTGAAACCTGGACCTACAAGAACTTCAGAGAGATAATGTGCCTCCTTTCTCTAGTGGGACTTGGAGAAAGTGACAAGGTTCTAGAGTCATCATCAACCTTACCCCTTCGTGTGATGCGGCGGAGAGAACTATCTAGGCAGAAAGAGCCGAAGGGAGTTTACACAGTGGTGTGAGAGAGGTGTTGAGGCTGGCTCGGTGTACTACATCCCAAGAGCCCTTGACATTGTGATGAAAAGACACTACTTCATAAAACTTTGAGGACCATACAACTGAGAACCAGATGGGGATCAGCATTTTCAGAAGATGCCAGCATGGAGACCCATGTCTGAGACCCAGGTGGATGCACATTTCAAGGGGAGTCAGTGTGGTAGATACCAAGCACTGGCCAGATGACCATCCTGAAACCATAATGCTACCTAATAACCCTGAACTTGGGATCTCATATCTAGGAGGAGAAGAGGAAAAGAGAAACACGAATTGAGTAAGTTTTATTTTTTTAAAAGCAGCTTTATTGCAGTAAATTTATGTGCAATAAAACTCACAATTTCAAGTGTACAATTTGATGAATTTTTACAAATATTGACAGTGGTGTAATCACTGCCACAAACATTCCCATCGCTCTAAAAATTTCCTTTGTGCCCCTTTACAATCAGTGTTCCCTCATATCCTTATCCCCTCCATCCCAGGCACCTGGTAACCATCCGTAGTTTTGCCTTTTCTAGAATTTTATGTAAATAAAGTCATAGATATCTGGCTTCTATCATTTAGCATCTGATTTTTGAGGTTCATCCATATTGCTGTGGATATAAGCATTTCATTCCTTTTTTTTTTTACTGAGTGCTATTTCATTGTACAAATACATCACAATTTATTTGCCTTTCTCTGGTTGAGACATTTGACTTGTTTCTCATTTTCAGTTATTATGAGTAAAGTGCTATGAACATTTGAGTACTAGTCTCCATGTGAATATACATTTGCATGTCTTTTAGGTAAATACCTAGTGCTGGAGTGGCTGAGTCATAGGCTAAGTATATGTTTAATTCTATAAAAAACTGTTAAATTGTTCTCCAAAGTGGCTGTACCATTTTCTATTCCCACCAGCAATGCATGAGGGTCCCCATTATTCCACATCCTTGCCAGTACTTAGCATTGTCAGTATTTTTAGCTTCAGCAATTCTGGTGGGTGTGTAGTGGTATCTAATTTTAATTTTTAATTTGTGGTTTTAATTTCATTTCCATAACAACTTATTATTTTGAATGGACTTATTTGCCATTTATATATCTTTGTAGGTGAAGGGTCTATTCAAAATTTTTTTTTGCCCATTAAAAAAATCAGGTTGTTTTTCTTTCTCTTATTGATGTAAGAGTTCTTTGTGTATTCTGGATACAAGTCTCTTATCAATATGTTTTGTAATTATATTTTCTCTCAGTTTCTCCCAGTCTTTTCATTTTCTTAGCATTGTCATTTTGAAGGGCACAAGTTTTGAATTTTGAGGAAATCCAGTTTGCCACTTGTTTTCTTTTATGGTTTGTGCCTCTAATAGCTGTATAGTTACATCTCATTGTGATTTAGATTTCAAATGGGACTACCTACATATTCATTAATACTTCTTAGTACTGTTAGTTATTAGTTTAGATTATTGAGTTTAAGATTTCATACAAATAGAAGTCATAATATATATTCATTTTAAGAAGTTATAATTAAGAAAGATAGTAAATTCTCAGGGATTCCCTCACTTAAGGTGACTTTCAGAATCTTTTGTTTAGGTTACATTTTTTCTGAAAATTCTTTTGTGCCCTCTGCTGTCTATTTATTGAATAAAAATTATTAAATAAAGTAAAATATTCATGGGCATTTACATTTAGAAGGTAAGAAATCCTCCACCTATTTCATTATTTGAGTCAGTCTTAGAAAGCAATATATGCTAAGAAATGCTTTAAAAAAATTTTAATTATTTAAAAATTTAAAAAAATTTTTAAATTATAAATGCAATATACGTTCACTATTGAAAACACATACAAAAGAATGAAGAAATCAATCTCTACTTAGAGATAACCACTGTTACCAAGTTGTATATATCCCTCTGGAATTGTTTC
>NW_011888888.1:1475176-1476722 GCF_000151845.1 Pteropus vampyrus | reverse complement strand
CATATCCTCTAATAAACTGGTAAATGTAAGTTAAATGTTTCTCTGAGTTTTGTTAGCCACTCTAGCAAACTAATTGAATCTGAGGAGGGGGTCATGGGAACCATCAATTTGTAGCCAAATCAGAAGTTGTGGGTAACCTGGGGACATATTACTTGCGACTGGCATCTAAAGTGGGTGAGAGGAGTCTTCTGGGACAAAGCCCTTAACTTGTGGGATCTGACATTCTCTCCACATAGTGTTACAATTGAGTTAAATTGTAAGACACCTAGCTGATGTGCAAGAGAACTGCTTGTTGTGGGGAGAAGCCCCACACATTGGTGACCAGAGTGTCAGAAGTGAAGTGTTGTGAATGTAGTAGTAGTGTGAGAGTAAAGGGAACACACACAGAAGGAGAACTGAAGGCTTTCCCTTTATAATTATATTGTGGGAAATTTCCTATATCATTAAATAGTCTTCAAAATATAATTTTCAAATTGTTTCTTAATATTCCAAATGTATACTAATTTATGTAACACCCTCCTCTTTTTGGACATTTAAGTTGCTTCAATTCTTTACTATCATAAATAGCCCTATAAAACAAAATTCCTTAAATATAATTTTTTTGAATATCCCTTATTTTATGCTTACATTGAATTCCAAAAAGTACAATTTCCAGGTCATAAATGCACATATTTTAAAAGCAATTTATGCATATTGCTGAACTGAATGCTGGATGGTTGGAATAATTTATACTCCCACCATCAGGATATATTCATGTCCATGGAAGAGCTTTTTTTTAAGAAAACTGAAGATGTAAAAAATACAAGTAAATTCTAAAAAAGAGAAAAAGTTATCTATGATTCTTCATTCATTCAATGAATAATATTTTTCTTCAAAGGTGTCAGGAATATAGAAGGATCTTTCGGGAGAGTGCTATAAGGGCCAGATCATCTAACTGTTTAATCTTAAACTTTCTGAATTTGTTTCCGCATCTGTAATGTGAGGATAATAACACTGCCCTGCTAAATACTAGGGTGTTTTGTGAGGTAACTATGATACATGTGAACAAGCTTTGAAAACAGTAATGTCATATAGATAGAAGGTAGTGTAGCCGAGCCCCTTGTGATTTTAATGCCCCTGGCATTTTTCGTAACTAGAATTAAATAATTTAACTCTTAATTAGGATATAGATATCAGCTTTAACTAAATGTTTCGATTGTTTTAGTTGTCACATAACATGTAGTCAAAGATTAAGAAAGTATGTTAGTCGTGTTCTGAAGGATTGCCTGTAAAACAAGTTCTGGGAGAAATGTTTAAAGGTACGCTTTGCTTGAGATAATAGAAAAATATAGCTAGTAAAACACAAAACAATACTAGCTTCAATAGTGATAGTCACCAGATGTCTAGTTTCTGCTTTTTGCTTTAAAGATAACATCACTGATGCACAGTCATGAGATATTTTGCAGAATCTTAGTTCTTCAACCCAGCATCCTTTGTTCTCACAATATTATTTTGTATTGCTGATGTACTGTTTCTTTGTCAAGCAGGAGGAGATAATTCCAGGACC
>NW_011888888.1:1474712-1475126 GCF_000151845.1 Pteropus vampyrus | reverse complement strand
AGTTCTTCAACCCAGCATCCTTTGTTCTCACAATATTATTTTGTATTGCTGATGTACTGTTTCTTTGTCAAGCAGGAGGAGATAATTCCAGGACCGTAAGGAGAGTTTATAAGTTTGTTTTGTAGGAAGGAAAGAATGTCTCCAAGGTACCTGTGACCAGCTGCTGATGCCCAGGTGTCTGATATGAAAAAGCGTCATTTATGACTACAGAAACATAGACTTCTGTTTCTTGGAACTTCCCCTCCTTTACTCCCTAGCTGCATAAAAACTCCCTACTTTTGCTTTTTGAAGAGAATAATTTGAGAGATTTTGCTCTACTGTTCTCTCGCCTGAGCCAAATCAAGTAAATCTTCTTTATCTTCCAGCACCGATGTTTCAATGTTTTGGCTTTACCTGAGCATCAGGCACACAAAT
>NW_011888888.1:1472657-1474662 GCF_000151845.1 Pteropus vampyrus | reverse complement strand
CTTTACTCCCTAGCTGCATAAAAACTCCCTACTTTTGCTTTTTGAAGAGAATAATTTGAGAGATTTTGCTCTACTGTTCTCTCGCCTGAGCCAAATCAAGTAAATCTTCTTTATCTTCCAGCACCGATGTTTCAATGTTTTGGCTTTACCTGAGCATCAGGCACACAAATCTGGATTTTGGGAGGTGATTCTGCAACAGTAGTATTTTTATTAGTCATTATTGACATGTGGACAGATTTGATACATAAGTCATTAGACTTTTAAATATATCAATAACCGATTTGGCAGAAACATGGCAAAGTGAGAGACATCCTCAGATCTCTCCCCTTGAAACAACAATAAGCTGAACATCTAAAACTCAACAACAAACACCCAAACTGCACACTAGCACGTCTGAGCATGGGATGTGCACATAAGAGCTACCACAGGTCAGAACGCCGGGTGTCATGCAGTGTACTGGGAGTAATAAAGAAGCTGCCTTTTGAAGCCGCCAGAGCTCCCTGTAGGAGGAGGGGGAGGGGTGAAGGCGCAACAACTTTCCTGAACAACCCTGCCTGGAAGTGCTGGGGCTTCTGCACAGCAGACCTACGGGCCCAGTCATCAGGGCAGAAAGTGGAGAAGTGGGGCGGGACTACAGAGAAACAACAGCTGATTTTAACCAGCCAGGTTGCAAAACTGAGGCTGAGCCACAGCCCACAATCCCCAACTCAGAGGGCCCCTCACCCCATACCCTCCAAGACCGATCACCTCAGAGCCCCAGGGAAATCTCAGCAAATTCTACCTAAACTGCTAGGGATCCTAGAGGCTTAGATGCCACCTACTGGAAACCAAAAGAAGAGCACGTTCTTTGCAGCACGCTAAAGAGAGACCTTTATTTAATAAATCTTCTTTCTGGAATAAAAAAGCAGAACACACTTCCATTAATGCCCAGGCTGAGAAATAGTCCATTAAACACCATGAACAACCAAGGTGACAAGGCATCTCAGAAAGAAAGAGAAAAATTTCCAGAAAATAAGTTTACATACATAGAAATATGAGACTTAAATGATAGAGACTTCAAGATGGTACTTCTGAAAAAACTTAATGAGATCCAAAACAAATCATATTGATAATTTCAAAAATTAAAAAAAACAACTACATGAGCAGAGCAAAGAGACTGAAACCCTCAAAAAGAACCAAATAGAATTTCTGGAGATGAAGAACACACTGCGAGAGTTGAAAAATGAAATAGCAAGCTTGGGAAATAGAGTCGACCAAATGGAGAAAAGATACAGTGATATCAAAGACAGAAATCTAGAAATAAATCAGAAGGAAGAATAGAGGAACCGAAGAATGAAAAATAATGAAAGAGAAATACAAGAACTAGCTGATACCATCAGGAGAGGAAACATAAATATAATGGGCATTACAGAAGGCGAGGAAAAGGAGTAGGGACTAGAAAGCATTTTTGGACAAATGGTGGATGAGAATTTCCCATATCTAAGGAATGAGCTGCAACTTAATTCAAGAAGTCAACAGAATACCCAATTATCTTGACCCAAAAAGGCTTTCACCAAGACACATTGTATTAAAGTTATCAAAAATCAACGACAAAGATAGAATTCTCTGGGCAGCCAAGGAAAAGAAAATGGTAATATACAAAGGAAAATCCATTAGATTATCATCGGACTTCTCAGCACAGACCTTACAAGCCAGAAAGGAATGGGATCAAATATATAAATTATTAAGAGAAAGGAACTACCAGCCTAGAATAATGTATCCAGCTAAGCTCTCCTTTAGATATGAAGGAGAAATTGAGACCTTTCCAGACATAGAAAACTTGAGGAAATTCTCCACAAGAGGCCTGCATGACAGGAAATACTGAAAGGGGTCACCTCATCGAAAACAAAATAACAACAACAACAAAAATACATAATTATGAGTAAAGTCACTACCAGGCAAATAGAAGCAGAGGAGTGCAACCCTTATTAAGAGCAGGGCATTATAGCTTAATAATAAGAAGTGA
>NW_011888888.1:1471270-1472607 GCF_000151845.1 Pteropus vampyrus | reverse complement strand
TACAAAGGAAAATCCATTAGATTATCATCGGACTTCTCAGCACAGACCTTACAAGCCAGAAAGGAATGGGATCAAATATATAAATTATTAAGAGAAAGGAACTACCAGCCTAGAATAATGTATCCAGCTAAGCTCTCCTTTAGATATGAAGGAGAAATTGAGACCTTTCCAGACATAGAAAACTTGAGGAAATTCTCCACAAGAGGCCTGCATGACAGGAAATACTGAAAGGGGTCACCTCATCGAAAACAAAATAACAACAACAACAAAAATACATAATTATGAGTAAAGTCACTACCAGGCAAATAGAAGCAGAGGAGTGCAACCCTTATTAAGAGCAGGGCATTATAGCTTAATAATAAGAAGTGAATTGTTATAACAAGATAGTAATGAACGTTCAGCATACATAGGGACAAATTGAAATAACAATGACTGAAAAGGGGAGGATTCAAAGATCCAAATTAGCAAAGAGGAATGGAGATAAGGTACACGCAGAAGAAAATAGATGACTGTGTATATATATGTATAACTATTCTTTATATATTTTTAATGGTAACCACACACCATAGAGTCAGAACTGAAGTATATAACAAAACAAGAAGAATCAGAGGCAAAACCCACAAAAGCCAACCAAAAATAAAGAAAACAGAAACACAAGGACAAGGAAGCGATGCAAAAACCGAGCTACCAGAAAGCAAAAGATAAAATGTCTACAAGAAGACCTCATATTTCAATAATCACCCTAAATGTAAATGGACTGAACTCACCAATAAAAAGGCACAGAGTTGCAGAATGGATCAAAAACAAAACCCAACCATATGCTGTCTCCAGGAGACACATCACAGCTCCAAACACAAATATAGACTGAAAGTGAAAGTGTAGAAAATAATATTCCAAGCAAATGGCATTCAGAGAAAAGCAGGAGTAGCGGTACTAATATCAGATGAAAGAGACTTCGAAATCAAAAAGGTAGAGAAAGATACTGAGGGACACTTCATAATGATAAAGGGAATCATGCACCAAGAAGACATAACACTTCCTAATATCTATGTTCCCAAACAGAGAGCCCTGAAATATGTAAAGCAATTACTAACAGAACTAAGGGGAGAAACAGACCAAAACACTATCATAGTAGGGGACCTAAATACCTCACTGTTGGATATGGGCAGATCATCCAAACAGAAACTCTATAAGGAAATAATATCCTTAAATGACACATTAGACAAACTGGACATAATTGACATTTACAGAGCCTTTCATCCCAAATCAGCTGCTTATATATTCTTCTCTAGTGCACATGGAACATTCTCAAGGATTGACCACATAATAGGACACAG
>NW_011888888.1:1469674-1469990 GCF_000151845.1 Pteropus vampyrus | reverse complement strand
ATTTACAGAGCCTTTCATCCCAAATCAGCTGCTTATATATTCTTCTCTAGTGCACATGGAACATTCTCAAGGATTGACCACATAATAGGACACAGGGACAGCCACAACAAATATAAGAGTTGTAATCATGCCAACCATATTCTCTGATCATAATGCTTTGAAACTAGAGATCAACTGCAAAAAGGAATCAGGAAGAACCACAAATACAGTATGGAGATTAAACAACATGCTACTGAGGAATAACTGGGTCAGGGAAGAAATAAAAAGAGAGATCAAGTGATACATAGAAACGAATGATAATGATAGTACAACATAT
>NW_011888888.1:1467767-1468333 GCF_000151845.1 Pteropus vampyrus | reverse complement strand
AGAGATCAAGTGATACATAGAAACGAATGATAATGATAGTACAACATATCAAAACTTGGGACACGGCAAAAGCAGTCATAAGAGGAAAGTTCACATCATTACAGACTGATCTCCAAAAACAAGAATGAGCCCAAATAAACAACCTAACGCTTTATCTGAGAAAACTAGAAAAGGAAGAACAAATGAGGCCTAAAGTCAGCAGAAGGAAAGAAATCAAAACTAGACCAGAAATAAATGAAATTGAAAACAAAACAAAACATAGAAAACATAAATACAAGTAACAGCTGGTTTTTTGAGAAAGTTAATAAAATTGATAAACCCCTGGCTAGACTCACTAAAGAAAAAAGAGATGGGACACAAATAAACAAAATCAGAAATGAAGGAGATGAAATTACCACTGACATAGCAGAAATACAAAGGATCATGCAAGAATACTACGAAAAAGTATATAACACCAAATTTAATAACCTAGAAGAAATGGACCAGCACTTAGAAAAATACAATCTTCCTAGACTGAATTAAGAAGATCCGGAAAATCTAAATAGACTGATCAGCAGTATGGAAAC
>NW_011888888.1:1460562-1465037 GCF_000151845.1 Pteropus vampyrus | reverse complement strand
TTTGTTTCAGAAAAGGAAAAATTACCATAGAAACAAAATTATTTATTAGAGAATCCTTTTAATCTAAAGATATTTGGAACATGTGCAACAAATTTGAGTGCATCCTCAATTTGCTTAAACCAATGTCTTTTTAAAATTCTTTTTCAAAATCATTCCTGTGGATTTTCACTAAAAAGACAGTTTGAAGACTAGTCTGAATAATTTTGACCAAATGAAACACAAAGCCAAGGACAGAACAAGTATTCAGTGAGAACTTGGTTAATCTAAAAGTTAGCACCTATTGTGAGCCTTCACTAGGAGGAAGAATAAGGAGGGAGGAAGTAACAGGAGGACAGAAAGGAAAGAATAACTTAATAAATCAATGAATTTTTAAAAAGGTAATGGCTAGCAAAGAACTCTGACTTGGGACGGTAAGGACTTTAACCCATCTCTCTCACTATATCTCCCAGTTATTCTGGTCATTGCTCTTGGCCAAGGGCTTCAATTTTTTAAGGAATTCAGTTTCTGCATTTGCATTTTATTAAACATCATTGCACTGTCTTTTTAAAGAACTTAGGGAATAATTCGTAGGAGGAGGAAGTGGCACAGAAAAGGAGAAACTAAATCTTTTTTTATTTTTTCATTTTTTAAATTGCCCACAGAATAATAAAAGGTATTGTCATTTAGTATAATCCCTCTTCATCTTAAAGTTGAAGAAACAGGTCCAGGTTATGATACACATAAACCAGTGGCAGAGCAAGGAAAATAATCGGTCCTATGTTCTTTCCATTGCACTATGTTGACTACCTCCCCCCCTCCCTCCTTCTCCCTCTCCCTCTTGTATCTTATTTTATCTCTAAAACCGAGGATCATTTGTAGTAAAAGAGATCAATGCTGCTGACAACACAAGTCCTGATCTCTCAGATTTTCTTTTCGTAACTTAGAGGCAATGTTATCCCTAAAATAAAAATACAGTACTTTACGTTGCAATTTCATAGCCTGTGTACGGCCTTCAGGTCCATTATCTCATTTGATCCTTACAAAAACCCTTTGAGGCAAGACAAGGAAGACGTTACTGACTTCATTTGTTGAGCTAGCAATTAAAACTCAGAAACATCCAATGACTGGCCCAAGATCACTTAGAATCAGGAGGAAGGACTCTAACGGTATTCCTATGTTTGTTGTCAGAGAGTTCCCTCAAAAAGTACCAGTCTGGCTCCTTATCCTCTTCCCTACGGATTCTCCATCCCAGGGTACCCGGTTCTGGTTTAGTGAAGTTTGGACCTAACCACCCACTAACGGTACTCTTGGTTTGCATCTAGTTCTCACCTTTAAAATGCAGTTTCTTTTCCCTTCGCTTGGTACTGATCCTTATTTAGGCTCCTTTTTTTCTCTAGATCTCACTCCACAGCTCTACCCTCTCCCAAAATGTCGCGTCCTCGGTATCCAAGGAAACTACGCAGTCTTGCCCACCTTGCCCCCTCCGCGCTTTCCATTGGCCAGTTGAATTCCTATGTAGATTTTCCTTTCCGTCCCTCCAATGGCTAATGGGTTTGAAGCAAAGGACGCGCTTTTTCCGAGTACAATCTAGCACTTACTACGCTTTCTACCATGCGCATTGCCTCCTGGGATATGTAGTTTCTGATCTGAGCGGCCTAGAACCCTTCGCCGTTTGTCCCCCTTTGGAACTACCTATCCCGTCGGTCTTTGCGACAGGGGAGGTAGTAGGCGAGAAGTCCCGGTCAGGGTGGAAACTTAAGAGCTTCGACATTTCAACTTGTCGCTGAGTAGTGTGGGGCTAAGGTTTCAATTGCGGGATATAGTGAGCCGTCTTCTTCTTACTTCAGCTTACCCTCGCAAACGTCTCCCTTTTTACTTGAGCCGACGCAGTAACAAGTTGAGACTTGGCCTGTGGCTGAGATGATCTGAGGGAGCGCGAGAGGGGCACACCATGTTCGCTCCCCGTTGGGGCTGGGGGCTCGGCTCCCTCCAGCTCGGTCAGCTCCAAGTGTGGGCCGCTGAAGCCGCGGGGCGTTGGGCTTGTCGGGCTTGCCAGACCCGGCTGTACGGTTCGGGTCCGGACGAGCGCTGGCCTGGGTCCGACCCCGAGGTCTCTGGGTTTGGCCCCGCAGGCCGGACTCTGAAGGAGTGGGCGCTGCTGGTGAGCCCGTTCGGTCGGCTGCGGGCGCGGCTCCCGTGCCACCTGTCCGTGAGGCCCCTGGACCCCCTTACCTACCCGGACGCCGACCGAGTGCTAGTTGCAGTGAGCGGAGTGGAGGGTGGGGCGCAGGACCCGGCCCGCCTGCAGGTGAAGTACGACGAGGCGCTGAAAGAGGTGGCCATCGTGTCTGACACCATTGATCCCCAGGCGACGGTGGAGGTGAACGCACCCCTGAAGTTTGGCAAGTGACAGTAAAACGGGTTTGGGTCCCAGGGCACACCCAGCGACCTTCTTAAATTAGGCCGACATGCACTTTTTATTGGTCCGTTTGGATCTGACTTCCTAACCTAATTTACAGTTTCCCGTTTCGGAAGCTGCCTTTTTTCTGCCCTACTTTGAGTGTCCGAGTAGTAGTTACGAATTAGTTTCCCAATTGTAGAAATTATGAATCAATGGAAACATGATTTGGAATAATCTACGTGAAATAACATTTGTGGAGCACCTTATTTTCTCCTTTGGCACTTTGTTCCTATATCTGTCACTGCACCTTGTCAATAGCAAAGTGATTTATTTTTCAGGGTTGATGTTTTTTGATAATCCCTTAAATGATGCGGCAGTCCATACACATTTTCCCTTGTTCACAGTCTGGGGAATGTATCAAAATAGCCCTGTCTATTGGGTGTTCCATTTCTAACCTGGACCAAATATTTGGTTTCAAATAGGTACCCAGCTTAACTGATGTCTCCATTCATTTTGGCCTAAGTAAATTTTCCATGAGTAGAAGGTTTTGAAGAAAAACACGTAGTAAGACTGCCTGGGAAACTTCCAATTGTTAATGTCTGCAGGATGTTTCCTAGGTAATTGGGCTGTGTGTTATTTCTCAAATGCAAGCCAGCACTTTTTTAGGAAAGTCTCCCCAGACTCCTCTCCTTCTTGATACTGAAGGCTATTGTTGGTGATAATAGCAGCTAACACTGCTAAGATAATCTTTTCTAATCCTTACAATTGCATTATAAAATAGATATTGTTATTGTCATTGTTTCATATAAGGAAATTTGAGATACAGCAAGTTTCACTGAATATTTATTGTGAGCGAACAAACAGGAAAAAATCCATGCCTTCATGAAATTTACATTCTAGGAAGTAGATCAAGAAATATGCCTGTTCGCTTTCAAAGATAAACTGGTGGAACTGGGATTTGAACTGACTAGAATCTGCCTAACTACTATGCTTTATTGCTTCTCAACTTCTAACTAGTTTAGATGAAGTAGAAACCCTGACCTCAAAATGTAATAGTCTGGGTTAGGGAGGAAGATTTGCCAATATACTATTGTAGTACCAATAGACTGAGTATTAAAATAGAGATGCACAAAATTTTATGACAGCACAGGTAAAAATGGAACTACCTGTGTTGGCGATCTCAAATCTCATTATTTGTTGATTCCACTTTTTAGAGCCAGAACCCCACTTCTAATTTACTGTTTCCTTGCGCCTATTCCACAGGCCCCTCAAATCAACATAATTCAGTTTTATTCATACTTGTTCTTTCAGTTTGTCTATACCTATTTCAGTGGATGAGTGAGAGTAGGATTACTACCACTCAGTGTCTAGCCCTAATTTCTCTACCTATCTAGTGATGGTAGGGTATGTTTAGAATCTGTTTCCTTCTCTCCATGTCTATCAACCCTGCCTTAGATCAAGCCTTATGTTGAACACTACTTAACTGGATAAAAATTTTGCAGTTGCATTTGCATCCATGTAAGTATGGGGTAAAATTGTCTTTTTATATATTTTAGATTAATCCCAATCAAAATGTTGCTATTATTTTAAATCTTTATAGATTAGAGACTGTGATATATACAACTGTAAAAATTGATTTTTATGCCCTAACTATTGAATTTTTGATGTAATGCCCCAGTAGTTTGTGTTTGGGGCAACATAGTATTTACTTCTCTAGTCTAGTTTAAGAGAAATCAGTAGTTTGTGTTTGGGGCAACATAGTATTTATTTCTCTAGTCCAGTTTAAGGGAAATCATCCCTACTTATTTCAATTAGGTATTAAATATCAGTTTTTAAAAATTTTTTACAGAGACACTTAAGGTTATGCCTTAAATTGACAGCCAAGAATGGTACCTGTGACTCCTTATTTTTCAGTTTTCTTCAGATAATACTGTTCTTAATCCACAATTTTGAAGTTTTAATAACGTTTAGTACTAGGTTTTTCAAAGTTGTTCCCATTTTTTATTACCGCAAATACCTTGTGATAGAGCTGCATTGTAATATCCTCATTTTTTAGATATGTAAGATTAGAGATAAGATTTAAAATACTAAGTCA
>NW_011888888.1:1449819-1457977 GCF_000151845.1 Pteropus vampyrus | reverse complement strand
ATTGTTTTTTCAAAATAAGTGAATTTTATATTTGTACTTTAGAAGACCCATAAGAAAGAATAAAAGTCATAACTATCTGTCCTTACAAATTGAATAGCTAAAAAAGAAATTCAGGAACTAAAATTGAGTCCAGTGGATCCTACTGGTATATATCAAGGGTTAAGAGATTTATTCTTGAGATCTTAAAATTTAACTGACTTAAATTCACAAATGGAAACACTTGGTAAAATATCTGGTTTAAGTTTTAAATATGGTATAATATCATTATCTTGAATCAGTCATTACCTATTAATACAAGTTTCTCTTCCACTCATTTTAAGGACTTGAAATATAATCTATGTAATAAAATGTTTATAGCAATAATAATAGCTACTGTTTACTAAGCTCTTATTATGTACAGAAAGCCTTCATTTAATCCTTGAATTATCTCCTTTTATCATGGAAGAAACTGTGAGGCACCGAGGTTGAGGAACTCATTTAGGTTCATATAGCTAATAAATTGAACTGAGATTTGAACCTGGGTCTTTCTGATTTTCAAGCTCATGTTCTTTCCACCTTTCTTTATTATCCAAGCAAAACATATGGCAGTACTACATTTATTCAGCACTCTTAGGGAATAACTAAGTAAATTTTTTAGGCAACAGACCCTTAACCTTAACTCATTGAATGCCACACATTTGCATTTTTTAGTGCAGCATAATAGTTTATATTATATTATATTAAATAGTTAATGATTTAAACATTTATTTTAACTATTTTTTTTACATATTTTTTAAAATTTTGTAATCTACTTCACATTTTTTGGAATTAGATGAGCTTTAAATTATAACAATAGCTCTTAGCATTTTTGAGCCTTAGACCTCTTTGAAAACCTGATGACTGTCCCCTTAGAAAAAAAATGCACATGTATATGAAATTTTGCTTACAATTTCATAAGTTTCATAGACTGTAGAAATTTATGTAGGCTTGGTTAAGAACTCTTGATACAGAATACCTTGTTTTGGAGATGCTCTTTTCTGCAGTTCATCAATTACTTGTCTGCTTGACAAAGACTATTATATACAATTTGATTTCAAACTTATGTCTCTGTAGATATGAAGTAGTCTACCATGCTGTAATACATGGTAATATTGGTGAGTTTGCTTTTGTATTTTTTTTCCTCTGCTATTTACCTATTATTTTTTTCTTTATAATTAGGCAGAACTGAAGACATATGTAAATGGTTAAAGTAAAGTAATATATTCTAAATAATAGACCAAACATATAATGGCTCATGTACACCTATAGTTTATTTCTCACTTGTGAGTGGCTCTTTTCTATTCAGTGATTCTAGGTTCCTTTCATCTTCTGGCTCTAACATCTCATAGAGCCTTATTGTAATCTGCACTCATTTGGTGAAAGAGGCAGAGCACAGAGAAGGCTCACCGACTCTTCTAAAAGCACCAGCCTGGAAACATAACACCTAAAGAGTAAGGGAAGCTGGAAAATATCATCCCTTCATGGGGCCAGCTATACTATTACTTTGGGGGAAAAGTGGATTTTTGTGGGCCTATAGTAGTTTCTGCCACAGTTGCCAAGTGTGAAATCAAGTCTTAGTCTCTCTCTTCTTCTTCTCTGTCTCTCTCCCTGTCACAGACACTTTTTTTTGTTGTTGTTGTTCTGGCAGAGGAGGCTAACTATGATGGCTGTTTTATTTGTGCTTAGAGGAATTTTCACTTAGTTCCAGTGTCTGGGGTTTGTTGTGCTAGAAAGTTGTCAGGGGACTGTTACCCTGTGACTGTATCCTTCTTTAGATGGTTCCAGCCATAAGAGTGTGGGTTTTGAAATTATATAGAACTCGATTCTGTTAGGTCAGATTTTTGTTGTTTTCTAACTGTGTCACCTCATAGGGTTATCTTTTCTGGTTCTCGGATTTCTTCTTTATAATGGAGAAAATATAATACTCTTTTCTCTGAGTTGTGAGGATTAAAAGATAGTTCATGTAAAGTAGTGAACATTGTATTTGAAAATGCCAAATAAATGATAAATATTACTGGTATTAATGATGAACAGTAACAGTGATTATTGTTATCCTTATCACCATTTATGTTTAGTTAGCTAGTTACAGTGATCTTTGATTCCTAAGTTCTTTTTCAGTGAAACTGCTGGAACTCCCAAGTAGCTCTTTTTCCTTTTGAGTTCAGATGGCTTATTTAATCCCTTTAACAGCAGTTGACATTCTTTTCTAGTTGATGTTATTATTTCAAACAGTGCAAGTTTATTTAATTCCTGGTTCTTCTTTTGTTATTATTATTTTCCTTTTTTTTATTCTTTAAAAAGTATAAAATGTTAGAAATTTTTTATTAGTATAAGTCAAATTTATTCTCTTTTTCTCTATGTGTTTTTGTATTTGTCTTTCAGAGTCAAAAATTACATGTTCAAACAAGAGGAGGAAAAGTGATCTGTCTGGGAACAGTTTATGGAAATATAGATATTTGTGCATCAGATAAAAGTGTAAGATCGAAACTTTCTAATTTTAGTAGTTGCAATTTTGCATCAAGTTGGCTTATACACTGGGTAGTCTTACAAAATTTGTAGGACAGCAGTCCTTTAAAACACAGGTCATTACTAAATTCAGATTTCAAATTGTGGTGATTAAATATACAATTTTGTATAAAATAAATACATATGAAATTTTAGTTTGTGATTTAATACTTTCGACAGTTATTTAGTTCCTTATTTGGAATTAGTAACATGTTTAAATACTTAATATTCTAGTTCTAAAGAGATTTTTGTTTTTATGATCATTGATTAAAATTGATCTTTAAGTAACACCACCATAATTGGGATTAAATTTTTCTTATATGCTAGGTTTGAGTATTTTTCCAAGACCTATTTACTTTTCGTTCAGACAATTGAAAGATGAGTTTCAAAACTCAACTTTTTAGTATTTTCCATAAGATGGCACCATAGATAGCATTACTGTTTTCCAAAAGCTTTGATTACCCATAGGGATTTTGGTTGTTATAAGATAGTTTTGTGTTTTTTAATCAATTTTTGTTGCTTCTTGTGATTTAGCATAGTATTAAGAGTAAAGGTATAATTTTAAAGTGTAAATTGTCACATTTTTTTAACATGATCGATAATATTTTAAATCTTTGAGAAAGCTCTAAGTCATTTGTACAATTTGCAGAATCTTTTGTTACAAATTTGTTAAATTTCATACTCAGCTTAATTCTCAGGTAATTGATAGGGAGGAGTTATGAGTATATCTTATAGAATATTGTTGGCATAATTAAACAATGTAGATTATAACACCAATTGTTTCTACTGTTGTCACTTTTATTTTCTACCATCAACCTGTAGGAGACTATTTAAACACACACGTTAAAATTTATCCTTTAAATTAAACTAGGAAAGTATTAAAAGACCCTGCCTTGCCTTATGTGGCAGCTCTTTGGAGATAACGTTTAGTTTTACCTCTCAGATCGCTGTGGTCTTGGAGGTGCAAAGGGAAATTGGACAACTTCGCAGCTCCTTCTGTCCTTTAAATTAGCGGTCCCCAACCTTTTCTGCACCAGGAACTGGTGCTCCTATGAGAATTTAATGCCTGATGATTTGAGGTGGAACTGAAGCGGCGATGCTAGGGCTGGGGAGCTGCTGCAAATACAGATGAAGCTTCCCTCCCCGGCCCGCCACTTACTTCCTGCTGTGCAGCCTGGTTCCCTGGTACCGGTTCGTGGCCTCGGGATTGGGGACCCCTGCTTTAAATGACAGCTTGTGGTATTTGATATGATCTAAGTTACCAGAATATTACATATTGACCTTCAAATATAAGTATCAAAGAAGAATTTAAATCATCTCTTAATTATTTGCTATTTTGAATATTTTAGCCACTGTTTCCAATCACTATTTATTTGTTCCAGCTTTCATGGTTTATTGAATATTCATTTATTCCCACTTTCTGCTATACTATTTTGTTTCTTGCCTGAGTTTTGTCTTGTACTAAAGAATCAGTCTAGATATATCTATTTATATTGTACATAGTGTTAATTTTTAAAGCATATTTCTAATTTTGTTTTTTGTATAAAATAAATACATATGAAGTATTAACTTTTAATATACAAAGTTCATAGAAATGTGCTTTGCATATTTGAGAAGCAGCATGGTGAATTGGTTAAGAGCACAGAACTGAGAACCAAACTACCTGGGTTTGAATCCTGGCTTAGCTATTTTAAGCTCTTTAACTTCAGACAAGTTATTTAATTTCTATGTGTCTTCCTTTTCTGGTAAATGGAATAATAGTAATGTACTTAACTCAGAGGGTGGTTATGAGGATCGAATGCGTTAATAGAGACAAATTACTTAAAACAATGTCTGACACATAGCTAACTCTAATATAGTGTTTATTATAATGATGATACAGGTAAATAAAACACAGATAACAAAGATAATTTGACCAATCCTAGTTCTAATAGTTTACTGAGATTTTGTTTCATTATTCATGAAACAGGAATGATATTATTTGTTTTTCCTACTTAACAAGATTGTGAGGATCGAATGAGCACTATAAACACTTAACAGCATTCTTTACATGTTATTTTATATGAAGTGGCTGTTTTTAAATTGTATCATTAATTTCAGTATCCTATTTGGTAAAGAGATGATAGAAATCCAGTTCATCTGATTGGTGGATAAATTGATGACATAGTTGTCAGTTGACCTCTCTTTCTTAGTTTGGGCTACAAAGCCACAGTGCTTCCTTAAAACTTAGTTTTCATTATGTGTAATGTTGATTTATAATAACCAAATTTATGAAAAGTTTTTCTTCTCATGTAGAAGAAAATTTATAGCAATATCCCTGTCAGGAAGGTATTGATTTTTGGATCTACTTTTTTCTTTTCTTTAAATAGCTATTTCTGTTAATAAGCAAGCTATACAGTTCAATCCAAAGAGTCTATTTATGGCTATTTGTTCCATTAGCATTAATAACTAGATCAGAGCCTCAATATTTTGCTGTAAACTGTGGTATCCTAAGTTTAATTGTTCTAGTTAGTATCTGTTACAATGTATTTTATGTGGCTCAGTGAATGTTGAATTTCTTTGAAATTAATTTTATGGAATAATTGGTTAAAATAGCTATATTGTTGTGGTGGGGGAGGTGTACTTTCACTTGCTTTCATTTGCTTTGGTAGGGCAGTAGAGAATGTTTTTCTAGCTTCCTAAAAAGTAAAATATTTAGTGTTTAACGAACAAAGTAAATCATTGACATTTTCCAGATATTCAGGAGTTTATTAAAGGCTTTATTTGGTTGTGGGGAGAGTTTAGTTAAAAGTGCTCCTTTGCCAAATCAATTATGTTTCAAATATTCTTTCGATATTTACCTTTTGGTTTTCCCTAAAACAGCTTCACTATCTGTAAAAAGCTAGAGTATTCCTACTTATTGTCTACTTTATGGAAACTTGAAGAATTTGAAAATGTGTATAAGATAACTTTTCATAAAGAAACTTTTATAGGTAAAGGGTAAATTTTTCAGGAATTTTATACCTTTACTGTAATACTGAAGAATGCAAAATATTTGTATTCATACAAATTTGAATGTAGGTAAAATATCTTTGACAGAATTACTGAAACTAGATTTAAAGTAACAATTCCTTTGAGTTCATAATTAGCTTAAAAGAAACTGTAGCAAATAAGAAGCAGTTGGGTTCATGTTATACATTTAATACAAGTCCACTGAAAAAGAGTTATGTTCTTCATATCCAGAGGGCAAAGTAATTCTAATTTGCTTCCCATAAGAACTTCAAGGTACTTTTCTTTCTCTTTTCATATTTTTGTCTGTCTTCTAACATTTTAGTATTCTTGGAACTCAATTCTTATTAAAAATATTTTGAGCTCTTAACAGTTTTTGAAGGACATATTAGGAGTATATTACACTGATGTCCACGTGTTCAAAAACAATGATGTTCTTTCTTTAAGAACCATGGCAAATATTTCTGGTGATTCAGTTTTATGTCAGTTTTATATTAACATTCGCTATATAAACTTTTGCTTAAAATACTGTAAAGACGATTTGGAATCCTAAATTAGATATCTTCATTTTACATTGTGCTCAGTGTTTGAGACATAAGTACATACTAAATTTTGTTAGGGAAACAAGGATAAATACAAAATTTCTTCTATTTTTTTGAGTGGAAAGCTACTGTCTTATTGGGTGTAAAGTGGAAAAATTCTAGAAATAATAGTGTATTCACTACATTAAAAGATGAAAGGAGAAAAATCATGTGATAATCTAATAAAATCAGATAAAGTCTGTGTTAAAATTCAAAACCCATTCATAATTTAAACAGCGGCAACAACAACAAAATAGGTTTGAAGTAAAAGGGAACTTCTTTAATCTGATAAAAGGTATCTATAGCAAACATCATACTCAATAATAGTGATTTAAGCCTATCCTCTGAGAACAGGAATAAGATAAAGATGCTTGCTATCTATCCCATGGCTTCTCTTCATTGTTGAGTTGGAGGCCTGAGCCAGATAGGGAGGAAAGAGCAAGAAAAACAGTATTAATATAAGGATGGGAAAGGAAGAAATGAAACTATCACTTGTAGACAACATAATTATATACATAGAAAAAAAATTTAAATTTGGGTAAATTATTAGAATTAGTGAGTTTAGTGAAGTTGTTGGATTTAAGGTCAAATATAAAAACAGTTAACATAAAATGAAGTGAAAAAATACATCTTTTATAATGGCACTTAGAAAATATCAAATAGGAATGAATTTAAGAAAAGATAAAGGTGAACTCTACACAGAAAATATAAAATATAATTAAGAGAAATTAAAGAAGATCTAAATAAATGAAGGAACATAATGGGTCTATTCTACATTCTACAGAGAATACACTATTGCTTACAATTTTGTAATAGAGTTAGAGGGTCAAAGTCAAAGTGATCGAGTGCTAGGCAGTAACTTTTAATGTAGTTGCCTATGAATTTTGTAGGTGTCATTTTGGCTTTTTACCAGTCTTTGTTTTATAATGAACTGATTTGAGTCTTTCTCTTACTAGACTGTGACCGTAGATAAACTGCAGGGAAGTTCTGTTAATATATCTACTGAAGATGGTTTGCTGAAAGCCAAGTATCTTTATACGGAATCGTCATTTCTATCTTCTGCTGCTGGGGATATTACATTAGGAAGTGTTCATGGTAAGATGACAAAGGCCTAATACATCTCAAACTTTTCACATATCAATTTTAAGAGATGACTCTATTTCTCTGTAATTGAAGGATCTGCCATTAGAAAGCTGTCCCTCTATATAATTAATTGGATTAACCTTTTTAAAAAAAAAACCCATAAAATAAAATGACCCAGAAGTTATTTAATTTTAATTTTATTTTGGAAAGAAATTGAATATTAGGCTGTTAGACATGCAGGTAATAATAATTATGATTTTTAATACATTTCATTACAGAAGGAAACCAACAACAAGGAAATATGTGCAGGAGACATTCAGAGGAAAAACAATGAAATAAAAACAGTGTTAAAAATAAAGATGCATTTTAAATAGTTACCATTATGTTATGAAAGCTAAATATTAAACAAATTAATGAAATGTTTATGTGAGATCTAATTATAGTAACTCAGTGAACTAAAATGCTTTATGTGTATTAGTACTGGTACCAGGTCTCTCAATACCCTGCTATTTTCAGTTTTCTTTGATTAAATATTATCTCGTGACTTTCAAAACATGTTTCTAGAGACAAGTAACATTAACTCGTATTATTGAAAGAAAAGAAGAGAGCATGATGGTAAAGTAACATGGAAAAGGGCATTCAGTGTCACTCAGCATGCTTCTTAAATTTTCACAAAGCAGTTGATTCAAGTCTTGATACGTTTTCTGAAATATATACAGATAGAATTAAGGGTCATGTATCCCAACAAGAAGTACAGTATATACACATCTGCTAAACGCCTTTTGGATCGTTTTCCAGGAAGTATAGACTGAAACTTTTCCCATCTATAAGACCACTCATTTAAATTCTATAGAAAGATGAATATTGGGATCTATATAATTTGACAAAGCCTCAAGATTTCAGATTTCAGTAATGAGCATGAATTATTAGGTGATATTAGAAAGCAGAGTTACTGCTAGCTGTGCTGTATAACCAATTGGCAA
>NW_011888888.1:1445822-1449264 GCF_000151845.1 Pteropus vampyrus | reverse complement strand
TGTACAAATATCTTTTCAGATATGGGTTTTCAAGTCTTTGGGGTAAATACCCAGTAGAGGGATTGCTGGATTGTATGGTAGATCAATGCTTAGTTTTTTAAGAAACTTCCATACTGTTTTCCATAGTGGCTGTACCAATTTGCAGTCCCACCAGGAGGGTAGGAGAGTTCCTTTTTCTCCGCATCCTCTACAACATTTCTTATTACTTGTTCTGTTGACTATCGCTATTTTAACAGGAGTGAGATGGAATCTCATTGTGGTTTAGATTTGCATTTCCCTGAAAGATAGTGATGTTGAGCATCTTTTCATATGTTCGTAGGCCATTTGTATGTCCTCTAGGGAGAAGTGTCAGTTTAGGTCCTCTGCCCATTTTTTGATTGGATCGTTTGTGTTTTGTTGTTGTTATTGAGTCGTATGAGTTCTTTGTATATTTTGGATATTAGGCCCTTATTGGAGGCATTGCTACCAAATATATTTTCCCATTCGGATGGTTGTCTCTTTACCTTGTTGATGATTTCTTTTACTGAGCAGAAGCTTTTTAGTTTGATGTAGCCCCATTCATTTATTTTTGCTTTTATTTCCCTTGCTTTTGAGGTCAAATTCATAAAATCCTCTTTAAGTCCAAGGTCCTTGAGTTTAGTTCCTACATTTTCTTCTATGCGTTTTATTGTTTCAGGTCTTATATTCAGGTCCTTAATCCATTTTGAGTTAATTTTGGTGTGTGGTGATAGACAACAGTCTAGCTTCATTCTTTTGCAGATGCCCTTCCAATTTTCCCAGCACCATTTATTGAAGAGGCTTTCCTTTTTCCACTGTATATTTTTGGCTTTTTGTTGAATATTATTTGCTCATATAAATATGTGTTTACTTCTGGATTCTTGATTCTGTTCCACTGGTCCGTGTGTCTGTTTTCCTGCCAATACCATGCTGTTTTGATTACTGTCGCTTTTTAGTATAATTTGAAGTCAGGGAGAGTGATGCCTCCAGCCTCGTTCTTTTTTCTCAGGATGGCTTTTGCAATTTGGGGTCTTTTGTGCTTTCGTACAAATCCGATAAATTTTTGTTCTATTTCTTTAAAAATTACAATGGGATTTTGATGGGGATTGCATTAAATCTGTATAAAGTTAGATAATATGGTCATTTTAACTATGTTGATTCTTTCGATCCAAGAACACAGAATATTTTCCATTTCTTTGTATCTTCAATTTTATAAGGTCTTATAGTTTTCATTATATAGGTCCTTCATGTGTTTCGTTAAATTTATTCCTACGTATTTTATTCTTTTTTGTTGCAATTGCAAAAGGAATTATTTTTTCCACTTCTTTTTCTGACACTTCTTTGTTAGAGTATATGAACGCTATGGATTTTTGAACATTGATTTTGTGTCCAGAGACTTTACTATTGTTGCTTATTGCTTCTAGCAGTGTTCTTGTGGAGTCTTTAGGGTTTTCTGTATAGAGAATCATGTCATCTGCAAATTGTGTCAGTTTTACTTCTTCGTTTCCTATTTGGATGCCTTTTATATCTTCCTCTTGTCTGATTTCACTTGCTAGGACCTCCAATGTTATATTGAATATCGGTGGCAAAAGTGGACAGCCTTGCCTTGTTCCTGATCTTAAGCGAAGGTTTTTAGTTTTTCACCATTAAGTATAATGTTGGCTGAGGGTTTGTCATGATGGCCTTTATTATGTTAAGGTCCTTTCCTTCTATACCGACTTTGTTAAGTATTTTTATCATAAATGGATGCTGTATCTTGTCGAAGGCTTTTTCTACATCGATTGATATGATCATATGATTCTTATTTTTGAATTTGTTTATGTAGTGTATCACATTAATCGATTTGCATATGTTGAACCACCCCCGTGCCCCTGGGATGAAGCCCACTCGATTTGTGTATAACCTTTTTAATATGTTGGGCTGTATTCGGTTTGCTAGTTTCTTATTTAGGATTTTTGCATCTGTGTTCATGAGAGATACTGGTCTGTAGTTTTCTTTTTTTGTGTTATCTTTACCAGGTTTTGGTATCAGATTAATATTGGCCTCCTAAAATGAGTTGGGAAGTATTTCCTCTTCTTTGATTTTTTGGAAGAGTTTGAGGAGAATAGGTGTTAAATCATCTTTGAATGTTTGGTAGAATTCACTGGTGAAGCCATCTGGTCCTGGACTTTTACTTTTTGGTAGGTTTTTGATGATTGTTTGTTTCCATACTGCTGATCAGTCTATTTAGATTTTCCGAATCTTCTTGATTCAGTCTAGGAAGATTGTATTTTTCTAAGTGCTGGTCCATTTCTTCTAGGTTAATAAATTTGGTGTTATATACTTTTTCGTACTATTCTTGCATAATCCTTTGTATTTCTGCTATGTCAGTCATAATTCCACCTCTTTCATTTCTGATTTTGTTTATTTGTGTCCCATCTCTTTTTTCTTTAGTGAGTCTAGCCAGGGGTTTGTCAATTTTATCAACCTTCTCAAAGAAGCAGCTGTTTCTTTTATTTATATTTTCTATCTTATTTTTTCGTTTTCAGTTTCTTTATTTCTGGTCTAATTTTGATGATTTCTTTCCTTTTGTTGACTTTAGGCCTCATTTGTTCTTTTTATCTAATTTTTTAAGATGAAGCGTTAGGTCGTTTATTTGGGCTCGTTCTTGTTTTTGGAGATAGGCCTATAATGATATGAACTTTCCCCTTATGACTGCTTTTTTTGTGTCCGAAAAGTTTTGATATGTTGTACTATCATTATCTTTCATTTTTATGTATCTCTTAATCTCTCTTTTTATTTTTTCCCTGTACCAGTTATTCTTCAGTAGCAGGTTATTTAATCTCCATGTATTTGTGGTTCTTCCTGATTCCTTTTTGCAATTGATCTCTAGTTTCAAAGCATTATGATCAAACAATATGGTTGGTATGATTTCAACCCTCTTATATTTGTTGAGGCTATGTCTGTGTCCCAGTATGCTGTCAATTCTTGAGAATGTTCCATGTGCACTAGAGAAGAATGTATAAGTAGCTGTTTTGGGATGAAAGGCTCTATAAATGTCGATTATGTCCAGTTGGTATAATGTGTCATTTAAGGATGTTGTTTCCTTATAGAGTTTCTGTTTGGATGATCTGCCCATATCCAACAGTGGGGTATTTAGGTCCCCTACTACGATAGTGTTTTGGTCTGTTTCTCCCCTTAGTTCTGTTAGTAATTGCTTTACATATTTCAGGGCTCTCTGTTTGGGAACATAGATATTAGGAAGTGTTATGTCTTCTTGGTGCATGATTCCCCTTATCATTATGAAATGTCCCTCAGTATCTTTCTCTACCTTTTTTATTTTAAAGTCCGTTTTGTCCGATATTAGTGCTGCCACTCCCACTTTTCTCTGAATGCCATTTGCTTGAAATATCGTTTTCCACCCTTTCACTTTGAATCTATATTTGTCTTTGGAGCTGAGATGTGT
>NW_011888888.1:1440999-1445577 GCF_000151845.1 Pteropus vampyrus | reverse complement strand
GATCATTGAGTTTTTTCAGAAGTACCATCCTGAAGTCTCTGTCATTTAAGTCGCATATTTCTATGTCTGTAAGCTTATTTTCTGGAGATTTTTCTCTTTCTTTCTGCGATGCATTGTTGCCTAGATTGTTCACGGTGTTTAATGAACTATTTCTCAGCCTCGGCATTAATGGAAGTGTATTCTGTTGTTTTTCCAGAAAGAAGATTTATTAAATAAAGATCTCTGTTTAGCCTGCTGCAAAGAAGGCGCTCTTCGTTTTGTTTCCAGTAGGTGGCATCTAAGCCTAGGATCCATAGCAGTTTAGATAGAGTTTGCTCAGATTCCCCTGGGGCTCCGCTAGTGATTGGTCTCGTAGGGTATGGCGGGGCGGGGCCTTTGTTGGGGGTTGGGAGCTTTGGCTCAGCCTTGGTTTTGCAACCAGGGCTTGTAGAAATCAACTGTTGTTTCTCCATGGTCTTGTCCCTCTTCTCTGCTTTCTGCCCTGATGAATGAGCCCTGCTGCCGGCTGTGTGGAAAAGTCCTGGCACTTCTAGGCAGGGCTGATCAGGGAAGTCTTCGTCGCACCTTCACCCTTCCCCGTCCTCTTGCAAGGAGCTCTTGCAGCTGGAGCGGCAGCTTCTTTATTTGTTCTGGTCCACCACCGACACTGGGGTTCTGACCTGTGGTAGCTCTTATGTGCAGATCCCACGCTCAGACTTGCTGCTGTGCAGTTTGGGTGTTTTTTGTTCAGTTTTAGATGTTCAGCTTATTGTTGTTTCAAGAGGAGAGATCTGAAGACATCACTCACTCCGCCATATTTTCCCAGAATCTTTATTCTTGAAATAATTCTTGAACCTCAATTTAATAGTTAAGTCTCATCAGCCATTCTTACAATGTTACGGTATTATTTGAGCCCAAAATAGCATGAGTGCAGTGGGGCCGTATCCAGATAAAGCAAATGGTTTTGCTATTTGTTTTTTATTCAGCTGTGCCTTGAATAATTCTGGTAATTTTTAACCCTACATATTTTAACAGTGACTTTTATGTAAGCATTGCTTTTCTAACTGTTAATTGCAGTTAAGAGTACCATACTTAATATATTGAATAGCTTTTAGTGGAACAGCAATTTCTTATTAAGTCAGATATTAACACCCTCGATATGAACAGTGCTTTATACCATGTTTATACTAAATTCATTAATGTTTAATTTTTTTGCTTTCCTTTAAGGTAGACAAGAATTGAATTTGGTATAGTTTGTCGTTAATAGCTTACATGGTAGTAAAATAGATGTACTTTTTTAAGGCAGTCCTCAAAACACTGTAGGTCTCTTGATTACTTCAAGTAGCTGAAATGGAAACAAATTGCTGGGGATAAAGAGTTCATTTTTAGCCTTTTGAAAGCCTTTTATATTTACTGACTTTTAATATTAAGTCAAATATCTTTCCTTGGACTGTTTAAATCTGAATCAGACCTAGATCCTCTTTTGCACTATTATCTCAGGTTGGGTTTCTTGAAAAAAAACTCTAAGATGGAAATTGGAATGTAGCAAATTTACTAGTGAGGCCTTTTGGGACCAATGCCATGCAATATAAGGAAGCCCAATTTCCATGGGAGAAGTTGGATTGTGGTACAGTCTCAAAAACCCCAAGAGGGAGCTCTGAAGCTGGATGGTCCTCAAAATTGTCTCTAGTCTGGGTGAGGGAAGTTGGACCTTTATATTCCAATCATTAAATACAAGCTGCCCTAAGAAAGAGTATGATCTTGGGCCAGAATTACTCTTTGGTTGAGATAATTCTTTAAGAAGGCTGACAGGGGAGGGCTGTCTGCCAACAGTACTTACTCTCAAATAAGTTCTTCAGTTACAAAGGGGGTTCTGAGTCATGAATCACAGCACCCATTACAGTTGTATTTATTGATTCATTTTACACATTTATTGACCACCTACTTTGTGCCAGATTTTTTGGCAGCAAGGATATAAAATTGAGCAGGAGATGATACCTATTCTTAAAGAACTCACAGTCATGGAAGAATTGAATGTCATCTTCCTTATTTATAATACTAGTACAGCAGTGAGAAGTAGGGGAAGGAAAAATTTGATCCAGTTGCCACTGTAGAAAAATTTCCATGTTTTTCAATCCTGTTTTCCCTATCTAGTCCTTGGCCTTGACTCCGCTTTGGTTTTTCAGTAGTAGTAAGAATATAAAAGAGATAAGAAAGAAACTCTTCTCATTTCTTAGTCACACGTCATGCCTATCTACTGTTTTTAATCACCCTTTAGATAAACCTGCTTTTTGCCTCCCCCTCCTAATACCACCCCTACCTATTCCCATCTTTATTCTAAGGGATTATAGGAGCATGCTATTGGAGTTTGGAGTTTGGAGATAGGCTGGGTATGGTAAAACAGTTAGTGTTCTAGCCGTGCATCCTAGTGGGTGAGATTAGAGTCATGGCTCATGAAAGGAAGTCCCTGTGTTGTAGCTGCTGGGATTTTAGTAGGGAGAGATATATCCCGAGAATCATACCAAACTGGAACTCTGAATATATATTCTGGTGAATTCTTTGTTATAAATGGTGATGGTCATGTAACATAAATGAGGTATACAGTTTAGCTATATTCAAATAAGCTATCTTAGGAATCTTAAAACTTGTTTTTATGGGAAAATAATGTTGCTGTTTCTAAACATCTGACTTACAGAAAATAAACTTGGAGAACATATACATTCTAAGACCTGCCTGTTCTGAATTTATTTAGTTTGGCTTCTTTTTTCTTGAGGCTTAAACTGACTTTTTTTTTTTTTCAGGTAAATTTTTAAAAACCCAACATACAGATGTTGTAAAAACTAATTTGTATCACAAACATGATGACAATCACTGTCATTTGTTAGATTTACCAGGTATATGAGTTCGGACCCCTGGTGTCAGTAGGTGGTAGGTGGGTGTTTGAAAGCATCTGGAAAGCTAACATTTATTGAATACCTAAGTGGGCCTGCCTCTTTCACCTAACGGATAATTGGATATTTATAAATGAAGAAAACAGAACTTTGAAATGTGTAATTGTTTGCTTTCAATTATAAATAAATTAGTGGAAGAGCAGAGATTTGATCCAGCTTTCTTGACTTTCTAGGAAATGCTTTTAAATAGTGTTCAAACAAACTTGTGTATATAGCCATGGTGAACTTCTTGATTGGAAACAAAATTCCATCATTGGTTTAAGGGCTTCCTGCCTCGCTCTATAGAGATGTTTCTTCTAGGCAAACAGCACTGCAACACAGGTACACTGCTTCTGCTGTGTTCTATATTGTAAACTCCAGTTTCAGATAATTTATTATGCCCTATGATATCTGGCACAAAATGTGGATGTTCCATACGGGTTCGGGTTCAGCTTAGCTTCACAGAGGTATTCAGGGACTCAGTTCATTCCATAAATGTGACGTTGCTATATTCTGTGGCTTCTAAGGCTTCCATGAAAGGAAGAGCGAGCATGAAATTTATTTCTTGTCTGTGTTTTCTATTTGTTCATACACCCTGCTGCAAATGAACATTTAATGTAGTGCCAAGTAATTAGAGGATGCCTAGTAATGCGGAAAAGAATAATGAAAGGAGTGATATGTTTTCTTCTGGCCTTGTAAATCGACCCTTATGTGTAGAGAAGAAAAAAAATCTAAATGTTTTTCCAAATGGAATTTTTAAATATAGCTATGTTTTTTAGGTAAGAAAATGAGTAAGCTAATTGGCTAGTAATATTTATTTGTAAGATTGTTTGAATCACATCTATTAAGTATGTGTGCCTTCTAATACAAAAGAAACTAGTTTATTCATTGATTCAACAAATATTCCTCACTGTTCTAACACTGGGATCTAGTGAAGAATAAGTACTTGGATAGTTTCTCTTTCGATATAAAATTTTGTGATAGTTTATTGTCTTGATTTCCTTGTAAATTATCAAAAGTTATGTTTTATGTGAAGTACATTTTATTATATTCTGCTATTTGAATATTTGCTTTTTAAAGAATTTTATACATGTATATGTAAGATACATATGTATACACATATATTTAGTAGATATGATGAAGACTAACAGTGCATGCTTTTAAGTTTAAATATATACATAGTCTCCTGACTCTCCTGACTCCTTTAGAGAGAAAGAAAAGCTTCTTTGAAATGTTTTGCTGGGATTGGTTTTATTTATAACATAATTTAAATGAAGTAATTAGGTTTAATATATAAGAGTACTCATGACAGTTTTAGTGTTTTTTGGTTAACTTATTATTTGGAATAAGTGGTTAATTAAATTGCATTTTAAATATTTAGATTCCCTATATAACTTCAAGTCCTATTTTAGGTTCTTTGGGAATATACTTTGATATATAAATTGCTGAGTATTAGTTCTTTCTTTTTCTAAATATTTCAAAAGTCCTTTGTTCCCCAAAGATTTAGCAATATGTACTTGCTTAAATTCTTCCTTAAATAACTACTTTGGATTTTAGAACCTTTCACAGAAATAAAAGTTACATTAACTATACAAACACACTCGATAACTTCGATAGCACTGAAAATTTCATAATGAAATATCCCAGTTTGATTTAAGAAGGACATGTA
>NW_011888888.1:1436303-1438459 GCF_000151845.1 Pteropus vampyrus | reverse complement strand
TCTCTCTCACCTTTCACATCTAATCAATCACCAGATTTAGATAGGTTTTGTCACCTAAGTATTTCTTCAATCTGTCTCACCTTTTTCTTTCTAATTTCTACTGTTCTATTTCAGATTCTTGCCATCTTTTGTCTCAGCTCGAGCAATAACCTTGCTTCCAGTCTTGCCTTCTTCACATCTATCCTCCCTACTATAGCTATGGTTGTTTATTAGAAATGCATATTGAACATGGTATTCTCTTACTCAGACCTTTTCCTATTGCCTCAGTGATCTGATTAACTTAACACTTCCCTCTTCTGACCTTATACTTTGTCTTCCGGAATTATGTAATCTCTTACTTTTTTCTCTATATATTCTTACCTGTTTTATACTTCTGAGTCCTCGATCAGAGCCTTTAATCATACTGATCACTCTGTTTATAGTCTTCCTAAAATGCTTTTCTTAGTTTTCTTTATCTCATCGTCTTTTAGTAATCTTTCAGTACTCAGCTAAAGCATCCTCTCCTCATCTCTAGCCTTCCATTAACCAGTAAATTCTTGCCTAATTATAAACTCAAGAGCAAAAATCATGTTTTTTTCCATCTCTATATTCTTAGCATTTAGCACTGTGGCTTGCAAATAGCAAGTGCCTCGCTTCCTGTTCCCCCTCCCCCAAAGAAAAATAAAACAAAAAAGATTTAACCTTTAAGGATAAAAGTCTTTAATTTTAAAGATAAATCTTTGATTGCTCTGTTTGGATTATAAGAGTATGTATGCTGTTTTAGCCATAATCACATTTCTTTTAGTGAAGAAAAATAAACTAATATTTATCTTTAAATCGATAGTTTATTTTTCCCTCTGATAATGCTGGAATGAATTGTTGCTAGCTAAAAAAAACTATATATTTTCTCTAACTCTGGGGATTGTGGGAAAATTATGTAACTGAGTATAGTAAGCACACATAGTTATTACAGATCATATGGCATCTGCTTTATTGGAAAGATGGCTTTAACAAAGATCTACTCCTCTTAGATGGTTGGTTTGTTTATTGGTTTTTAGTGATTGGAGATGAAATAGGTGAACCAAAATATAGAAAATTGTGCTAGTAATGCCCATTTGGTTGATTTGTGTACTTTTAAATATTCTATCTTATTTCACAAAGTATTTGAGGTAAGAGGTCCATTTTGTATATTCTAATGACTTTGGAGCCATTGTGGAAAGCATACTAATAGTCTGTTCAAGACAATTTAGGCCTTCTCTAACATGCCAATGAAAAATCCTCCCAAACTCTGCCCACTGTCATGTTCCAAAGCTACTCCCACATTTTTAGGTATTTATTATGGCAGCAGCCCACTTCTAACTTTCAACATCTTTACTAGTTACCTCTTCCTGTGTAACAAATTTCCCCAAAACTTAGCAGCTTTGAAAACAACAAACATTTATTATTTTACAGTTTGGATGGGTCAGGAACCTGGGAGCAGCTTAACTGGATCCTCTGCCTCGATTCTTCATAAAGTTGTAGTTAAGATATCAGCTAGAGTTGTGGGCTCATTTGAAGGTTCAATCAAGGGAGAATTTGCTTCTTAGTTCACTTGCGTGGTTGGCAGAATTCAGTTCAGATCCTGTTGGGTGGAGATCTCTTTGAGTTCCTTGTTATTGGGCCTCTTTCATAGGGTAGTTGACAATATGTCTAGCTGGCTTCCATCAAGAGAGCTAACAAGACAGAGGCCAGAATCTTTTTGTGAACTAACTTTGGAAATAATATCCCATCACTGTTGCCCTATTTCCTTTGTTAAAAGCAAATCAGTAGGTCCAGCTTACATGTGAGGGGATGAAATTATACAAGGACTGGGAGACAGGGATCATTGGAATCCACATTAGCAGCTGTAGGATCTTAGTCCACTGCATGTGATGGCAAATCTGCATTTACTGGGTTTGCAAACTAGAAGAGTATCTAGAACACATTAATGAAATATTTACATGACACATTTAACAGTTCATTTATAACCTTATAACTTACTGAGACCTGAAAATGTTATGAGCTTAATACAAACCAAGTTTTTTTCTACACAAATATACCCCTTGTTCATATATTCATGTGAAGTATACTGGAATATAAGACTTTTAGAGAGATTTTTGCAATCAAAGCACATCTGACTATTAAAAAAAAGGAATCAC
>NW_011888888.1:1432537-1436253 GCF_000151845.1 Pteropus vampyrus | reverse complement strand
TTGCTAGCTAAAAAAAACTATATATTTTCTCTAACTCTGGGGATTGTGGGAAAATTATGTAACTGAGTATAGTAAGCACACATAGTTATTACAGATCATATGGCATCTGCTTTATTGGAAAGATGGCTTTAACAAAGATCTACTCCTCTTAGATGGTTGGTTTGTTTATTGGTTTTTAGTGATTGGAGATGAAATAGGTGAACCAAAATATAGAAAATTGTGCTAGTAATGCCCATTTGGTTGATTTGTGTACTTTTAAATATTCTATCTTATTTCACAAAGTATTTGAGGTAAGAGGTCCATTTTGTATATTCTAATGACTTTGGAGCCATTGTGGAAAGCATACTAATAGTCTGTTCAAGACAATTTAGGCCTTCTCTAACATGCCAATGAAAAATCCTCCCAAACTCTGCCCACTGTCATGTTCCAAAGCTACTCCCACATTTTTAGGTATTTATTATGGCAGCAGCCCACTTCTAACTTTCAACATCTTTACTAGTTACCTCTTCCTGTGTAACAAATTTCCCCAAAACTTAGCAGCTTTGAAAACAACAAACATTTATTATTTTACAGTTTGGATGGGTCAGGAACCTGGGAGCAGCTTAACTGGATCCTCTGCCTCGATTCTTCATAAAGTTGTAGTTAAGATATCAGCTAGAGTTGTGGGCTCATTTGAAGGTTCAATCAAGGGAGAATTTGCTTCTTAGTTCACTTGCGTGGTTGGCAGAATTCAGTTCAGATCCTGTTGGGTGGAGATCTCTTTGAGTTCCTTGTTATTGGGCCTCTTTCATAGGGTAGTTGACAATATGTCTAGCTGGCTTCCATCAAGAGAGCTAACAAGACAGAGGCCAGAATCTTTTTGTGAACTAACTTTGGAAATAATATCCCATCACTGTTGCCCTATTTCCTTTGTTAAAAGCAAATCAGTAGGTCCAGCTTACATGTGAGGGGATGAAATTATACAAGGACTGGGAGACAGGGATCATTGGAATCCACATTAGCAGCTGTAGGATCTTTGTCCACTGCATGTGATGGCAAATCTGCATTTACTGGGTTTGCAAACTAGAAGAGTATCTAGAACACATTAATGAAATATTTACATGACACATTTAACAGTTCATTTATAACCTTATAACTTACTGAGACCTGAAAATGTTATGAGCTTAATACAAACCAAGTTTTTTTCTACACAAATATACCCCTTGTTCATATATTCATGTGAAGTATACTGGAATATAAGACTTTTAGAGAGATTTTTGCAATCAAAGCACATCTGACTATTAAAAAAAAGGAATCACATGCCTTTTTGCTTTTTCTCACATACTGATACATGTCAGTATTTCCAAGATGCATGAAATGAATTAATGAGTACACTTACCCTAGATTAATTGTGAGATAAAATTATTCCTTTACTTTATAGAGTAGTTTTGGAAATATGCTACAAGTAAAATATTGCTTACACTTTCAGTATAGTAAATGTAAGTGGTATGGCTCCAGAGTAATTATACATTCAAACACACATATGAAGAAAAATTCTTCTGTTTTTGGTATTGGAGGAGGAGAGCTGGGAAAAATGTTTACAATGTCCAGTATTGTTTTGGGAAAATATATTTTCATTGGAAAATGAAAACCTTTGAAGCTTTATTCTTGGTTAGTCATATTTCAACGTATTCATTATTCCTGCCCAAACCTCTTTAACTCTTGGCACAAAAACCACTTCAATCTAACATACAGACATGGCATACTGGCCTGAAAAATAATAGTAATCACCTTTTTTCCCCATAGACTATTTTAATATTACTTGGTTCAAAACTTGGCTTTGTGTGGTCTAATAAATACAGTGATATTTAGAGGAGGAAAAAAATGGCATAGATGATAGAGGCTCTGTTCATCCCTCTGATGATCACATCAAAGTTGTGATGAAAACAAGGAGCAGCAGCAAAGAAAAATTGCCTGGGATCTAGATGAATAAACCATACAATTAGGGAGAAAGCCAAGAAAGCACTCTGCAACAGCAGAAGGTAGGACGGGGTGAGGACATGGGGTGACCCGGTCCCAAGCAGCTCAGTGAGACGGAGGCTGCAGCAGCAGCAGCAGCAGCAGCAGCAGAAGCCTCTTAAAGGGTCCACATCCGTAACTGGATTTTCGCGGTGACGGACCTGCTTGCTCTGAGCACTAGTGCCCATTTGGCTGTGTGCAGAAGGCATGAGGGATGTACAGGGAGATACTGTCAGAGTGAGAGTCAAGGTGAGACTTGCTTGGTACAGAAATGCCGGTGTTGTATCCATTGTTCCTTGTTGAGCCCTCCCCACTACCAGTGCATGGACACAGTGCAGCCATAGCTGTGATGTCATCAAACTGGATAACAGAGGTCACTCCGACCAGGAGATTCCCTGAAACCCTGCCTCCCTCAACCCGGGCCCCACCCAAGCCATATCCAGGTCTATCTTCTGCAACTCAGGTGCTCCTTGCTGAGCAGCGCCTAGACTCACACTGAAGGCAGCTGGCCTTGGTTTCTGGTATGGCCATTTGAGGCAACTATAAGCACAGCATCTGTAGATTGCTTGCTGAATCTTGACAGGTGGCCCCAGAGGGGTAGAGGCTTGGGCTAAATTTGCCCTGCAGCTGAACCCCTCTCAGGACTGTGCCACTGGACACCTACTTCACAAATCCACACTAATAAGACCAGGAGACTTAGGAGCTTTGCTTAGTACATAGAAACAGACACAGAAAGGCAGCCAAAATGGGAAGACAAAGAAGCAGAAACCATATGAAAGAACAGAGATCCAGATATAATGGAGTCAAGTAATCTAACAGATGCAGAGTTCAAAACACTGGTTATAAAGATGCTCAATGGACTTTTGTAGAGAACTCCAACAAAGAGATAAAAATGGAGATGGAAATTATAAGAGGGAACCAGTCTGAAATGGAGAACATATTATCTGAGATGAGAAGTATATTAAATGGAATAAACAAAGGAATAAACAAAATGAATAAAGAAGATGCCTTATGTAGAAGACAGGAAAGCCAATCAGAACACTCAATCAGAATTGCAAGAAAAAAGACCAAGACTATAAAGATGATTTAAAGAGGATATGGGACACTATTAAGGCTCCAAATATTTGTCTGATCGGTGTAAGTGAAGAAAATCAAGACGTTGAACAGCTGTTTGAGGAAATGATGGAAAACTTTCCTCACCTGGTCAAGGAAATGAACATACAACTCCAAGAAGCTCAGAGGATTCCAAAAATCAGGGATCCAAAGAGGCCCACACCAAACATATCATAATTAAAATGCCAAATGTTAAATACGAAGAAAGAATATTAAAAGCAGCAAGAGTAAAACAGATAGTTACTTATAAGGGAACACCCATAAGACTGTCAGCTGATTTCTCAAAAGAAACTATGCAGGATAGAAGGGCTTGGCAAAAAATATTCCACAGGATTAAGACCCAGGATCTACAACCGAGAATACTTTATCTAGCAAAGCTATCATTTAGAGTTGAAGGATGGATAAACAGCTTCCCAAACAAAAATAAGCTAAAGGAATTTATCACCACCATGCCAGTGTTACAGGAAATGTTGAAGAGACTTCTTTAAGAAGAAAAAACATGTATCAAAGACAGGAATAAAGAGTGGTAACAACTACATTCCTATCAATAAGTACCTTAAATGGAAAAGAATTAAGTGTTCCAGCCAAAAGATAGAGTGGCTGAA
>NW_011888888.1:1425975-1432487 GCF_000151845.1 Pteropus vampyrus | reverse complement strand
TAAGAAAACAAGACCGCTACATATGAAAAAGAAGGGGATGGAAAAATATATTGCTCTGACTGACTTAGAAGATATTTAACTCAGAAAGAGAAAGATAAACACTATATGATTTCACTTATATGACCCAGGATGTACAACCAAGAATAATTTATCCAGCAAAGCTATCATTTAGAGTTGAAGGAAGATAAAGAGCTTCCTAGACAAAAATAAACTAAAGGGATTTATCACCACCAAGCCAGAATTACAGGAAATGTTGGAAGGACTTTTTTTTTTTTTGAGGCAAGACAACCCTTGGTTGCCCTCACATATTGCGAGGACTTTGTCAGCTTACAATCCCTTATTTTTTTGTTTGTTATGCCTACAGCACCTGGTCTTCCTAGGTGATCTCCCATCCAAGTACTGACCAGGCCCGACCCGGCTTAGCTTCCGAGATCAGACGGGATTGGACTAATTCAGGGTAGCATGGCCGTAGACTGGAGGGACTTCTTTAAGAAGAAAAATAACGTATCAAAAACAGGAGTAAAGAATGGTAACAAGTACATTCCTATCAATAAGTACCACAAATGGAAAGAATTAAGTGCTCCAACCAAGGGATGGAGTGGCTAAAAGGATAATAAAAAAAGACCCCTACATATGAAAAGGAAGGGAATGGAAAAAGATATTGCTGTGATGAACTTAGAAGGTATTTAAGTCAGACAGAGAAAGATAAACTATATATTTCACTTATATGTGGAATCTAAGGAATAAAAAGAACAAATTAATCAAAAACAGACTCACAAATATAGTGGACAATTTGGTGATGGAAAGAGGGGAGCGGGGTTTGAGGGACTAGGAGAATGGGGTGAAGGGTTGAAGAAATATAAATTATTAGCTCACAGGTGGTCACGGGAATGGGGAAGATGGTATAGGGAATGCAGTTAGCATTAGTACATTGGCTAGTTGGAAAGGGGAGGGAGGGAGCAATTGGGATCATTTTGCTAACTATATAGATGTCTAACCAATATATACTTGAAACTAATAAAAATTAAAAAATTTTAAAAATATAGTGATATTTGGTTGAAAATGCATAGTCAGTGCATTTAAGTAATTTTTTCATTTATGGGTTTTAGAAGTATCATTTTTCTTCCATGTTTTCCATACTGTATAGTGGTATGTCTTATAGTTATGCTATAAAAGCTTAAGCTGGAGTGGTGGAAGAGAGTTTATATACATACCTAAAGCTATTTATTTCAGAGTTGCAAGTAAATCTGTCATTGGTGTGTGATACTGAGGAAAATTGCCAACAACAATAACAACATTATTAAATAACATTTTGGATATCCAAGCATGTTTTCAGATACTATATAACAGTTCCTTTCTAGATTACCCATAATATATAAATTTGTCTTTCTTTTTCTCTCTTTTACAGGTAATATAACATTACAAAGCAAGATGGGTAACATCACAGTAGGTATGTGCTAAGATGCTAGTTGGTCAATTTTACATGCTTTTAAAATAGCTATATTTGTGATATTTTGTTAGGGTAAATAAAGTTTACAGTTTCGCTGATGACTTGATAAGATCCTGATAAGTCAAATATAGGCAGACCCCCATGTATGAATATGTGGAAATATTTCTGGAAATTCATTGATTCATCATCCAATAAATATTGTGTATATTGTAGGTTTAGAGTCACTCAGAATAGTGTTGAAATTCTGATTTCACCACTTTCTATAATGGGCAAATTACCTAACTTTTCTGTACCTCAGTTTCCACAACTGAAAAAAAATAATAATAAGTACCTATCATGTAGGGTTATAAGAATTAAACAATATATATAAAGTACTTTAGCACAGTGTCTGACATATGGTAAAAATTCAATAAACAATAGCCATTTTATTGTTATTGTTCTAATCCTAGGCCAGAACTAATAGTGGCTAGTGGTACTTTAGACTTAGTCACCACATCTGTTGCTGTGCTGGGGAAAAGACTCAGAATAGTTTAGTTAGAGCTTTTCTCAGTCCCAAGGAGCATCTGCTTGCCTGTTTGACAAAGACACACTGAGCTCTAAGAGTGATGGTTGTTTTTTAGGCCTTAGAAGGTAGGGTGTTCGGGTTGGGAAATTGGGATCTTTGTGGTGGGGAGCTGTCGCTTATAGTCAGTATGAATGCCTAGGGCCTTATGTTTTTGTCTTTTTTGATATTTTATATTTTCCCTTTGTGCTGACTGAAGTAGTGAATATGTCCAACAATCCCTTCCACTATCACTTCTGGATTTTTCTGGCTTAAAGTATACATCTTTCTTTAAGTTTTCTAGAGATTGTAACTTTTATGTTGAATGGGGAATAAGTAGAATATAAAGGCTTCCTCGGTGATAATTATAAATCATTTTAACTAAGACATGACAGAAGAATTTACCTGTGTTCCAGTGGGAAATCAAGATTCACTATTGACTCTTCAGGCCATTTCATCAGAGGACATATCTGGGAATAGTAAGGAAAGTTTCTAGGGTGAACAAAAAGGTACACTGGCAAGAAGCTGAGTGAGCTGGGGGGAAGTCTTAGGCATGGGTGGAGTTTGTAGCAGTAAGGGAAGGGGAGAAAGAGAGGGGAATATTTCAAATTGGAAGGCACAGGGTTTCACTACCCACTAGTGGCTCTTTAGGCAAATGTGAATTTGAGGGCTTAATATAATATAACATAAATGTTATTCTTAGATGGAAATGTGAAAACATAAAGGAAAAACCATTCTCTCTAAAATTGGAAATGGTTTATCCATACTGGAAAAGAATATTAATAGCAAGAATGAAATATATAGTAATTTACATCTTCAAAAATGGTTTAATACTTTGTATAAGTAATTAACATTATGAATTCTTATTAATTTTCTCTATAAACCATCCCCTTTCCCATTATTAAGTATTAGATGGACTTTAAGTCAAGGTGTATTATTTTTCTCAGATAAATCTCTGTCTACTTAAAGAAAATTACCTGAGTGTTAAGATATAGATTGATATCACGTATGTGTATACATACATATATATGTTTGTATCTATATTATATCTATATCTTATAGATAAACTAAAATTATAGAAATAATAACCCTTTCTAATTTTCTTTAGTGAAACATAAATTGTGGTTTTATGGTGTTTTTAAAAACTTTAAAATGTTTTAGGCTGTTCTTAAAAACATAAATAAATGAAGGTAAATAAAGCTTGTTTCTTATTTTATAAACATCACTGATAAATTTTGAGTTCTATTTTGGAAGAATCTCTCAAATAAGAAAAAAGTATGCATTTTTTGTTATATCTTGATCTGTGATAGTGTGGAAATGCATGGACCTTATAAGTAGATTTGATTGTGAATTTTGGTTCTACTGTGTGACTTTGAGCAAATTACTAAATCTGTCAGAGTTTGCATTTTAATACATAAAAGGAATACAACCCACATAACACAAGATTTGTTGATAATTAAAGTATATAAAGTACAGCCCAGTGCATGATAGTCATTCAATAAACTAGTCTTTCCTCTTCTAGTTTATTATCTATAACATAAAACTGTTAAGCCACTGTGTTATAATCGTAATTATAAGGGAAATATTCATAAGTTCATTTAATTCTTGAATACCTATATTAAGACTTTGAAAGAAAGAAAGATATGAATCACATCACTGTTTATTGATCTCAAATTGTGTTAGCGTTTGGAGACAACACTGAGTATGGCAGTAACTAGTTGTCTATTTGAGTGCCTGCTGTATATCGGGAGCTCTTTTTAGGTACTGAGGAATAAACTGGTCAACAAACAAAGCCTCCATGTCAAGCTTCTGGCTGAGAAGAAAGACAATAAGCATGTGAATAACAAAATATAATTTCAGATAGTGCAGTGAATAAATAAGAGAAGGTAATGGGATAGAAATTGGGGAAAAGAAAACTATTTCAGTTAGCAATCTGGGAGGGTCTGGAGAAGGGACATTTGAACTAAGGTCAGAATAATGGGAAAGAGGCATGTAAAATTCCAGATACAGAGCTCCTCAGATAGAGAAATAGTCAGTGCAAGTCTTGAAAATGGAATGAGTTTATTATTTTTGTGGTACAGAAGGAAGACTTGTGGGCAGAGTTCTGGGAGATGAGGTAAGCAAGGGCTAGATCCTTGAGTCTTGTAGACATGGTAAAAATTGGGACTTTATTCCTTGTAACTACAACAGGGTGTTAGCAGAAGAGTGATATATAATTTATATTTAAAAAGAACACCCCCTAGCTGTTTCATAATGTGCCAGAGAGGTGCGGAAGTGGAAGCAGTTGACTAGAAAGCTTAATTTGTTTATCCATTTTCCTATTGCTGAATACCTGGGCTGTTCCTAATTTTTGTCAATTATAAATAAAGCTGCTATAGCCATTCTTAGACAAGTTATTTTATGGAGATATATAGATAAAATACAGATACAGATACAGATACAGATATAAATATAAATATATATTTTCCTTCTCGGGTAAATACCTAGGAATGGAGTTTCTAGATTGAGTAGGTATGTATATGATTAGTTTTATGATAAACTACCACACTTTTCCCCAGAGTTCCATTTTATACCCCCTCCTATAATGTATGAGTTGCAGGAGTTTTTTATATATTTTGAGAACAAATCCTTTGTCAGATATTGTTTTCTCTGTATTTTCTTAATGATGAACAATCAGGAAGAATGAAAAGCTAGAATTGCCTTCAGGCAAGTTTTTTTTGTTTCTATAAGTAAGAATTTTACACCTAACTGTATATTACACAAACCCTAAGAAAGAGCTGGTTTCAGGAAATCGGTAAATCTCTTTGTCTTAAATAGAATCAAATTTTACAGTTTGGTTTTTTTTTTAGGGAGAAAAGCTTATTTCCTCAAAACAATATGTTTGCTGTAGGTATTGGCAGAGTACGAGTAAAGGGCCAGATAGTAAATACTTTTGGCTTTGTAAGCCACGTAATCTATCTGGACTATGCAACTCTGTTATTTTAACACAAAAGCAGCCATTGACATTACAAAAATGGATGTGTCTACTTTCCAGTAAACCTCTACTAATAAAAACAGGAGGCTGTAGTTTGCCAACCCTGCTGTTTAGCCTAAAAACCATTACTGTTATGATTCTGGAGAAATTTTAAGTTTGATGGCTTAATCCCAAAGGTTACAAGTAAGTAATGTTTATTTGAAATTTCTTGATTGGTTGGTTTGTGTTTTTCTTGAAACAAAATATTTGCTTGAGAAATTTGAAGGCAGCCCTTATAAATCATGACAACCTAATTAAAATCTACTGTGTAACTTGGATTTTGAGGAATTGAGATTAGTAGAAGCAAAACAGTTAAAAGAAACAAAAAGTGGTTTGTAGGAACCTGAGGGATAGAATTGTAGAAGCTTCAAAATATTGGAATTGGTGTTGAGAAAAGGTTATATAATATTATTCAGTGGGAATATTAAGAGACTTGAGATGATTTAGGTATTATCTAACTATTTGATTTCAGGAAAATAGACTTAGTGTCCTCTCCATGATTCCTTTATTAAGAAGAATATGTGTGATTATAGTCCTTTATTTCTGGTTTAGATAATATAATTGATCAGCTTTTTAAGTAATCTCATCAGTGATTTGGATTTTGTATATATCAATTCTAACCTACCCCCCAAAACCCTGTTCTTCCTAATTTCCAAAATACAGAGCTCTCTCAGAAGTTGAAGTGCTCTATTAAAATTAATTATCAAAACCCTGATTTTCCTTGAACTTATATTCTTAAAATAACAATTTTCTTCTGGAACACTAGGTCATGTTCCATTTAAAATTTTCAACAGGAGAAAGCAGCACTCGTTAGTAAATAATGGTGAGATAGGGATGCTAATAGAGTTGCTCACCTAGCTTTACTTTCTTTGTTCCATGTTGTCTCTTTTGAAAGGCACTGCCAGAAGCTGCGTAATGATAATTATATCTTTAAAAAAAGAACGTCTTCATTTTTTTTGTTTGTTTTTTTGGGGTTTTTTTTGTTTTTTTTTTGCAGGGCAGGAGTGTGGGGCAGATTGCATCTCTCAAGCCCAGTCTCCTACATGCTCCTTCCCTGACACAGAATACCTAGGCAGGACACTAACTTAGAACACTTTCATGAAGTAACTTTAATTCTGCCTTTGCAAACACTTTACTATAATAGAAATGATTGGAACTAAAAATTAACTTAAGAATCAAATGAAGGCTTATATATTTAGTTTTACTTATAAAATTTGTTCCTTGTTCTTGCAATTAATGTAGTTTTGGAAGTACAGAAATAAAGTTGCAAAAATCAAGAAATATCTTTTATGTTACTGTTCCTTAGTATCTACATGTTGAAACTTGAGGTAGAATTATAAAAATTCAGAACTTTCTGAACATGCTTGACCAATTTTGAGAGACTTCTTTATCTAGAGGAAAATAACAAAGTTTGGAATTTTAGCCTTTCAAGCTTATTTGTTATTGTCTGCTATTAGCAAAGTGCATATTAGATATCTATTTCTTTGGTTGCATGTAGCGTTAACTGG